>NW_028251479.1:0-363193 GCF_964263255.1 Lissotriton vulgaris | reverse complement strand
GACAACTCAAACACAAGAACAAACGTTAAGGAGGCAGTAGTGGCACTTGTGCTCAGCAAAGTGTCTCACTACTGCTTTGAGGCACAGGAGAGGTGGTCCTTATCCCCTGGGCCTCAAAGCACTAAATCAGGCTGTAAGGTTAGGCGTGTGGCCCCTTGCACTGGGACGTATCCATTATCCAGTGCTTCGAAGTCCAGGGCAGGGGGCCCTCACAGCTCTCGACCAGGCTGCAAGGTGCAGATGTGGGGCCCCCTTTGCATCTGCTCCTCCAGGGCCCCCTCCCCACACAATCGCAATACACATCAAGATGTCTCGACCTTGCTGGTCCGGGCCTTGTGAGATTTCTGGGGGGGGGGGGGGGTGGGGGAGGGAGGACAAACCGAGAGGAGATTGCAATTATGTTGGCTCACAGTGTCAGGGGCAGGCGGGGCAGCACCTCTGTTAAGTACCAGCCATTCCCTTTCTGCATTTTGTTCCTAGGCGACAGAATGCCCCTTTGAGTCCAGGACCAGCCGGACATAGGTAAGGAGAGGTGGGTGAAGGGTGAAGGGAGCAGCCAGATCACTGGCTTTTTTAAATATTTGCAACACCCAGTTTTTTTAATGAGAATATGCATTTAAAATGCATTTACAACTGTCGTGGTAGAGCAGGGTTTTGTGAAATGCCTTGTTATTGCTTCGAAGGGGCAGGGGAGGGGCCCCTTTCCCTGGGCCTCTAAGCACTAGACTGCTAGAGCAAGCTGCAAGGCCCAGACGTGGGGTCCCCCCTTCCCTGGGCTTTGTAGCCATTACTCCCTCCTTCCATTATTTGAACCCCTGCGAAATGTATCCAAAAAAGAAACTCTAGCTGGAAAGGTAGTCTCTTTCTAAGATTTTTCCCTTCCAAAGTACAGCATCGGGAAGGAGAGCAACACCAGAGTGTGTCGAAAAGGGGCCAGATTGATTTTATTCACATCCAAAACACGTTAGTGCCACTTTACAGTGTTTGCCAGTGAAGCACTACTTTTGTTTTCTTGTATTTCTCTGAACAGCATTTTTTGTTCCGAGTGAGGAAGCACCCCATTCCTGGAGGTACTGTGCCATACCCGTTTGATGGGCGGATAGGAAAACAAAATGCATGCCGCAGCTCTGTGTTCACAAATGTGGTCTTTTTAAACCACCCTGCTTACATTTTGTAAGGATCTAAGCAATGGACATTGAAAAGGGTCCCTTCTGGTCCTGTAGTCATGTCCTTACCTTTTCATGGAAAAGCACTCACTGATTCTGAACAATGAGTGTAAAGGCGTTGAGGTTAGCATGTTATTCATGCTTAGATTTCACATGCTGTACTTAATCTTGCATTCCCTATGAGTGTTTGCTTTTTCCAGTATGTTACATTTATTTTAGGCTCATATTGCTCTTGTCTAGTGCATAATTTAGATTGTGTCGCATCGAGGTGTTTATTGCGGGGCGCAATTGGGTTGTAGGTGAAGACAGTGCGAGTTTCTCTCAGTGGGGCAGTACGGTGGTCAGTGGGGGAGAGGATGTGGCACTATGGTCAGAGCTGCCAAATTTGGAACTTTGGAACCAGGTTCAGCCTTCATGACCAGTCCACCATACCATTCCCCTGAGAGAGCACATTCCCATGCTAGACCTTAGAAGGCCCCGAAACACCTTAGAAGAATGGTGTCTGAGCACCAGCAGGTGGACCATAGCGATGGCAAGTGCAAGTTAACCTTGAAAGCCTGTCCACTACAACCCCTATTGAAGCTCACTTCCAGTCTTGTGGGCAGGCCTACGAAGCAGCACACCTAAGAGCAACAGTGACTCTGTCACTAAGGTCACAGGACCCTTGAGCAGGGAGGCTCTAGGTGTGACCGGTGAGATCGCACTGAGCTGACTGTGGGTGGGGTCGTAATGTTTTTGAGTATATTTTGTTTTTAAAAGCACTTGCCGCCTCCTTCCTTGCCTCCAACAATTTTCGGCAACAATAAAAATATCATGATATCTCCGGTGATTAATGTTTCTTCATTGAGAAAGATAGAGTTTCGTCAGGTGGAAGTTTTGACTTGTGAAACGGTAGAGCAGAGGGTTAATGTGCCTGCTCCAAAGAACATGTACCGTGCAGATCACTAAGTCAACATGATGTAAATAGGCCAGTGGGTTACTGCTTTTGTCAGAGATCCCATTGTTACTTGCAGTTTATAAGTCAAACTCCTAACACAGAACAATGAGCTATTAACTGTCATCTAAGAGCTACATGCAAACACAGAAGGTATACATTAGAGCGTTATGTTTTTTCCCCAGTCTTTGATTATCCTAATGATGCAAAAAGGGTTCATTTGGACAGAAATCATATTAAAGATATTAAAGAGAATCCCCAACTATGGTATTACGTTCTAAATCCAGAGTTTGTGTTTCTCCAGATAAATCGCTATTAAACTATACTGCCTACTAGTAGGATTGTCATGTGTCTCCTACACCTTGTAGTCCTTTGTCTTATGTAACATTACTTTTTGTGATTTACAGACGTATGATTGATTGTCTCGATGTAATGTGTGTGATATAAAGTTCTCTGACACCCTACACTGATGTCAGTGGCGCTGTAAATCAAATTGAATGCATCGGAGCAAGAATGTGGTTGTGGAGACTTGAGGGACACTGTTAAAGGGTGGTAGTGAGGGAATCCATGGCAGAGCGAGTCATTGGGGGGGGGGGGGGGAGGGGGGGGGGGAACAAACATTGTCGCATAGGGCTCCACCAGCGCTAAAGCCAACAACTTCTACTTCCTACAGTTCTAACACCCAATCAAAAACGCTGATTTGAAAACCACTTCAATCTGAAGCATACCTTCAAGCCAATGTATGATTTAGCAGTGGTCTCGGTTGTTTTAAGTCTTTTTTATTCATGTACAATCTTTATTTGTTTGCAATGGTGTCTTGTAATTTTGTATTATATGTGTTGTGTTTTTGCACATAACATAGTTCTGCCGAGTAAAGAGCCCACACATAAAAAAGATTGTCCTATGACTCTGGGATCCTGGTGAGAGGATTTACGTTAAAACAAATTACGAAGCATTAATGTCATCCTAAGGTAGCACAATAATGGCATAGAAAGACAAGGGAGCCTTTTGAAATTTGCAATTATATCCATGGTGTGAGAGGTTTTCTCTTGTGTAATTTTATATTTTGAATGATCCCGCCCCTCATTACCTCCACAGGATCTCCCCCCTTTATGAGACAGAACTAGAATGTTTATCATGCAGTCATCTGGAAACAATCAGTTAACATGAGTAACAAATATCCATCTTTGTTTAGACCTGAACCTAGCTTTTCCATCCTAGTGACACATGTAATCCATTTAATACAGTTTTGAAATAAATGGACTTATTTAATTTGTATATTTATCTTTTTATCCATGTTACTGATATCCACATTAGATCTCTTTAGTGATGCCAAATAAGATCAATAGCTCTGCGATGTCACTTTCTGTGATGTCACTTCTTGTGATGTTACCAAGGATGACTCCTCCACTAGGGCGGAGGAGTGTCACCCCACTGCTTTCTTGCAGAGCGAGAAGCAGAAACATAAAATGCTAAAACTACCATTTTATGTTTCTGCTTCTCGCACTGTGAGAAAGCAGAAGTGTTTGGTTGGGGGAGGGTTCTACTCTAGGGCAAGGGAGGAGTGGCTTGCACACTGCTAAGGGCTCTGACTGTTTGGTAGGCCCTCTGGGGCCGACCAAACCAGTCCTGCGCATTCTGGCCTTTTTGGTCTGGCTGGTCACCGTCCAGACCAATCACAACGCTGTCATTTCAGCTTTGTGATTGGCTTAGGAAAGGGAAGGGAGGCTGCAAGAGAGCAGAGACGACACCAGACCCGGAAAGGGAAGTTTAGTTTTATATTAACCCCCCTGCGTACCTTCCCGCAAGAACCCCGCGAGACCCCCCACCCGCGAGTCATGCCGGCCGCGACTGGATGTTACATGCAAATTAGAGGGGCCTCACATCTTCACTTTCGCCCGGGGCCCCAGAAGTTCTAGGACCGGCCCTGCGCGCATACTAAAAAACTGTGAAGTGCACGATTGGCTCAACCTTATATAAACTTATTTTGACTTGTATTTATTTTGATTGTCTATTTACTTACTTATATATTATTGTGCCACCTCCTCTGATATGTCTGTAAAACTTATGTTTTGTCCCAAATTTTTGTCCTGAATTTTGAACTTCTGTCCTGAATTTTTGTCCTGAATTTTGACCCTTTGTCCTGAATTTTTACACTGACCGTCCTGAATTTGCACCCTGCCAGTTGGTAACCCTAATTTACAAGGACACAAAAAGCACCGCAGTGTGGCTTTACATGTCCTTATAACGATGGGGGAGCAAAATGTGCCGCACAGGGGGTGGTGCAAAGGGCTTGTAAATATTTCCCTTGTACTCCTCTGCAGCCTTCCCTTTGAGTCTCAGGGAACGACTTAACTTGTGATCCCATAACACCCGCACACGTACCTTGTACTCCTCTGCAGCCTCCTCGATGGGTCTCACTGAGTGGGATTTATGGTCCTTGGACTCCCGGCACACCACACATATCAACCTCTCTTCCTCATCACAGAACAGACTCAGTTTCTCCTCGTGTTTCTCGCACAGATTCTCCCGTGGGGGCTCCACGGGGGGCTGCAGGTGAAGCTGTTTTAACATTTCCACAATGTTTCCCAGTTGCATGTTGGGTCGGAGGCTTCTCCCGGGAGATATTTCTCTGCACTGCGGACAGGGGGAGTTTCCCTCTCTCCCCTCCCAGCTCTGAGTGATGCAGGGGCGGCAGAAGTTGTGTCCACAGTCGATAGTCACAGGATCCGTAAAATATTCCAGACAGATGGAACAAGAGGCCTCATCTTTGAGATTCCTGCCTTGAGCTGCTGCGGCAGCCATGATTCAGAAATGCAGAAAACAAAAGTCAAGTTTCGTTTCTTTGTGTAAAATGGGAGTGTCTGCGTGTCTCCTCCTCTGTGGACTGGAATATTCTGGTTCTCTGTAAAGTAGGAGTGTCTGTGTGTCTTCTCTTGTGTGTCCCGGACTCCCTAGCCCAGGTTGTACTGAGTTTCTTGCCCTAAATTGCACACCGGTCGCTGCTGAAAAGATGAAGAGTCTCAAACACGCCTGACATTTTCCTCTGGGTCCACTAAATACGGCCTCGCTAATTGTATTGTAATTGCATGGATAGAGCGCTTACAGCCCCCAACGAGACATCGCAGCGCTAATGTGCAAGTTCAGCTCTGACAGCAACCCGGGCCTCGGAGAGGCTGGTAAATCACCCCAGACTGGGCCACGGGTGTTTTATTTCTGGGCTGAAGAGGGGCAGAGGGATGAGAGAAATACAGGAAATTAAAAGGGAAACCAAGACTTTCACTGAGAAAACAAGGGAAAGCAAAAGGAATACACGGGGGTAAAACAATGCGTGAAAGAATCAAAGGGGAAGAGAAGGAAAGAAGGACATAAAGGCAGAGAGAGAGGAGAAAAAGATTGTCTGAAGAGAAGAGGCAGCAACAAGAAGGGAAGGATCGGAAAGGACGAGGGAACAGAAGACGCTTCAGCTTGTTCATAATTGAAGGTTTCACAAAGCCTCATTAACTGACCATAAACAGAAACCGCAGGGGTTGCAGCAATGCAAGCTTACTTTAATGCACAGAACGCGCACGCCTGTAGCTGATCTTTGGCGTTTAGTGCATTCTGGGACTTGTAGTTTTCCGTTTTACATTATAAGTATTATCTCAAAACTCACAGCAAGCGAGAGCTGTGAGCTAAAATGCCAGGACTGCTCGAGGTATCAAGCACACAGAAGGTGATGGCACCAATGCTTCCATCTGTCTAACCCAATCCATCCTTCCTTTGCCCTTCACGTCACCTCAGTGTGGACCCAGCCATATGCAAATCAGCCGTGACCGTGCTCCAATAGGGGAAGAGCCCAGCCTGAACTGCCCAGCCAGGTCCTCCCTGCACCGGTACACAAGACGCCCAGGACAGGTTTCACCCTGACGGGGGCTCTTCGGCGGGTCCAGCTTGGCTCCAGTGGCACAGCGAGCGAGGAAGGATGTGAGAGAGCGCAATTTGAATATATAATATATAGTAACCATATCTAGGCATGTATATTATAAACGTAGGAATGAAACGCATATCGTAATGTAAAGTTGGCGAATATAGCATAAAGGCCAATGAATGTGATAACATGGTATAGGAAATGTAAATGTATTCATACGTTAAAATGCATTAGATTTAGGAGACCCGTATACATGAAGGGTAAATGTATGGAAATGTGTATAAATGCTTAGGAAATATAGAGCGTGCACAGTAGAATTCGTGTACGTGCGCAACTTTAAATGTGTAACTTTACATTGGGAGAAGCGGCGAGGAAATATAACGTGGAAAGACGTAAACGTGGAGAAACGTGGATAAATGTATAAGAGAACTCACGTAAAGATGTAACCAAGGAAAATGCATAAGTTATATTCTATGTAGTCGTATTCTATGTATTTCATGTATTTGATGTAGAATGTTTAAGTATAACTAAGGCTTTTGCTAAAATACGAATATATAAATGTATGCCAAAGGTTATGCTGTGTAGAGGGTTTCTGTAGGAATGCTGGAAGAGTTTAGGTCATTTGTGTATGTAACCTAACTGGTCAAGAGCTCGAAGGAGCATAGTCACATGAAGTGTAATTTAGTGGTCTTGTGAAGGTCGTAAATAGCTTGATGTGGACATGAGAGCCGAGAAGTCTAGCACTTGTTAGATTTAAGGTGACAATGTCGGACGGAGCTTATTGCTCGAACGTGAGGAGAGACACTTTTGAGGTGGACTATGTTTTGACAAGACCATTCACAGGACCTAGCAGGGTCAAGTTAAGAGACATAGAGTTAAGGCCTTGTCTAAATTCATATGTTACATGATCTGAAAGAATCAATAAATGTCGACGATGAAATGATGAAGATGACATCCAAAGGAGAAGGGTCAACTTAACGAACGACGCAAGGAGTGGACCAATGGAAGAAGCAGGAAGTTGACATCATCGGGGAAAGTCCGTGGTGGGCGTCAAGGGGCGTTCCACCCACACTGTGATTGTGTATTTTAGGGACAGCACCCCGGGGAGGAGGTAGCAATTGGCAATTGGGAGATTAGGAACAGCGAGACGAATTGCTCAGAGCAAGGGCGAAGGGTAGATGCCTTGAGCAGATGCGCTGAGACATCATAGCGCAAGGGAGCAGTAGGCCGAGGACCCTTAGAGAGCAGATGGGTAGGCAGATAGGGTACTGCTTCTGAAACTTAAGATTTCCTTTAGAGGCTAAGAGAGTTTGAACTTCTTCGGGAGTCAAACTGCTGACACCTTTTTAGGGAAGGAACTTGCGAAGTAGGGACGTCACATAGCATAGAGTAGGGACAAGTTTTAACTTGATTATTGTTTTGTTTCACTGCAGATGACGCAGAAGAAACCACTTCACACCGAAGCTTAAAAGAGACTGAGATATTAATTGATTTGTATTTTGTATTCTTTTGAGATTTTATCCTGAGTGGATTGTATCGTATCCAAATTAATCTTTATATAAACTTTTGAAACTTCATCAGTTGTAAGTGGTTCTTCAGAGTGGCGTCAGTTAATGGGGTTTGTCTAACCAATGCGAGGGTGGTCCTTTCCTCAATGACAGATAGCAACGATCCAAAACAGATGAATGGGATTCTTTATTAAATTTATCATAATCATAAATTGATATCAAAATCCCGTTCCCCGCAGTTGGTAGCAGAATTTGATGGTTATCTTCTTGAGGAAGACGACCTAGGCCAGGTTAGTTTACCCCAAGGTCCCTAGTCATCGTCGACCAGAAGAAGAATTGCAGCCGAAGACGGTGCTGATGGTGCGTCGAGAGAAAAGCAGCAGAGTCGGTCGAGAGTGAGTATAAGGGTCATGCGTTGTAAGATTGCGGTGTTTTATGTTGTTCCTGTGTTGTAATGTCAAGCGGAGTTGAATGCCTGTAGTGTGATTGAGGGAAAGTTGTGAGCGCGCGCAACTGGATGAAATCTTATGTCCAGAGGACTTAAGTGGTTCGGGTGTATCGAACACCTAGAGTAATTTGTCTACCATTGAAAGGGGGTCATGAGGTACCATTGATTTCCCGACAGACCGATGATAGGGGGAGCGTATGTGTGAGTGAATGAGTAGCGGACGCTGGTCGTACGTTACTGTGTGTAAGTAACCTATCAGTTAAGGCAAGTGTCCGATCGTAAGAGGAAAGACGCTGTGCCAGTTGAGGTAGCAATTACAGTTAGACTGTGGCCGTACAGTCAGAGAAAAGTGATCGCTTGGACGGAAGTAGTCATTTTTCAATGTATGAATGAAAACGCATGTGAAATCGTGAGACGAGTTGAGAAACGAGAGAAGCTGCTGAAGAAGAAACAAGTGACGTCAGTGTAGAACCGTGCTGGGATAGGCTGATTAACGAGAGTCGTACAGGGATTGGTGGTTGTCATCAAGTAAGAAATATCATACGGGATCAAAATGAAGTGTTTTAAGGGTTTAGGAAAAATCTTTAAAAAGAAAAGGAGAAATCTATATGCCGGAGAAGAAGCTCCACCAGAAGGCACACCAGCCTATCATATGGCAGTAAATGTAGGCTTACACTCAATACTGTGGATTTCCGAGTGGCATAGGCTAACGGAAGGGCAAAAAGAACTAGCGTTTCCAAGATTTGGAACGTTTAAATTAGAAGTGTTGAACCAACTGAAGGCGACAATGCTTTCAATGAGACCTCTACCGAGGCCAACACAGTTTGAAGCTCTTGGTGTGTGGTTTAGAACAGCACACGAAAGGGGCGTAAAGAGGCGACAAGAAAGAGTGAGAAGATCGGTAAAGGCAGTACAGGATGCTAAATGGGACGATGAAGCTAAGAAATGGAGGGTACAAAAGATAGAAGCGGACAAACTGTTCACCATGATAGAGGCTACGGGAGAAAGGAAACCTCTAGAACAAGTGGATGAGGAAAGCGAGTCGGAGGAGGATCTGATAGAGAGGCTATTGACAGACAGACCACCTCCATACAGCGGTGAACTTGCGAGTCCCATATTACCGCAAGTAGACGGAACTAGGTGGGGAGAATATAAGTCGATCCCAGTAACAGAGTGGGACGCTACTAAGACCGTAGAAATACCCCAAGCTAGTCCTGAACAGAGAGTAGTGGGAAGATTTGTGGTTCAGAAGGTGCCGGAGACGCAATGCGCTAGGTCATACCAAATGCCGGACGCTTTGCAGGTCCCGGTCACCATAGGCCCTATTGTGTCAATCTATAACCCAGAAGGGGTCCAGCAGGAGGAACAGGCACGATGGGACAATGAAAGAGCAGAAGAGGAGAATAGGAATGCCACAATGAATTCCCACAGGCAGATACGAGCACCAATAAGTCGGAGTACCCCATTTGATTCCGCAGCAGGTCCCAGGGTAGAACAGGGAGGTCGAAGAGGACCAATGGACTTAAGGGGACCAAAACCGAAAACCCATAAGGAATTAAGGGAATACCTGAGAGAATGGGATGCGGCCGAAGAGGCTCGGAATAAAAGTTTAGAAACGGGATCCGAGTGGAGAGAGCAGGATAACAGGATTCTCTCTCATTGTGGAGCTGGTGAAAGCAGCCCCGAGTGGGAGGGAGGAAGCCAAGAGAGCAGAAGAGATACTTATCCTACTGAGAACAGCAATAGGCTAATGTGCGAAGACAGAAGTGCAGGGTGTGGCGAAGTGCCTCGTGTCACCTTCAGTGAAGGGGAACATAGGACACAGGAGTACCGGAATACCTTCAGGTGCACACACCATGCCCCAGGTGAGAATGCGAGACATTGGAGTCACGGAAATATGGAGAGTCGCGAAGCGTCTCGACATACATCCGGGGACAGTGGAAGGAGTCGTGAGAATTCAGGGAGTCGCGAAACATCTCGCCATGCATCGGTGATCATGAAAGAGATCACGGGAACACGGAAGATCGGCGAGGGCCTTTCATTTTGTTAAGTGACACCAGACAACAAGCAAGTTATAATGGATTAGAACCGAACGGTGGATCCTATCTCACATCTGGAGAAACCGAGTCGAAAAATCGGAACGTAGGGTTGGGGGAAGGAGCCTTATTCCACCACACCCCACGGGACGATGGAAAGGCTTGGGATCTAGAAGGGTGGGAACGAAGAGATGGAAGGAAGACTCCTCATAACTCACCTGTGCTCAGGCGTAGGGCGCATAGTGGAGGTGAGAGGGATATGAGAGAGGAACATAGAACTGAAATGCTGAAAGCTGAAATAAAAGCGAAACGGCTTGATGTGATGAGTTTGAAGGCAGATCTGGATGAATTGATTGACGGTACAGTGTCATTAGAGAGATTAAACTCGTATACACCAGATGTTTCTATCCAAAGATATTACTCGAAGAGCGAGGTCAGTTCATGAGAACTTATCTAATTTAGCAAACAGGTACATGGTAGACCTGTCACGAACTAAGGCTTTACAGAGTAACCACAGGCTAACTTGCACAGATCAGGATTTGGATGACCGCAGAACGATCGCGCTGAAAGTACACATAAGGGAATTGATCGTAAGTATCAGAATATGGAGAGATCTAGATAGATGGGAGGAAAGATGGTCCAGAAAGGGCTCCGTTAGACGGAGTGTACTTGAGGGTTCCCAGGACACAGGCTTGATGCGAATGGAAGCCTTCCCTTTGCGAGAAATCGCGAACGGAAGTTACGTTCATGTGCCTTGGACTAGGGGGGATTTGGCGGCATTCACCAATTCCTTCCCAAAGCTTAGAGATAATCCTGTCGAGTGGTATAAGCAGGTAGAAAGATTCGTGAAGATTTCAAAGGTACTGTGGGTCGATTTGAACACATTGTTCGATATCGTAGTACCCGGAGACCTATGGACGGCGTGCAAGCTTAGTGTTGAATGGCCCACTCGTGAGCCATCAAGGGATACCCGGACGAATGGTCCATCTGATAGAGTCATGGAAAAGTACGAGAGAGTAATAACATGGCTAAAAGAGAAAGTGCCGGTACAAGACATAGACTGGGTAAAGATAGATCGGACTACCCAAGAGCCGAAAGAGACAGTGCATGAGTTTTACGAGAGATTGCTGAAAGCATTCAAGCAATACAGCGGGTTAGATGTGATGGATCCCAAGGACATAGGACAGTTTGTTTCAAAGTTTGTTCTCGGATTGAGACCAGAAATATGCCTAATGATCCAACAGCATCTGATCTGTTGGCAGAACAAACCTTTAGATGAGATTCTGAGGTATGCAAGGTATTGTAGTGACGAGATAGACTCTAAAGCAAAGAAGCTTAAAGAAAAGTTAATGCTATTGCAAATGCAAGCTGCTGGAAAAGATAAACTGCGGCAGCAGGGAACAGGAACGCAGGCAAAGAAACAGAATAATCAGAGCAGAGACGAGGAAGAAAGACCGAGACCGAGAATGGATATCGCAACACTGAAAAAGACGACGAGATGCCATCAGTGTAATGAGGTGGGGCACTGGCGACGCGAGTGTCCTTACAATGTTGAGACAGGGGAATTAGAGCAGGAGGAGGAAGAGGTCCAGAACAACGTGGTTAAGGGAGCCATAGTCCCGAAGGGCAGGCTTGTCAAAGGGGGGACTCAGACTCCTCGAGCCCCGTTTCCTCAACCACCTCGCATCACGAACGGAGGAAAAACCTACAGACAGATGCCATTGTTTGTAGGAGGAGAGGAATGCTACTACGTTGATCCTCTTACAGGGCAGCGGGCGAATAGGGGGGAAGATTGTACACTAGGAGCCGCCTTGGAAGTAGATCAGAGAGGTCCATACGTAGAGGCTGAAATAGCAGGATGTCCTACAACCTTTTTGGTGGATACAGGGGCCACTCGATCCACGTTGAGATCTGCAGTAGTCCCGGGTCTGCCAATATCAGGAGAAATGGTTCAGGTGGTAGGAGTTGCAAACAAGAGGATGACGAATCCTCTGACCGAACCAGTGTCAGTGAGAATAGGGAATTACAGTGACGAACATCAGTTTGTGATCTGCGACTCTAGTCCTGTGTGTTTGCTAGGGAGAGATTTGCTGTGCAAATTGAATTGCACGATACATTGCACACCAGAAGGGGTAGAAGTGCAGACCAATGATGAGGATGCGGATTTTAAAGTTGTGAACTCGAAGGAGTGTGTGGAACTATATCCTACCTTAACAGTGGAGGAACTTCCGCAAGATTTAAGGGAAAAGGTCTCAGCTGAGGTATGGGATTTTACTGGGGAAGAAATAGGATTGATCAAGGGAGTGGAACCGGTAAAAATCTTGGTCAGACCTCATGCTGAGTATCCAAGAACACCACAGTACAAGCTAACACCAGAGACGATTGCAGGGATTAAGCCTGTGATCGAATCCATGATTAAGCAGGGAATACTGAAGGAGATCGTGGGAAGTCCATGCAACTCCCCGATCATGGGTTTGCAGAAACCTAGTGGAAAATACAGAATAGTGCAGGATCTTCGAAAGATTAATAACATTGTTGTCTCATGTTGTCCAGTGGTACCGAATCCATCAGTGATATTGTTTCAGATACCGTTCCAAGCAGAATGGTTTACCGTGATAGATTTGTGCCAGGCTTTCTTTTCGATACCGTTAGACGAAGAGAGCCAGTATCTTTTCGCTTTCAAGCTGGAAGATCGCGTCTTAACATGGTGTCGTATCCCTCAGGGGTATACAGAGAGCCCATCGATCTTTAACCAGTTATTGAAACGAAATCTCGAGAGTCTAGTACTGCCCAAGAATTCAGTTCTGGTCCAGTACATAGACGACCTCCTGGTTGCGTCAGAAACTGAGGAAGCTTGCAGAGAAGACACCATCACATTGTTAAATCACTTGGCCGAGAACGGGCACAAGGTGTCTCCAGGTAAATTGCAATATTGTAAGACTGAGGTGCAATACTTGGGCCACAGGATTGAAAAGGGAAAGCGGAAGGTGTCTCCAGACAGAATAGAGGCGATTATGAAAATGAACGCGCCTACGACACAAAGAGAAGTCAGGATGTTTCTAGGCATGGTTGGTTATTGTCGACAGTGGATAGCAAACTTCTCACTGAAGGCAAAACCGCTATTACAACTGACGCATAAAGGAGTAAGTGATCCGGTACCATGGGACAAAGATTGTTTGATGGCGTTTTTGCAGCTGAGGGAGGACTTATGTCGCGCCCCGGCTTTGGGAATGCCGGATTATAAGAAACCTTTTTTGCTTTACTGCTGCGAGAGAGAGGGATGCGCTTTAGCGGTATTAGCACAGGTCCATGGAGATGCGCGCAGGCCAGTGGCGTATTTCTCGGCTACATTAGATCCAGTAGCCGCAGCGTTGCCCGGATGTCTCAAATCCGTAGCTGCAACGGGTGTCAGCATTGAAAGATCTGAGAGCGTAGTTATGGGTCATCCGCTAGAAGTGTATGTACCACATTCTGTAGAACTGTTAATGACAAGGACGAAGACTCAGCATCTGACGAATAGCAGGCTCACACGCTACGAGCAGGTCATACTGGCTGCCGAGAATGTGACCCTAAAGAGATGCTCTGTCTTGAATCCTGCAACCTTGATGCCACTTCCGAATGAAGTGGACGACGAAAATTGTACAGAACATGACTGCCTCGATGTGACTGAACTATGTACCAAACCGAGACCTGATATCGTAGATGAGCCATTGACAGACCCAGACGAAATTTTCTTCGTTGATGGTTCATGCGTAAGAAACGATGTCGGTCAGCTGAGAGCAGCTTATGCAGTATGCACGATTACCAGAGTTATAGAAGCCGCTTGCCTGGAAGGAGTACACTCCGCACAGGTAGCTGAAATTGTGGCTTTGACTCGTGCTTGCTTAGCAGGCGATAGACTTCGAGTCACTATATACACCGATAGTCAGTATGGTTTCGGCGTAGTTCATGATTATGGGCAGTTGTGGTCTCAAAGAGGTTACATGACCTCCTCGGGTTCTCCTATTAGGAATGGAGAATTCGTGAAACTTCTGTTAGAGGCTTTGCAAAAACCTATGGCCATAGCTGTGGTCAAATGTGTAGCTCATACCAAAAACACGGATTTTGTATCACTAGGAAATAAATATGCAGATGAGGTAGCGCGTTATTGCGCAGAGCAGGGATATTCTCACACTGATACAAAAGTGGGGGGAATCCAGGAAATGACTGAATTGACCATGTTGTTAGACACTGTAGATACGTGGGATGAATTGAGAGCAGTACAGGAAAATGCACCAGATAATGAGAAAAAGGGCTGGGAAACAGCTGGGTGCGGAAAAGGTGAAATGAATTTCTGGGTGTCTGCCGACGGAAGGGCAGTATTACCAAATGAACTCATTAGTCCAATGGCAAGGAAATTGCATGGATCAGCTCACATAGGAAGAGATGCTATGGTGAGAGTATTCAGACAAACGTGGTTTAACCCTAAATTTAGAGTAGCGGCAGAAGCAGTGTGTCAGCGATGTACAATCTGTCAGCAACTAAATGTGGGTAAGAGAACACCAGTTACCTTGAGTCACATAGGAAGGTCTGGGGGGCCTTTCAATAGGATGCAGATTGACTTCATAGAAATGCCTCCATGCAACAGACTCAGATACGTGCTAGTGATTGTTTGTATATTTTCTAGATGGGTTGAGGCTTACCCTACACGTAGGTGCGATACACTTACAGTAGCAAAATTGTTACTTAGAGAGTTGATACCGAGGTTTGGGGTGCCATCCTCTTTGGAATCGGACAGAGGAACTCATTTCAATAGCGAAGTGGTGAAGATGCTGTGTTCAGCTTTAAATATCGATCAGAAGTTACACTGCAGCTATCGACCAGAAGCTTCAGGGATCGTAGAGCAAATTAACAGTACTATCAAGTCCAGACTGGCTAAAGTTTGTTCATCGACATCCCTGAGTTGGCCAGACGCACTTCCAGTAGTTCTCATGAGTATACGTAGCACACCTGATAGAAGAACAGGCCTCTCTCCACATGAAGTGCTAATGGGGAGAGCTATGAGATTGCCATCGGTTCCGACTGCAGCGCTAGTGAACATCACAGACGATTTGATCTTGGACTACTGCAAGGGACTATCTGATGCCGTTAATTCTGTGTCCCTCCAGGTCCAGGCTGCAGAGGTTCCATCAGTACAAGACTTGTGCCATGACCTGAGTCCAGGAGACTGGGTCCTGGTGAAGAAACACGTCAGGAAGAACTGCTTAGACGTGCGTTGGCGAGGGCCGTTTCAAGTCATACTTGTAACGAATACTGCAGTGAAGTGTGGAGGACTGCCAAACTGGATACATGCCTCACACACCCGAAAAGTGCCAACACCTCCAGAAGACACAGCTCCTCTCTCGGATGAGAATCCGGCGGGAAGCGGAGAAGCCATAGAGGGGGAAAGCCAAGCTGTGGAGGTGATCGAAGAAACTGAAACTGTGTTGGAACAGGGCGACGAAGGTCAGGACACGAGTGGGACCGAAGTTGCCTCAGGGGAAGAAAGTAATTGGGAATCCGACACAGATATCGAGCAGACTGAGAGTGACCAAGAGACAGGTCCTGGAACAAGGAGCGGAAAGACGGAAAGCAAAGAAGCTAGTTGGCCGGAGAGAAGGAAAAGGCCAAGTTCGGAAAGGAAAAAGGAAAGAACTCTTGCCCCGATCGCTGAAGAATCGGATCAGGAGGAAGAAACAACAGACTCAGGAACTGAGAGTCCACGAAGATCGAGAAGGGTACGTGTGCCCTGCAGAAGGTACGCCACCCCAGAGTGGACTTATCTAGCAGATGTATTGGGGACAGAAATCTGGGAGAGTGAAGAGTGTGAAAGTAACCACTCTCGATCCAGTCGTGACCGTGGAGATATGGATGTTGGCGCCTGGGCTTGAGACTGAGGGGTTACTGACTTTCACACTTCCCAGACCCCCACGTTTGAGTAAAATTCAAGATCTAGTGCTAAAAAGACTACAATTTCCAACAGTTGGTCAGCAAATGACAGAAGAAGAAGAAAAAGTTATTCGTTTTGAACTGTTAATTATTGTTGTGAAAGCTGCAGGTCCGACAATAATTGTTGATGCATAAAAGACTTTTTGTATGTATGTTATAAAGAAGAAGATAACCTAGCGCCGAGTGGAAAGAAGAATAAAATTAGGGATTACATTTAGAGGACGGAGAAGGGCTAGGGTTGTCTGCTGCTAAGAAGAAAAAGACATTGTGGTGAAAAGATACCTGTTGATAAAAAGCACTTTAAAAGACTGTGAATGCAAACAAGCAACCAAAGACTGGAAAGAGAACTTTCGCTGGAGAACGAGGTACGCTGTTTTGATAACATGGAGAACGGCAACCCAAACAGAAAAGCTAGATGTATAGTAGGTACACTTATAGCAATAGTGATATTTCTCATAATCATAGTAGTAACGATATCTTACAAGACAGGACATGAAAATGATAAAAGAGTAGCAAATGCAAAAATTGTAACGACTTTGAAACCTGCTCTTGTGGGAAAGAAGGAGGAGAGCATTGTTACACGTGAAAAAGCGTTACTTACAGATGAAGCTCGTAGATTACACATAGACGAGTCTCAGGGAAACTTTAGGTCAAATGCATATGCTAAATTATTGTATGAATATATCGATGCCATGGAGGCCAAAGATTGCTACGTTTGTATGCAATTGCCGGCTTCTGTAGACGAAGGCATTAGATCTCACCATCTCCCATTGACTTATGGGATAACATGTAGTTTACTGCTTAGTATATTCTACGGTAGAGAAGGGTTTGAGTACTACTTTTCAAATTATGATTCGGTACTGCCTGAAGTTCCGAATTATAAGCAAATGAATAAGTGGGACTACTACAAAAAGGAAGATAGACTGGCTAAATTCTTTCTTCCTTGGGATACATTAGATACATCATATGCACGTAGAAATAATCTGACTTGCAAAGTATCAGAAGTAGAGAAGAGGTTTATAGCACAAGTAGATGATCGATGCAGACGGCAGAAAATTCTAAAAATGTCAGGACAATGGAAAACGGATTGGACCGAAGAAGAGAAGGCACATAAAAAGAAAGGTAGCAATGGTCCAATAGCATTGGATAGAACGCAGAAAGGAAAGTTATGTTTAACCCGAAGCAAAACGTATTATGAGAGTGAATTTGTAGGTGAAGTTAGTTGTGAGCACTCTTTTAGGTTAGAGTACTACACA
This sequence comes from Lissotriton vulgaris, assembly GCF_964263255.1. Taxonomy (NCBI): domain Eukaryota; kingdom Metazoa; phylum Chordata; class Amphibia; order Caudata; family Salamandridae; genus Lissotriton; species Lissotriton vulgaris. The sequence continues at coordinate 345,968 of NW_028251479.1, read as the reverse complement.
AAGGATTTTATGAAAGGGATGCAAGCTATTCCGAATGTGTATTTTGTATGTGGGAGAAATGCCTATGTAAAACTTCCAGATAATTGGTATGGTTCGTGTTACTTGGCAATTGTCTTCCCCAAAATATATCATGCAAAGGATTTGGCGATAATAGAAGGAAAGGCTTCGAGGAGAACGAAAAGGGAAGTAGGAGATGCAGAAGTAGTAGGAGATGTATTTGGAGCGATGTTTCCATTGTTAGGTTTGATTCTTAACGATGTTAAGATTAGAAGGTTAGCGACAGTCGTGGATAGATTGTCTGCCAGCACTGCAAGATCTTTAATGTTAGTAGAAGGTGAAATGCAGTCGATTAGAGCAATGGTTTTACAAAACAGACTTGCTTTAGATGTAATATTAGCAAAAGAAGGCGGAGTTTGTAAAGCTTTGAAAGTTCAGGAATGTTGTACTTATATTCCTGATAATTCAAAACCACTTGAGAAAGTCATACAGAACATTACACAGATTCATCAAGAAATTGAAGATTTATCAAAAGTAAATGTTTGGGAAAAAGTAGGAAATGGAGTGGGAAAGGTTGGAAGTTGGTTTGCTAATATAGGTAAAGGTATAGTTTGGTACATTTTAAAGCCTGTATTAATAGTAGTAATTTGTATAATTACATTATTAGGATTAGTAAAATTGTATAAATGGTATAGGTCGAACCAGTTACAAAGATCGATGAGAGACCAAGAAAGGAGACTAGCTGTTCTACAAGATCAACAGTATAAAAGTTTGAGAACACTTGAATCGATAAAAAGAGGAACAGATGTAACTAGTTCGGTATAAGTGATGTATTCAAATTGCTTTTAGTGATGACTCCTAAAAGTCATCAAAGGGGGGAACTGAGAGAGCGCAATTTGAATATATAATATATAGTAACCATATCTAGGCATGTATATTATAAACGTAGGAATGAAACGCATATCGTAATGTAAAGTTGGCGAATATAGCATAAAGGCCAATGAATGTGATAACATGGTATAGGAAATGTAAATGTATTCATACGTTAAAATGCATTAGATTTAGGAGACCCGTATACATGAAGGGTAAATGTATGGAAATGTGTATAAATGCTTAGGAAATATAGAGCGTGCACAGTAGAATTCGTGTACGTGCGCAACTTTAAATGTGTAACTTTACATTGGGAGAAGCGGCGAGGAAATATAACGTGGAAAGACGTAAACGTGGAGAAACGTGGATAAATGTATAAGAGAACTCACGTAAAGATGTAACCAAGGAAAATGCATAAGTTATATTCTATGTAGTCGTATTCTATGTATTTCATGTATTTGATGTAGAATGTTTAAGTATAACTAAGGCTTTTGCTAAAATACGAATATATAAATGTATGCCAAAGGTTATGCTGTGTAGAGGGTTTCTGTAGGAATGCTGGAAGAGTTTAGGTCATTTGTGTATGTAACCTAACTGGTCAAGAGCTCGAAGGAGCATAGTCACATGAAGTGTAATTTAGTGGTCTTGTGAAGGTCGTAAATAGCTTGATGTGGACATGAGAGCCGAGAAGTCTAGCACTTGTTAGATTTAAGGTGACAATGTCGGACGGAGCTTATTGCTCGAACGTGAGGAGAGACACTTTTGAGGTGGACTATGTTTTGACAAGACCATTCACAGGACCTAGCAGGGTCAAGTTAAGAGACATAGAGTTAAGGCCTTGTCTAAATTCATATGTTACATGATCTGAAAGAATCAATAAATGTCGACGATGAAATGATGAAGATGACATCCAAAGGAGAAGGGTCAACTTAACGAACGACGCAAGGAGTGGACCAATGGAAGAAGCAGGAAGTTGACATCATCGGGGAAAGTCCGTGGTGGGCGTCAAGGGGCGTTCCACCCACACTGTGATTGTGTATTTTAGGGACAGCACCCCGGGGAGGAGGTAGCAATTGGCAATTGGGAGATTAGGAACAGCGAGACGAATTGCTCAGAGCAAGGGCGAAGGGTAGATGCTTTGAGCAGATGCGCTGAGACATCATAGCGCAAGGGAGCAGTAGGCCGAGGACCCTTAGAGAGCAGATGGGTAGGCAGATAGGGTACTGCTTCTGAAACTTAAGATTTCCTTTAGAGGCTAAGAGAGTTTGAACTTCTTCGGGAGTCAAACTGCTGACACCTTTTTAGGGAAGGAACTTGCGAAGTAGGGACGTCACATAGCATAGAGTAGGGACAAGTTTTAACTTGATTATTGTTTTGTTTCACTGCAGATGACGCAGAAGAAACCACTTCACACCGAAGCTTAAAAGAGACTGAGATATTAATTGATTTGTATTTTGTATTCTTTTGAGATTTTATCCTGAGTGGATTGTATCGTATCCAAATTAATCTTTATATAAACTTTTGAAACTTCATCAGTTGTAAGTGGTTCTTCAGAGTGGCGTCAGTTAATGGGGTTTGTCTAACCAATGCGAGGGTGGTCCTTTCCTCAATGACAGATAGCAACGATCCAAAACAGATGAATGGGATTCTTTATTAAATTTATCATAATCATAAATTGATATCAAAATCCCGTTCCCCGCAGATGGTTTGGGATGTTTAGGGAGTTGGCTTTTTATGTAGTGCACCAAAATGAGTTACACTATGTAGAAAGTCCAGACGATCCTTATCGGCTTACAGGGCATACATTAATATTCCCAAATACTTTCTTAGTGGTAGTGTAGGCGAGCACAGGCTTATCAGAGGGCTGTGTTAAACATTTGTTGAACACACAGAATCAATAAATGAGACACACTCATGAAGAAACTAAAGACCAATTTAGAAAAATAACAAGTTCCTTTTGTATATATTTTAACACCAACTACTTTTCAAAATATAAATTTTTACAGGGCAAGTAAAATTGTAGCACAAATGTGTCTTTATGAGGTAATGCTTTCCAATAGAGAAAGAAACATATACTGCATGCAGGTACTTGCAATTGTATTCCGTGGGTCCCCTTTGGGAGGTAAGGTGGTAGGAGTCCAAGGTTCAAAGTACCACCATCAGTTTGATTTACCTGACCTGGAGCATCCGGGCGCAGAGGTGCTGGATGAGAAGGTAGCCTTGCGTGCTACACCTTAGGCAAAGAGGGGAGCTAACTAGAAACAGGCTGCAAAGGGGGACTTGGGTACAAGTATCGGAGTTCCCGATAGGCACTCAGTATGTGAGGGTCCTGGGAGAAGCGGGGTCACAGTCGGTTGTCGTAGAACTGGGCCGGGGAGCCCAGGTACACTGGGTTTTGGTCGGCTGGGCCTGTACGTCAAAGGCACTCATAGATCTCGGTTAGACCAGCAGAGAAGGACAAAACAGGACAGCTGGAGCACTCTCGTGCTTGTCTCTGCGATGCAGCCTTTCCTTGTTTGGCTGGTTTGTTGTTTCGGTGTTGGAGTCCGGACTGGATTTCAAACAAGCTTTGGTTGCTGCATGGGGTGTTGTGCCAGTGGTATTGGTGCAGGGCAGCTCAGGTTGGTCCTGGCATCTTAACACTTGGTGGAGAGATGGATCTGACCTCCTGGAGCACAGTGACCTCCTGCTGTTAGCTGCTGTGTCTGTGGCCCCGGTGAACAGCAGAACAGTTAACCCGAAGTTGCGGGTGGTGCCTGCAGGCTGCAGGGAAGTGGTTCCTCCACTTCAAGGGAGATGCGGATGGCGTGGCGAAATACTGGAGGCCCTCCAAGGCTTTTGGAGGATGCACAGCTGCAGGACAAGTCAGGTTGTCATGATTGTCGGGACAGGAGCAGGTAGGCAGGCAGGGTTTGGCATCAAAGTTTATCAGCAGTCCGTAGTTCTCGCTTCTTCGGCTCTTCTTTGTCCTCTTCTTTCTTCAGTCACTAGAATCTGAGTTCCTGGTCTCAGGGGGCCACCTAAATACTGAATTTAGGGACATCAAGGGGGCTCTCACATGCAGGGGTTCATTAACAAGTTGTGGTGGCAGACTGGACAATACCAGTCAGCCAGCACACTAAGAGGCTGGCAGGTTTGCATGGGCACTGCTAAGGTGCCCACATGGTGCATGTTTTAAAATATCTACTACTGGCATCAATAGGGATTTATTAAGAATAGGTGTTAGATACCAAATACCATAAGTTTCAGTAAAGCCACCGTGTAGCTGGTGAACTCGTAATGACCAGTGCCCAGTACATGTACTTAAGATGGCTTCCCTGTTCACTTGTACTATCTAGCAATTGAACTCGACAGCACAGGGGAATTTCTGTTCATGCAGATATATCCTCACATGTAATATAGTGCACCTTGACTTGGGGCTATAAGGCTTCCTGTAGGAGTGAGTTACATATATTGCATGCAGTGTTTGTGTTTTCACATTTGTCTACACCATTTCACACAGCCTGCAATGGCAGTCTGCATGGGTTTGGTGGTGGGTCCCTTCGGGTGGTAGAATATATGCTGCAGACCTTAGGGAACCTCTTTAGTACCTAGGACCTAGGTACCTGGGGTACCATTCACTAGGGGCTTACAGAGATGCTAAAGGTTTTGCCAATTGGGGAACAATTTCAGTTACCTTGTTTTAGGGAAAGAGCACTGGCACTGGGGACCTGGTTAGCAGGAACACGGTGCACTTCAGTCAAAATGTCATTAAATGCCAGGCAAAAAGTGTGGGTGACCATGTGAAAAAGGGGGCACTTTCCTGAAGGATGTGACCCGAGCATTTGCCAGTGGTTAGGCAAATTACAGGCATTCCTATCATTTCTTTTTGTCTGCTTGGACGTGTCACACATGGCATGGGACCTTGGCAGGTATGGGTGCAGTATGGACAACAGCTGTTAGACCTGGCATCCTTGGCGTGGTTTTCCCCTGTCTTTTTTGCTTCTGCTTCTTGTATTTTTGCTGTGTGCTGGACTTCGTTTTTTCTGGTCTAGATGCTTTGGGCACTTTGCCACTGCTGTTCCAAAGTGCAAGTGCTCTATGATTTGCTTATTTGAATTACTACTAAGTCCCTAATACAGTGCACTGTGTGTGCCCAGGACCTGTAAGTCAAATACTGCAAGTGGGCCTGCAGCACAGAATGTGCCACCCACACAAGCAGCCTTTCAAATGGGTCTCAGACCTGCCACTGCAGTGTCTGCATGCAGTCTCTACTGACCTGTCAACCTGGCAAATGCACCCACTTGCCAAGCCCTAACCTTCCCTTTTATTATGTGTGAATTACCCCAAAGGTAGGCCCAAGTTACCCTTGTGGGCAGAGTGCAGTGTATGTGAAAGGTAGGACATGCACTGTCGTGTGTGACATGTCCTGATAGTGAAATACATTGTATTTCGTTTTTCACTATGGGATGGCTATCTGTCCCATGGGATAGAATGGGAGATTATTTATAGTATCTTATAAATATAACTTCCCACTGGGACAAGATAGAAAGTTGGAGTTTAGTATGCCTGAACTCAGAATATTAAAATGCATCTTTTAGTAAAGATTATTTTTATGTTGTGTGTACCACTTTTAGAAAATGGGTATTTTCTTGCTTAGCCATCCTGTGTGCCTCTGCTGGTTTGTAGATTGACTGTCTGGCTTTGAGTGACAGGGGCAGGGGATGTGTATTCTCTTCAGAGAGTTAATGGGAGGGTTTGATGTGTGTCCTGCCTTTGTTGGATGAGTCAGGGTTGGGCTGAATAGACCTGGAAGCCATTTAGAGTAGTGGGAGGGGATTTCCCTGCACCTGAATAGGCCTGGTCTGCCTTTACCTAATGCCGGGAAGCTGGACCAGAGAGGGCGGAACTGGTTTTGACTGAGCACAGAGCCGCTCTGCCACAAGAGAATAAAGGGAAATTGAGTATAAAAATTGGGGCCCAGACACCTGGACTTTAGATTTCTTCTGGTCTCAAGAGGAACCTCAGCCAAGGAGAAGAGCTGGGAAAGCTGTAGGAGAAGTACTGTCCCTTTGATGTGTGCTGTATAGGGTTTACCTGCAGTGGTTGTTTCTGCTAAGGAGAGGACCAAGACTTAGCTTTGAGCTGTGTATCCTGCTTGAAGAAGATTTCCAAGGGCTTGGTGTAGAGCTTGCCTCCTGTTCTGAAGTCTTAGGGATACAAAGACTTTGTTTCCTCTGTCCTCCTGCAGCTGGAACTGCAGTTTCAGCTGCCACAGAGGGAAATAGCAACACCAATGCTGGCGAGGCGACATGCAACTAAGTCGTGGGCCCCGCTCGTGAAGTGCAAGGCGCACAGTCCCGACTTTCACAGCAGCCCCGCCGCCTGCCACACCATACCGACTCTGATACCTTTGCCGAGGCTGCTGCCTGCACCGCTGCCGAGGGCACTGCTCGTGACGCTCACAATGCATCGCCCTGACTTCCACCTCAGCCCCGACCTTACCAATGCCGGTGCTTCATCATTGCGGAGCCAATACCTGACATGTCTGACCTCCCAAATCCATCAACCCCGCATCGTCGTAAGAAACTGATGCCTCGACACCACCGCGACGTCACCTCCCTGGCAACAGTAAAGAACCAACACTTCACCTCCCTTGCAGCGCAGTAAGGAACCAACGCTTCAACTCCCTTCTGATCGTAAGGAACCGACGCCGCCCAGCGCCAACGAAACATCACCTTGTAGACGCTGTGCACCGTCTTTGTTTTTATCATTTGCCAAAGTACTGTTCTTTGGGGTCCGTGTGACTCCGGGCCTGATGGCGAGCACCTTGCGGTTGGCACCGTACTTTATACGATGTCGTAATAGCCAAAGGTCTAGCTCTTTGATGCTACAAGCTTTATTTCTAAGAATAACCTTTTTTGGTGATATCTTGACATATGTATGGTGGATTTTTTTTATCGTTTTGGTCTTGTTTTGTTTAGATAAAGATTTCCTTTTATTTCTAAACTGGTGTGGTGTCCATTTGTAGTGTTTTAACTCTGTTACTCTATGTGGGCATAGATGCTTTACACACTGCCTCTGAGATAAGCCTGTCTGCTCGTGTCAAGCTGCCAATGGGCTGAGCAGGGGTTTTCTAAGGGCTTACTCCCTTACCCTGGCTATAAGCAAGGGTCCCTACGTGGACAATGGTGCAAACCTTTGCCAACTCGAGACTTCCATTTCTAACATTGGTGGCAGTGGTGGGATTAGGACTAGCATTTGTGCCTAACATACAGTGATTGGTGTACACTACTAAAATAATGCAGACCATTACGCATCCACACAGTTTTCTGCAACTTGTGAACTGCCAATTTTCGTCATCTCCAAACCAGCATCAATGGCATCTGCAGATATCGATTTTGAAGAGGATAGGACGGAAACTAACACTGTGCCACTATTGAAATCCATCCGCAAGATATTTAAAATCTCAGTGAGATGCCTCACCAGAAAGTAGGAATACAAAAAAGGGCTGAGGGCCTTATTGGAAGCAAGGAATGCCAGTTGGCATACCAAGGAGCCTATGGTGGAGGCAGAGAATTTAGTTTAGCAGCAGGATGGGCTATTGGTTCTGCCTGGAGGGAGGATGCTTTCTAGGGAGGGCAGCAGTGTGTCTTCAAAGGGGCTGTCTCCAGAGGAGTTGAGAGAAGCAGAGTGCATGAAATGGCGCTCGTGTAGCTCAGGTTTGAAAAGAGAGTGACAGGGAGGAAAAGAAATTGATGTGGATGCTCTCAGCGCATGAGAGAAGAATGAAGGAACTGGACATAAAAGTCAAGAGTGTGGAGTCCAGTTCCAATAGTGGCAGCTTGTCTTTAGTACATCTGGAGTGGAGGGTGCATTTTTCCAAGGAGGTGATCAAGGATTTGTGCTTAGTGATGACATTAGTCAGGGTTCAAGCGGTATGAGGTAGCAATGAGGTCCTACAGTGTTCTCCGGGAGAGACTGGGGAGCGTGGTGGTGGAGCCGCTTTGCTGCAGAAACCTGGAATACTTGATCGGGAGGACGAGTTACAGATTTACCGATATGCAAGGAGCGAGATACATATATTGACGTCTCGCTAAATAGATAATTTGAATTTCTCTCTGAACCTAGGATAGAAACAGCTACAACTTAAAAACATGCTTTGTTCACGGCATACGGACCAGAATTATATTAAATCAAGGTTACGAAGTTATCCATGAATCTCCATGTGAGGAAGTATGATTGACTCCACGAGGTTGATCCATTTTTAATTATCCTGAGTGACGCCTTATAAGTTGAAAGAGATTTTAAAAAGAACATTGTTTTCTATGTTTTGTCCTGAAGAAGTTATTTCATCAACTGTTTTTTATAAAAATGCTTTTAATTTGAGGATTGTGTATATGTAAATCTCAAGGGAGTAGACCTAGTTGCATAGTTTTGGTAGAAATATACCTGTTTTAGAGTATACTTATGGACATTGTGATACTCAATTTTACCAATGCAGTGAAATTGTGACAAAAAGATAAAATTGATGTAATATTAGTGATTTGCACAAGTAATATGCTGGTTCACAAGCCCCCTTTTTGATGGTACTGTTATATTATGGCTTGTTGATATAACTTTTTTATGAGATTTATTAGAGAATACAAGTTGTAATTTTAAATAAAAGGATACATATCTTTGCAATAAACAGGTCTTATCGCATGATTGTGAGTGTGGAAGAGCATTTAGGCATATTGGTATTTTTAGGGGAGAATTAAAGGTACTAATATATATATGTGATACAAGAGGGACCTTTTTCTTCTGGGTTGTGGATCGGTGACATGTATTACCACTTTTCCATTTGAACATCTCACCCGCCAGGTATGGGAGACCTGCATCCAGTTAGGCAGTCCACCATACTTCACAGCAGTGCTGGGTGCCCCGCTCCCACCTCCCAGCTGCCCCTCCCTCCCACTTGGCCTCTTAAGGAGGTCGCGCGGCGCAGGTGAGCATGACCTGACCCCAGGTCACTCCCCACGTTGCTCGACTCCTCCCGGACCAGAGTGCCGCCGAGGGTTCGCCGCTGGTGTGCCCCGGGTTTGCTTTCCTCTTCCCCACTGTAGTATTGTTGTTGCTCTCCTGTTTTTATTGTACCTTTGTCTTTTGTGGAGTCTTACGGCTCCTAGTGTGCCCCTGCCCTCTGTGCCCCCCCCGCTCCCCGCTGCTGCTCCCCCACGGCCCGCCCCCTTTTCCTTTCTGTTTCCCTGCCCGCCCGCCCATTGGCCGCCTCGCTCCCGCCTCCCAGCTGCCCCTCCCTCCCACTTCGCCTCTTAAGGAGGTCACGCGGCGGCCGCGTAGCAGACGCGCTCAGCGGGCGCCCCGCTGGCACACCGAAGGCATGCCAAAGGCAAGCCTGTCTGCACCCGTCCGCACCTGGACCGCGCCCTGCGCCATCACCCCTGAACCCTGTGCCCCCCGCAACGCCAGACTTCACTACACCTCCAGCACCCTCCACGCACTCAACACCGAACAAGACCACCCCTGATACCGGGCCACCCCGAAGTGCACCCAAGGGCCCTTCACCTTCTGGAACTGTAGATTCACCAGCATCCAGCCCACCAGACCACCAACCAGAGAAGCCAACCACCTCCGCTGCATCCTCCTCAACACTCGCTCCGCTCGCAAACACGCCATCGAACTCTGGGACCTCCTAGACTCTACCGCCCCCGACATCGTCTTCCTGACGGAGACCTGGCTGACCGCCACCTCAGCACCGGACATCGCAATAGCCATCCCACAGGGCTACAAAATCTCCCGCAGAGACCACACCAACAAGATAGGAGGGGGAATCGCCATCATCCACAAAGACACCATCAGAATCTCGACCAACCCCGACGACACCCTCGCCTCCGCAGAGCACATGCACTTCCAGATCCACACCGACCCCAACACCACCCTCAGAGGAACACTCATCTACAGACACAGTTCAGCGACACCATCGCTGGCCTCGTCAGCACCCACGCCCTCTCCTCCACGGACTACATCCTCCTCGGGGACCTGAACTTCCACCTCGAGAACAACAACGACACAAACTCCACCGCCCTGATCGCCAACCTCGCCAACCTTGGACTCAAACAGCTCGTGGCGGCACCCACCCACGCAGCCGCACACACGCTGGACCCCATCTTCTCCACCAGCCCCCACGTCTCCTTCAACCACACCACCGAACCTCACTGGACCGACCACTGATGTGTCCATTTCAACTTCAGGAAACCCACCACACACCACCGCACCCAACAGCTGCCACGCCGCTGCTGGAGGAAGGTCACCGAGGACTAACTGACCACCACCCTCGCTCTGAGACCTCCCACCGACCCGACTGTCCCAGACACCGCCGCAACCAACCTCAAACAGTGGATCAACGACTGCGCCGCCCCCCACGCCCCCCTCAAGACCTCCACAACCAACCACACCAACAAAAAAGCCGCCTGGTTCACCGAAGACCTCCGGATCTCCATCCAAGCACACCTGTCGGAAGCTGGAGAAGAAATGGCTCCACGACCGAACACCAGACAGCCATACAGCCCACAAGAGCGCCGCCCGCAGACACCACCAACTCATCAGGACCACCAAGAGGACCGCCTTCAAGGACCGTTCAGACAACAACGCACACAACACCAAAGAGCTCTTCAACATCGTGAAAGAACTCTCCAACCCCAGCTCCAACACCAACGACATCCCACCATCACAGGACCTGTGCGACTCCCTGGCCGCCTTCTTCCACCGCAAGATCACCGACATCCATGACAGCTTCAACTCCGACACCCCGGCACCCACCATAGAGCCCACCACCCCTGCAACCACCACCCGCACCGGCCGCCTGACTGCCTGGTCCAACGTCAGCGACAAAGACACCATCAAAATCGTGAATTCCATCCACTCTGGATCCCCATATGACCCCTGCCCCATCACGTCTTCAACAAAGCCAGCACATCCATCGCCCCCACCTCTGAAAAACAATCAACAGTTCCTTCAAGACAGCAACTTTCCCGGAAAGCTGGAAGCACGCCAAGATCAACGCCCTCCTGAAGAAGCCCAAGGTGGACCCCAAGGACCTCAAGAACTTCCGGCCCATCTCCCTGCTCCCATTCCTGGCAAAAGTGACAGAGAAGATTGTCAACAAACAGCTAACTAGCTACCTCGAAGACAACAACATCCTGGACCCCTCCCAATCCAGTTTTCGCAGGATCCACAGCACCGAGACCGCCCTCATTGCCGCCACCGACGACATCAGAATCCAGATGGACAAAGGAGAAACAGCCGCCCTCATCCTCCCGGACCTATCAGAAGCTTTTGACACAGTCTGCCACGGCATCCTATCAGCATGCCTCCATGACGCCGGAATTCAAGAGAAGGCCCTGGCCTGGACCACATTCTTCCTCTCCAGCAGAACCCAGAGCGTCCGCCTCCCACCCTTCCGCTCAAAATCCACCGAGATCATCTGCGGCGTCCCACAGGGATCCTCCCTCAGCCCGACACTGTTCAATATCTACATGACACAGCTCGCCCACGTCGCACGACAACTTAACCTCAACATTATCTCCTACGCCGACGACACCCAGCTGATCATATCCCTCACCGAAGACCCCCACACCGCCAAAGCCAACCTCCACAGAGGAATGAAGGCCGTAGCCGACTGGATGAAGGACAGCAGACTGAAGCTGAATTCAGATAAGACGGAGGTCCTCATTCTCGGACCCACCCCATCGGCCTGGGACGACTCTTGGTGGCCCACATCGCTAGGCACAGCCCCGGAACCCACAGACCACGCACGCAACCTGGGGGTCATCCTCGACTCCACCCTCTCCATGAGCAGGCAACACCGTTTCCGTGTCCTGCTTCAACACCTTCCGCATGCTCCGCAGGATCTTCAAATGGATCCCTCCCGACACGAGAAAAACCGCCACCCAGGCCCTTGTCACCAGCAGACTCGACTACGGGAACGCCCTCTACTCAGGAACAACAACCTAGCTCCTGAGACGACTTCAACGAATCCAGAACGCCTCGGCACGACTGATCCTCGACGTACCCCGACACAGCCACATCACACCCCACCTGAGAGGCCTGCACTGGCTCCCCGTCAACAAGAGGATCACCTTCAAACTCCTCATCCACGCACACAAAGCCCTACATAACACTGGACCCACATAACTCAACAACCGTCTCAGCTTCCACACCCCCACCCGAAACCTCCGCTCAGCCAACCTTGCCCTCGCCACAGTTCCTCGTATCCGGAAAGCCACCGCCGGTGGCAGATCATTCTCCTACCTCGCCGGCAAGACCTGGAACGCTCTCCCCACCAGCCTACGACAGACCCAAGACCTGCTGACCTTCAGAAGACTCCTCAAGACCTGGCTCTTCGATCAGTAGCGCCCCCACCACCCCCAGCGCCTTGAGACCTTCACGAGTATGTAGCGCGCTTTATGAATGCAGTGATTGATTGATTGATTGATTACAAGTGTAACTTGAAAGGGGCCTTTCCATTGGGGTTCCAAACATGACTTCCGAACTGGCTATCTCAACAGGACCCACTCCTCTGGACTGAGGTGATGGTACTGCTCCTGAGGAGGGAGGGCGGTGACAGCCCACCCCGGTAAGAAGCAGAATACACCAAGTCAGTCAGTCCTTTGCAGTAGTCGAGAAACATATCATCTGTGACATTCATAAGTGCATTTACAGGCACAGCTCGGCCCATGAGGATCTCATGGGGCACAATCCTGTTTGCCAATGAGGCGTACTTCAGAGTCTCATCCACACCAATGGCAAGGCATCCAGCCACTTCAAAGCAGTGGACTCACACACTTTCACCAGCCATTACTTCAGCATCCCATTGATCTGTTCTACAGTGCCAGGAGCCTCAGTCGGTAACCGCAGTGCAGTCTCTGTTCCACCTGCAGAGCTACACACAGCATTTTTATGACTTCTTTATTAAAATGAGTCCCTCTATCTGACTCCAGAGAAATCATCAATCAGTTCATGCACCAGCAGTTTAGCTACGATCAGGCTGTCATTTCTTCTAGTCTGGTATGCTTCAGCCAAACGGGAGAACTTGCACACAATAACCAATACAAGTCTCAGCCTGTTACAGACAGGCATCTTGATAAAGTCCAGCTGTAACTAACTCATGGTAGCGTAGGTTCTTCTCCCTACATTTATCTTCTAGCAGACAACTCCTCTGTGCCACAAATTCTCAGCTATACCTCTAAACGGGATTTGAACCAGTTCTGTGTAAACATCCTCAGCATTGCATCTCTCGCTCTGTGTACGAGGGATTACTGACATAATATCAACGACAACAATATCAACCTGCCAGAATATTGTGTCAAGAATATCAATGTCCAGAATATCGACATCCTATCTACAACATGGTAAGTACAAAAAATTTCGAAAATAAAATATGGTTTAAAATATCGAAGTTAAATATTCACACGCGAGGACGCTACCGGCAGCAGTACTGGAGCTGCGGCATCTGCTTCGGATATCGATCGTGCACACACGAACGGTGCCTTACCACATTAAGACACCATATTGAATACAAGCTGCTGGATATAAGCGGTGTTGATTTTTAATCCGTTCGAACCTGGCAGCCAGGACGGAAGTACAACCGGCAGAGAGCATAGAGATATTGCAACAACAATTAAAATATCACTGCCCATTTGGAGCCCTGACGAAGTCGAGGGTGTATCATCCTGACGAAACACGTGTTGGGTGGGCGTTGCAAATAAAAATCTGAATTGAAGATCACAACAATCAAGACTATATCAACATTTTTTGTCTTTGAGTTATATTGTGCATGATTTGACTGGCAATACTGTACAGTGTAATAATTGACGTGTGCACAGATCCCATTTTCTATTGTATCGAAGTTAAATATATTGGGTTTTTTTAAGGTAACAAAATATTGTAAAATAAGGAAAAAAATACAATTAACTGAAAAATAAATTATTTTAAAGTTGTGAATGAAAAAATGTATAAATATTACATTTAATTTAAAAAATAAACATACATGTTTACAATTTATTATATATATATTTACTTTAAAATAATTAATAAATAAAATTATTTAATTATAACATATTAGAAATATATAAAAAAAATACAATTCAATATATATACACACACCTGTAACATAAATATTATAAATAAAAAAAATCCCTACTTTTGTACTAATAATTTAGTTCAAAAGTAGGGAAAGTGTTGGATAGAGTAGGGGTGAAAATTACTATTCCCACTCGAGTGAGTGCAACAGTAGGGAAAGTGTTGGATAGCGGGGAGGTAAAAATTACTATTCCCACTCCTGCGAGTGCAACAGTAGGGAAAATGTTGGATAGCGGGGGGGGGGTAAACATTACTATTCCCACTCCAGTAAGTGCAACAGTAGGGAAAGTGTTGGATAGCGGGAGAGGGGGGGGGGCGGGGGGGGGGGGCGGGGGGAATTCCTATTCCCACTCCAGTGAGTGCAACAATAAGGAAAGTGTTGGATAGCGGGTAGGTGAAAATCCCTATTGCCACTCCAGCGAATGTAACAGTAGGGAAAGTGTTGGATAACGGGGGTAGGGGGGGTACATTTTACTATTCCCACTCCAGCAAATAAAACAGTAGGGAAAGTGTTGGATAGCGGAGGGGAATTATTTAGTATTCCCACTCCAGCATAATAATTATCATTAATTAAGAAATAATTAATTATTCAAAAGTAACTTACCTCCCACCATATTCCCCTATAAACAACACCACCAATATTGTAACACATGACAAAATTAACATAATTGAAAATTAATTAACTAATAACAATTAACAAGCAAATTAAAAAACAATAACTAATTAATTAGTTCCCACAATTAACACTATAAAATGGCGTTGCATAAAAAAAATTAATACAATTAAATTACTTCCCACCCTACTCCCCTACAAACGCACAAAAACCCACATTTAACATAGTTATTAATTTACTAACAATTATTAATATCCGAATAATAAATCATTAATAATACATTAATAACCATATGTAACAATATACAATATGAAAAACATAAATATTGATTAATAAAAACATCAATTAATTAATCATAATTAATTTACTCGCCACCCCACTCCCCTATAAACCCACAACCCACTCTTAAAAAATAAGACAGTTAACATATTTAACAATTAATTAATCATTACTAATAATAAATTAATAAATAATTAATATTAAATTAATTACCACATTTAACACTATAAATTATTGATACATAAATATTAATTAAATTACTTCCCATCCTATTCCCCTAGAAACCCACAACCCGCTATGGAAATAAAATGCAAAATTTAATTAAAAAAAGAATTAGTAACTTCTACAAATTATTAATACATTTATTATAATTAAATTACTTCCCACCCTATTCCCCCATAAACCCACAACCCGCTACAGAAATAAAACACAACATTTAATTAAAAATAATTAATAACTTCTAAATATTATTAATAAATGTATTATAATTAAATTACTTCCCACCCTATTCCCCTATGAACCCACAAACTGCTACGGAACTAAAAAGCAAAACGAATAACATAAAAATGTAACACACATATTAAAATACAAAAGCAATACTTACACAAAAATATAGAACACATACATTTAAATTCAATACTAACATAGCTAACACTAACTAAAAAAAATATATTTTTAACATCGCTGTTTAAAAAAATTATATTTCTTACCCTCAACTCAATATTCTTGTCGAGGATATTCTAGCATGATGATATTTCAACATCGATATTCTGGTAGGTCGATATTTTGAACTCGATATTTTGTCTGTTTACTGTGTATGAGACCATTGAAATGTCTGGCCATCGGGCACAACAGTCTGTCTGGCAATACAGGTCTTCCATCAGCTGAAACCCAAATCATACGCTCATTCTTTGCACAACCTGTTCTGACCCAGGCCTGCTGTTCTACCACTGGCACTTTTTCATGCAATCTCTTCCTCCCAAGTAAAAACAAACAACAATAAATTGAGATTTATCTCATTTAAAGGTTCCTTTGAAAATCAGCCATGAAGTGCACAGGACACTAGAATACACTACTGGGGGACCTCATTTGCATATTGGTTTGCCAGCTGTTGCATATTCATTACCCCTCATGTGTGCTGCACATTTACCGCAGTAATCTCTTGGCCATATGCAATTCTTCAAGTAGTTTTATTACACATTCTCCATTCCGAATCAGAGATCCAGGAGGCGTCATGAGCCCCCTTTGTGACTTCAACTGTCCAAAATAGTTGCCGATACCAAAGCTATACTATCATTGAAACGAGTAACTCTCCTTTGGCTGAGACAGAGCAATCTATGGGAAGTGCAGCCAATTGAGCCACTTGGGTTCCATGAGGGGTTCTTATTTGATATTGGGTCTTGGGTTGGTGCACAATTCTGTTACATTGAGACAGACATGTTCAACTTCCTCCTTCAGTTTTCAATTCAGGCAGGGGTAACAATGTGGCATGATTTAAGCTACTGGATATTTTCTAGAGCTGGTATGCCCTTCTTATAAAGTGTGGTCCAGCTATTTATCAAATGTTGGGTCTTGGTACGAGTAGGTAATATTTCCATGTGAGGAACCATCACTGTAAGAGGATATACCATGACTTTCCCACTCTTCTTGATGCTGACACCAACCACTGCGACCGCTTTATGCAGCTTGTCAGTCCAGCGACTATGGGGTCAAGTTTGGCAGAAAGATATGCTACTGGTCTTCAGGAATCACCATGCATTTTGGTAAGCACTGAAAGTGCACAGCCCTCCCATTCACTGCAATCTAGCTGTGACTCGACCGAGATTTTCTCTCAGCTCTAGGAAAGCATTCATGCTGTTGTTGTCCCATGTTGTCTGATCAGACACATTATTGTGTGTTAACCTCTGCAGAGGTTTGGCCACTTTGCAAAAGTGGGGAATCCACTGACGACAGTAGCTCATCCTTCCCAGAAACAACCTGACTTCTCTGAATAGAGGAAGGGTTAATTTGCAAATTGGCAAAGATTGTCTCTTGCAACAACTTGCTTCCCCTCTTCTCAATGTGATGTCCCAGATACAGTGCCTCTTTCTGACAGTACTGCAGTTTACTCTGGGTCACTTTATGTACGTTCTCAACCAAGTGATTCAACTATACAATGATGTTTTGTTTGCAGGCTTCTTGTGATACAAGAAGCCTACAAACAAGACACCGCCACTATCAGCAGATCATAATTATGCTGCACAGGGCAATTTCAGACCCTCCATATTCTTTTTCAAGATGTGGTTAAAGATTGAGGGACTTTCAGGGATACTTTTGTGGGACACAGCAACATGGCAAAATTCTATTTTAGTACCAAAATGCAAAGAGAAACAGACTATTTTTGTGAAGTGTGATGGAAAAGAACACATGACACTACTCAAAACGGTGAACTGTTGGACTTGGCACTCTCTGCAGGGTCACCCCAAAACATTTTGCCTTTACCCCTCCTGTTTCTGCACATGTTTTTGTTGGCCTTAGGACTCTGTGCACTTTACCACAGCTAACCAGTTCTAAAGTGCTTGAGCTCTCCCCTTTACACATGGTAACATTTACTTAACACTCAAGTCTGTAGTAAAGTGATACTACATGTACCCAGGGATTGTAAATTAAATGCTTCCTATGGCATGCAGCCCCGATTCTGCAACTTCAGTAGCCCTTTAAAACATGCCTCAAGCCTATCATTGCAGCCTGTGTGCAGTTTTAAACTGTGATTTCGGCCAGGAAAAATAACTCTTTTGTCAGTCCTAAAACATCAGCCTGTCACCCGAAGCCCAAAGGCCTGGATGAAGTGTACCTAAAAGTTGGACATGTTCGTTTAAATTTTACAAGTCCTGGTCATGGAAAACTTGTAAATGTGATTTTCACTACCACTTTTAAAAACACTTCCTATACTCACTACTCAACCACTGCGAATGCCGTCAGGACAGCTGAAACAAAGCTGATCTTCCAAATTGGGCCATGAGCTTTAGGGACATGGACTGGGCTTGAGCAAGCACTGGATCAGGCTTATCCAACAAGTACCTTGTGAGCTACTGGTAGCTCTCCAGCTACCTGTGAGTAGCTCTCCTGTGTGCAGCTAAGCTTACTAAATAGAAGCTTTTGCATGGGTTAATTAATTTATGTCTACCAAAATTGAGAGTGGTTATTTAAGACGCAAAGGTACCTATTTACAAAAGTCATAATATAATATTTGGAGAAAATCTGCTGAATTTCTAAAATATATTTAAAGCCTATATACATATTTTTTTTTAAAAAACCTTTATTGCAGCATTCATAAAATACAAGTATGGGCCTACAACCGCAGGGGTCGGCCGCTAAACACAATTAGAACCCATTAAATCGCGGTACAACACAGCTTATCAGCCGACAACCCTGAGGTCCAGCAGCGATTCAGGATAGAACTTGTATTAGAACGCATGAATAAGTCACAGGATATAATAGAGGTTTTATTTTATGTTATCTAAATAAACGGATCAGGTGCCATACAATCAAACAGAAGGATACAGGGACAGGCCAAGAAACAGGATATGCATCTAAAAACAGCCATATGTGGAACTCTGGCGCCAATGTTTATGAATCGGAGTAAACAATACAATATACATTTTCGTCAGCGCCAGTTCTCAGGGCCTGCCCACCCGGAAGTCCGACTAACGTAAGAAGCATGGACACTAAATTCCAGAACACAGTGAAATCAGAATACATTCACAAACTATACTGATCCTAAAGGAAAGAAAGGGAAGGGAGAAAAAGGCCATAGAAAATAAAAAAGGCAAAAAAAAAAAAAAAGCTCCAACCCCCCACCCTGCACCCCTGCCGATGGCTATAGCCTAACCCCACTAGCAGCGTGCCTGTCGCCCCAAGTAACTAAAACCCTAAAAGAAGGAAAAAGAAGAATGGAGGAGGGCCTGTTCGTATATGCTCCCAGCCCCTTAGTCCCCCCGCCAGAAACAGACACCCCCTGTCGCAAAAAGACGGATGTAGAGCGACCCTTATAAAAGAAATTAGGGGGCACCGTGATACACCGCCCAGCCTCTTAAATCAAACAATTGCAGATCGAGCATCCATAATAGCCATTCCAAACCGTCCCGATTTAATTGATCTTAACCTTGACCCTTTCGAACCAGCACACGAACCCTCCCCAGCGATACCCAAAAGCACACAAACGAGTCATAGAGGAGAAGGAAGTCATTGAGAATCAATCCGTTACCACTTGTAGCTAGTAAGTCCATGAGAACTTCAGGCGCAGAAAATCTCCCTCTCCTAGCTGGACAGTCCCGATGTTTCTTGCCCCGGGGTCGTAAAATCTCAAAAAAGGGAGGAGACGACCACAAGATGAGAGAAGAGTCTACAACACAAGTCTTTGGGGGGGGGGAGCGCCATTCGATACCTCCAAAGTTAATAGTGATGGAAGGTGCGGTGGTACACTCACGACCTCAGGGACACCATCTTCCAGGGCACCATCCGATGGTTTCAATACTCGCTCCCCATGGGGTCCTCGCACAGAGTCAAAATGGCCGCGGCTTGAATGGCTGCAGATTGCTGTTCCAACAGTGGGGCAGTGTCCGGTACCACAAGTAGCATTCCAGAAAGGCTTGCATCCATTTTAGTCAATAAAACATCCACTTGTGAGTGAAACGCCCAAAGTTCTGCCAATATTGACCCCAGCGATAGCTCAGACACCGTTCGATCCATAGTCTCATGCCCAAGACCAATCACAATCACCTCCCCGGGTGAATCTGGCATCTCCGGGGGAACAAACAGGATCACGAAAGGGCAAGCGTGGACGGTGACCCGTCGTTCTCTACAGCTGCGTTCACCCGGTTTAACGCCGCTGGCCGGGGTCCCGACCCGCCGAACCCCGGCGGGAACCAACACCGGGTCCGCGGGACGGGGACGCCCACCCACAGTCAGTAGCAAGCAAGGTCACCTATTCATCAATGCTGAGCAAAGAAAACAATTGCCACCAAATTCGGGCGCAAAAGAAGCCTCCACTACGATTGACCTGACCCTGCCTGGGTCTCTCAGCCAATGTTGTTGCACTGCAGCCTGGCCTTGCAGATACTCGAGGCCCCGGCTTCACCGCTGGAATAGGCCACAATGTTCAGCTCGATGTAACTTCGTAAAACCAGCCGATAAAAATTTTCGGATTTCACCATCGGAATGAGGAACAGTTCATTCACGCAGGGGCTGGGCGTAAAATCAGGATAATGTACAGGATCTTGTGGCGGGATACGGAGGTCGGCGGAGCCGGGAGCCTATGCAGCCATCTTGTTTGCCGTCATAGCTCCTTCCCTTAAAGCTGATATTTGAGTGATAAATCATGTGGCTCTGGGGAGGCTGTTTATAAATGTGATTGCTCTGGTGCGAGAGGCATTGCACCTATGGTTGTTATGTATTACCCATGCAGTGGAATTCCATATTGGCAAAGTCTTTTTTACATTATTGCTAGCAACCAAGCCTGCTTCACTCACTGAGTTGATCGCTGGTCCCAATCTTGAATGTAGTGGCTACTAATGTAATCTTGTTTGATGTGGTCACTATTACTACATTAATAATATTAGTAGCTCACAATGAGTTTAATTGAACATAGGTAGCTCATATGACAGAAAATGTTGGAGACCCCGCTCTAGATCTTTTCTATACTATTGTAGCAAACTACACTACAGTAACAAACCATCCTCCATTTGCTGGCACTTGATAGAGCGGGGATGGTTGAATTTCAATCTCTTGGAAAAGTCATCATACAGGTTCCCTCACTGGTCGTATGGACCTTTCATTATCGACTTGAAGTGCAAGAAAGGAGTTGACATAAGATATATATTGCAATCGCAGTGAAAGCAATGACAGAGCAACTGCAGAGAATGGTGTGAAAACGTTCTGGGAATAAATCATCAAAGCATACATATTAAATATATAGGTTCTGTGTGGGGTTTTAGGTGATACAGGAAGAATGGCGCTCTGGCTGGGAAGCAATCGGTATGACATTTTCTGATAGATAAAATACGGTGCTCACTGGTCAGGGGAAACCCAAACAACCCCAGTGAATGTGTAGGTTCGGGACCGACAGCGAAATTAAAGATAATGTCCCGGGCACACGTTCGAAGTGTAAACACAAAGTTAAGTTTCCTTCTGTAACTCTCTCAAAGTAAAGTAGGTTGTAGTCGACATCAGTAGTTATTTTCAGTTGGAAATGTAATGCTGAATATGAACTGAAATATGAGTCCTAGGATCGGTGATAATTCCAACCCGGTCAGGACGGATTAACTGGGTAAAAAACACATCCGCATCTGGAAGACGAGACAGACTTCACTCTCAGTCAGGGCTTTAAGTGGGCCGGGTCTCAAGGGGTCTGAGCACTGGGAGTTTTTTAAAAGAGGCCTCGAAACTGGTCTCTATCGGGCTCTGTTTTGAGCCCTGGCACAGAGGGTCCGTTTTTTTCCAGACTGCAGAGACAGCAGTTTACTGTCACTGCAGTCCGGAAAAAAAGTGCCAGGGCGCAAAACAGCCAGATAGAGACCCGTTTCGAGACAACAAGCACATGGATGTGCGCTGCCCACACTGCTCACTTCTCACTAATGGATGGAGAAGTTACGGCACGACGTCATGCCAGGTGAGCTTTGTGGGGGAAGGGAAATCCTTAAAAGAGAGTCATTTTCTCTCTGGATTTCCCTTCTCTTTCTGAAACACAAGAGCAGCAACATTGTGGTAGGGTCAACAGGGCTTTAATTGGAAGCTTTTTCAGTATTATATGGAACAAGATATAGTTGCAGCTTATTTATCTTATGCGACTAATAACAATTGACAAAGCCAATAGTCCTTACTTGTAGGTATGATGTTACTTGTTGTATCACATATCTGGATGCAATGACAGAAACAACAACTACAAGTTGGGCGGCACACTATACTAAACACCGTTTTTTAGCGCAAGTGTTTAAAAGCCACGCCCCTAATTGGTGGCCACGCCCCTTTGAGAGACCCCCCAGTTTTTTCATCCCACTTAAAGCCCTGCTCTCAGTGTTACTCCACCGCTTTCAGAGGAATCCTGTGATACGGCTGTACCCGCCCGTTTTCACTGTGCTACCTGCACGCGGGTTTGGATTACCCATCCTCCCCGCGTGAATTGTTCCTCATCACTCCTACCACTTACAGCAGTGTTTTTACCCAGTTACTTTACTTTGAGAGAGTTACAGAAGGAAACTTAACTTTGTGTTTACACTTCGAACATGTGCCCGGGACATTGTCTTACATATTAAAATAATCAAGCAACAGAAAATTGTATATTATGAGGAAAAAGATAATAATGTAAGAGAGACAAAATATCCAAAATGAGTGTTCCATAAAGGAGCTTTCCTGTTCTAAATAAAGCAACGAAAGTGGCGAGGGGATTTCTCTGAGGGAGACGGTGTCAGCATCAGATGAAGCAAGATTAAGGTTCAGGGGAGTAAGTAAGTAAGTCATTTATTTGCATAGTTAATTAAAACCGTTGCAATACAAAATACCATCAAGTTAAAACAGTTTTACGTAAAAGGTCTCATAATACACATTTGTTTAGAAATCGATTTCATAACAGAGAAAACAGGTTCCCCTAATCAAGTTCTTATCAGTTTTTTAGGTTAAAGGTACTTAATTCCAGTCCATTTATTCCCTTCACTACTGCTTCAATAAAAGTGCAAAAAGTACTTAGACTGTTGTAAAGTACATTACTGTCCAGATTTAAATAAATAAAAGGGGAACAACCTCTGAGATCCTCCGTACTGACTAGAATAGTTTATTGCTGTTGTACTGGCATTTTCTTTTCACATAGCCTCAGGAACTTTACTAGACAGCAGTTCAGTTGTGGGTCATTCGGTGCAAAACAAGCCAGCACTGCTTGTCTCCTTGTACCTACCCCTCTCTGGTTGAAATGATGTTTCAATAGTTGTTTCAGTTCTTGTGAGAGATCTTTACATGCGCATAGCAGGTGCAGCAGATCTTCTTGCACTGAGCCGCATAAGTGGCAGATCATACCCGCTTTTTCCTTTAGCCAATGTGGAAAGTGCTGTATACAGGGTAACAAAACCAAGTCTGTGCTTCAAAAACTTAATTTTTGTGGCTTTAGCATTGCCCAAATCAAAATAGTTTTGAGCAGCTGACGTTGTGTAAATTTTCAGGGTCATCCATCTGAGCGCCCTTGTCGAGAGTGAGGCCTTGTCCTCAATCCATGAAATATATTTGATCGTCTTTCAAACAACTTTTTAAATGAACTAGTATCTGTGGGGGCACCCCAGAGCTGATCCAGACCCTTATTGTGCAAGCTGATTTTGAGATATTTAGCAGCTGGTGAGGCGGTTTGTTGTTGTAACTCCTTCCACAGGTGTTCATCTAGTGTTCCTTGTGTGGATTTCCGCAATTTGTCCCAGATGATAATATACGCACCTTTTCTTGCCAAGGACTGTTTTTGTATACCAAACTCTATCCTGATTTGCGCATGTGAAGTAAATTTGGGCAGACCATAAATAACCCTGTAAGAAGCTGTGACCGTAGTGTCAAGTGTTTAGGGTCTCTTCCTCTCGGCGCCTCGCTGCCATAGGTAATTGTTGGCAGAATCTTAGCACGTGCCACTTGCATCAAGGGCAGAATCAATGGACCATTTAATTTATTATTTAGTGCTTTTAGATAGATTGCTAAGGCAAGACCATTATATCTGAAGCTGTCTTTCTGTGCCGTGAATCAGCCTCCTTTATCTATCTTCACGCCAAGGTATTTATATTCCATTGTGTCTTCAATCCTCCTATTCTTGGGGCATGTGTGGTACAGCTATTTAACAGCAGAACGAGGTCTGCTAGAAATAAGTTAAACAATGTGGGTGCTAGAACACATCCTTGTTTAAGCCCCCATTCAGTTGACAGGAGGGTCCCATCGCCCAGTTTAACTTGAACCCATGTGTCCATAGGCAGATCCATCACCAGATTTAATAGGGGCTGTGGGATCCCCCAGCTGTGCAGTTTGGATTATAGGCTGTTACGATTTACATGATTGAAAGCTGCCTTGTAGTATTAAAAAACACAAATGTAGTGGCATTGTTCTATTTTCTGCCTTATCCATTAGCATTGCCATGGTTAGAATGTTTGTCGTTGTTCCGAATGTTTTTGCAAATCCAGTCTGATTTGGTGGAATTACAGATTTCTCTTTGGCCCAAACCTGGAGCTCCTCTAGTAACATTCCTGCAAAGAACTTTGCCTCATTATCCATGGGAGCCACTAACCGATAGTTTTGTAGTCGCGATTTTTCACCTGTCTTAAAAATTGGTGCAATAACTGATCCTCTGCAGGAGCTTGGAAGTATGTTCAGCAACCTTATTTCTATGAATAGTGGTTCTAATGCTGCGGCCCATGCATTTTCTTCTTGTTTGTAGAGTACCAGTGAAATACCATTTGGGCCTGGAGCCCCTTCTTTCCTTCCCTCCCCTATTCGCCGCTTAATGGACATAATTTTACTCTTTAGAGGGTTCTCTGTTGGTACATATCCGTCTGGTTTCCCCAGAGCAATATTGTTACTTGTGGCCAATGTAGTGTTGGTTATTAGGCCTCCTAGAGAGGTTTGAGTTCTTTGACTAAGGGCCATGATTCCCGAGTCTTGATGGAAATGAGCCCTCAGGTAGTTCACCCACACTTCCTCTGAGATGTTAGAGGTGATTCCCCTGTTGGCAGGATGAATGAATTGATTTATAGTTCTCCAGAATCTAGCGCCATTACTCTGTTTCATATCAGCATGTAATTTTGCCCAGAGATCTTCCTCCACCGATCTATTAGCTTCCCTTTTTTGTTTCTTCAGCAGCACCTTTTGCTTTCGAAGCAACTCTTGTGTAGGTGACAAAGTCTCTGTGTCAGTTTATTGGCTAATCCATTTACATTCCAAAAGCATATTCGTAGATACCCTTTTGTTCTTGTCCTTCTCAATGGACTGTGGTACTGTCAATTTTTTCGATTATTTATTGTCCTTGAGATCCATCTTAGATCTGTTTCCCAATTTGATTGTGTAGTGGAAACCAGGCAGTTTCTGACATTTGCCGGAGGAAGCTATTTATTTAATGGACTGGGTCCCACATCTCCTTTTAGCACCAACGTTTTTGATCTATTTGCTGTTGCTTCACCTGCCATGATTTTTTCTGGGGTTAGCAAACAAGGGTATTCTTGTTTGGTGTACACGGTGAAGTTTATCCCCCAGTTTTTAAAGGTACTGCTTTCTAGAAGTATTTTTTGTGCAATTGATATTGATGTCCAGGTTGTTTTTGTTTTTTCTCCTTCCACGGCGTCCTTACATTTAATACATTTTATTGAAGCCAAGTCTTACGTCGACACCTCTGTCAAGGTTGGTATATGAAACAGCAAACGGAGTATAGTACCTCGGTTCATGATGTCATGTCTTCCTTTAGATCTATATCCTGGTGTGAACCATACGGTGCATGTGTCCCTCCTAGTTGTTTCAGGGACGGCGGTGTTGCGATTACTTATAATATATTTATTTATTGCATGATTAATTAAAATCTTACAATTCAAGAATCACCAATACTCAATCATTATAACGTATCTACACAAGAAGGTTCATAAAATACAATAAATATACAAATTCAATTCATCATTTTTACAATTCATTATTATTAATATTAAAATAACAGTTATTTACAGATATAAGTTCTTCACTTTTGTGCAATATCTCATTACGTGTTGCAATTACTTCGGGACTCAGTAGTAGCCTTGTTGCATGATAGTCTTGGCACAAGTGGGTACCTAGGATACAAAATGTTTCCTTCCTCAGTTCCAGGCTGTTTATTTTGTACTAACTCTGCCAGCTGTCCAATAATTCCCTGGCCTGAAAACTCCCTGCTGAATCAGTTTTCTTTTGAGGTCACCTGATCTCCCTCTCTCCATTGGACCCCTCATTTTAAAGTGGAGATTGTTTGTATGTTGTTTGTACTCTTGTAATGAGTTTGGCTGTCCCTGGTTCCATCTGGTTCACTGTTGTCTCAGACTTCGCTTTTATAATTTCTCTGGTTTTTCTTGTTTGCCTGATTGTCTTTGGTGGCACAACAGTTGATGGGTAATGTTAGCGGATTTCTAAAATCCGAGAGCTCCTGATTTAGTTCAAGCGGTTGGTTTCTTGTTATGGTACCCTGTTGCCTCCTCCTCTTTATTTCTTCGTAGGTTAGTGACGATCCCTTTTTAATGAGGCTTTTGAATGACCACCTCTCCTTCAGGAAGCAACTCAAGACCTGGCTGTTTGAGCAGTAGCGGACCCCCCTCCCCCAAGCGCCTTGAGACCCTCTGGGTGGGTAGCGCGCTATACAAATCCCCTGATTGATTGATTGATTGATATTTTCTATTCATACCTTTCCTCCCAGGAGATATTTATACCTTGCATTTCTCTAGAAGGTATTTGACTTGATCCTATCGTGGTTTCTATGTTCCTTTTATTTTATCCTCCTAGTTTAAATTTGCTTTTTTGGTTTAGTTTTTTTTGTAATGATGTTGTCCCAAAGGGGTGCAGGAAACCGTCCTGATTAGAACTTCTTTTTTGGTTTCGGCCTTTCCGTCTTTGTGTACGTCTTTGTTTTAGCATTCATTTTATTTTCCAATTTATCTTCTGCGAGAGGGTCAAATAGTTTGACTGCTGTTGTTGTTTTGTTGCTGCCCTCATTTATTTTCATGTTATAATTTGATTTTATGTAGGTGGGGGGATGGTCTTCCTTTGCAGGTGAAGTCAAGAGTGTTGCCATGCCTTCTTGATTTCCAATTAAGGGCTGGTCGTCTAGGGGCCGTGTATTTGCAAATTGTAAGGCTTTTTTGATTTGTGAGCATAAATCACTCAGCATTACAGGAAGGGAGGCTAGTTTATCAACTACTGGGCCACATCCACAGATTTGGTTGTTAGCTTGAATGTGGACCTATATATTTTGTAAAAAAGTATTTAACGTGAACAGCTTTCCATCAATTTCAACCACAAAAACTGCCAGGATATTCAATAGTGTCAGTTGAGTATCCATTTTATCAGATTGATATTGGAGGGCCTCTACCAGGAGTTGCACTGTTTTTAGCAAACTTGTCCAAGCACTCCCATGGTCTGTTCATTGCATATTTCCTGGTGAACCGCTTTCATCTTTAAATGAGCTTTGCTCCTCTTGCGATTACATGTCTGCCTGATGTTCCTGATGCCCTTCAATTAGTAATTTTGCAGGATGTTCATTCCTACACTTATGCTGCGAATAAGTTGTCAGGAGGTCCTCCCGCTCTTGTTTGCCTAAAAATGAGATTTTTTGGTTTTTCGGCTCTTCCGTTTCACTGATTAGCAATGTTTCTGATTTGGTTTGTATTTGTATTAATGATGAGGCAAGTGGTGTTTTATGATCTGTGCCCTGATCGTCCAGAAGTGTTACAGGTTGTACCAATGTGGGTTTCGTGCCTGACCTCTCCTATGTGGGCTCATATTTTATATTTTCCGACTGCAGGATTTCTGTCAGGCTGTCCAGCTTGCATATAGTTAGCACCTCTGTTGTAACGCAGCTACCTCCCTTGTTTGTGTGCTTGAATATAGATTCGGTTTCGAACAAAGCTGCGTTTAGGATGTCAGGAGAGCAGGCGGCTAATTCTTCCAAGGAAATTTTCCACTCTGCCTTGCGACCCTGGTCTTGAAATGTCTCTGTCTCAACTTTGAATAGTTCTCCCAGGGTCTTGGGGTTCGGGGGGGCTGCATGTAGCTTGGCGCTGCAGGGCTGATGTTGTGTGAACTGCCCCGGATATGTCCACCCGCAAGCTAGAGCTTTTCTTTACTTTTTGGTTATCACTGTCCAATTGTCGAGTAGGCTGGAGGAGTGTCTGAAGGCCCAGTAATGCTGTTGAGCCCGAGACGAGAGTATCACCCGCATTTCTCAAAAAGCTAAATTTTATGTACAATTTAGGCATGCTTAGGGTATTTGTTTTTTCCATTTTTAAAGTGACGTCACTTGTCTTGGTTGCGCCCTAGATTATTTAAATTAAGGAGCCATTTTGCTGTGAGTCAGGCCAGGGGCCTCATTTATGAAAAGTGACGCATCGCTGTGTGAAAACAGCGATGCGTCACTTTTCACTGCGCACTCCTTACGACATTCCTGATGCGTCATATTTAATGTATGACGCATCATGTCGCAAGGAGTTACAGATACGTCATTATTTCTGACGTATCTGTAAGCGCAAAAGTGACGCATTGCTGGAGTGTGTCACAAAAGTGACGCAACTCCAGCAATGCGTCCTTTCACATGGGGAAAGCCCCATGTGAAAGGCTTGCGCCAGTCTTACGCCTGCTGTGAGGCAGGCGTAAGATTTTGACGCAACAGCGTCCTAAAAGTGACGCAGTGAAATCTCATAGATTTCACTGCGTCACTATTACGAGGCTTTTTGCGGGGGAACGCCCCCTCTGCATACATTATACCTGACGCAGGTATAATGTGGCGCAGGGGTTTAAAAAGTGACGCATCTACCTAGATGCGTCACTTTTTAAATATGGCGCAACGAGGCGCATTTTTTACACCGCTGGTGCGTCACAAAAAGTGACGCATCGGCGGCGCAAAACTGACGCAAGGCCTTCATAAATAAGGCCCCTGGTCTTTAACGGTGGTTCATCCATGAGGCCCTAAGGTGTTATGAGTTTTCCTTTATGCTTGGTGGTATTGCCTTTAAGCGTTGGACCTTCACGTACTCATCCAGGTCTCATGATATGCTGTGCTGCAAATGTCCTGTTATATCCCTCTGTTCCTTATTCCTTGTTCCTTTTATGTAGACCTCTTATAGCCCCTTATGGGTCAAAGCTAGGTTTATCCTTCAGCAGACTAAGTTGTTTTTGCTTTATTGCTTTGTAACCTTTTTACTCAAGTTAGTCATTCCTTATATGGCCATGATCGAACAAGGGCTTTAGACCGCTGGTAACTGACGCGGGCTGGAACTTCAGTATGCTTCAGTATACTCTCCTGTACTCTCCTTGTACCAGTACGTATAGAATTTGGTTGTTTCTGTTATTTTAATTTGAGATAGACCTTAGTTCCTTTAGACCAGCCTGGGATTGGTTGTAACGGGAAAGGGGGAGTCACCTGCAAGCCTAGACCTTGTCCTTGTGGAAGTGCCCCTCTTGCCTTCTGGTGGTCTCCCTTGCTGAGCCTGCTATCCCTGTTACTGTCTGGCCTGCCTCCCAACCCTGGTCCTCGGCAAGCGGGGCCTCCTGGTGTCACCGCAGGCTGCACCCACGCCGAGATGGCGCGCTCTTCACAACCACTCACTAACAGTGGCTGCGCTCGCCTACACTGTGCCACTACACAGGTCTACTGCTACATGTGTAGGACCGCGGCCAGGGCTGCTGGATTGTGGGGATACTGATAAAGCGCTGAGGTGAGCGGGCGTGAGCAGGAGAGCGGCCTTTTCTTGCAGACCTCTATTTTGGTAGCGTGAGCGAGCGCAAGCATGCTTCTTCACAACCCTTACCACCTTGCGCCACCATGCCCTGGCGTCCTGCAGTCCCCCGAGCAGGGCCAGACATCCGCTGTCACCGCCGCGGTCACCGCTACCACCAGTACCACGGCTTTCAGCTTTCGTCTCCAAAAGCAGCGCTAACCACGATTTGCGGAGTCGATCTCGGCTTCCGCTGCTGCTACACAGGGGCGGTTGGTGACAGCTTAAAGTGGTGAGGCGCAAAGTGATTTGCATACAGCACGTAGCGTGCGAGCGCAGCGAGCCCGAACCCCAAAAGGGAGGTTTGGGGGGATTAACCCCCCAAGAAAATATTGAAAAAAAAGAGGAAAAATCGTGCATTTTCAAGCAAATTTGAGAAAGCAGGAAGGTTAATAAAGCAATTGTGAAAGTGCAGTTATTACATTAATAGATGGCATAACATAGGTAGCTGCTTATTCAGTATAACCACAGAGCTTCATACATTCCGTCCTAATACGCTCAGGTGCTGAATTCAGACTATAATACTTTCATGAAAATCTCAGGGAAGGTGCACTGGTAAAACAACTACTGTCTCTAGAGTCACCCCTCCCCGAACTCCTTCTTTAAAATAACAACACACAAGAATTAAGATTCCCATGGATTATTATATGAATATATAGAGACTGAGACCCAAATGGGAGGCCTTGACCAGGGCTCCCAACCTGAAGCAAAGTGAGGGAAGGGACATTAGTCAGGAACAGGCGTGAGGTGCTGAGGGAATTAGCTGAAGAGGAAGAGTATGGGGGAGGTACAATAAGACCTCTCCCTGTATGTCCTTATGCATCACAGGATACGTGCCAAGATACTATTATGCCCCACATACTTTAAGAACACTTAACACTGTAATAGAGCAGATACTCCTGGAACTTGAAACCTAGATCACATGAAGATTTAAGATATCAGAACCAAATAAAAAAAGCATTTAATAGATGTGCCAAGCTTTAGAATTAAAATTGAATGATATCTCACAGAGAACAGCGACAATGGAAGTTGATATGCAAATGTTTCAATGTAAGATTGGGGATAACACTTCTGAAATAATATCGATAATTTCTCAGAACCAAACCCTGCAGGAGGACTTGGAGAGACTTGGAATATCACTCTCTGAGTAACAGGAGTTTCTTGAGGGTGGAGATCTCAGGGGCTCTGTGATTAAGCTTCTTAAAGTTCTTAAGGATAACCCGGGGATTGATCTAGAGAAGGAAATACAGAAAACTTAAAAAGATCCTTATAGACCAAAAAAGACAATTCATTTTTTTAACTTACAGTACAAAGGAACAGATACTGGGTCTGGAATTAAAAGCTAAAACTCTAGCAGTAAGGATTTCACCTATACCATCAGATCACACATCTGTAGGGCCACAGAACAGCAACAGTGGTCACTTGGTCAATTGATGATAGAAATGCAGAAGCTGGGAGCTAAGTACTAGTTAAGCTTTCCTGCCTTGCTAAAGATTATGTGGAGGAACGAGATATATAACATAACATTAGGAAGTGGACCAGGCTGATGATCTTCTTAATACCGTACACAGCTCAATTTAGCTTAGTTTATATCATGAATGAGGGAGGGACTTTCTTCACCTAGCACACCGCCTAACCATCTGGGAGGTTAGATCTATAGGGTTTGACACAATGTAGAGGGGAGTAAAAGATGGTGGGAGCTGACAACTATCTTTCCTTCTTTATTTCTTTGTTACCACTATCACTAATCATTAACTTTACAGGAGTGACTTATCTCTCTAGGGTGCACACCTGAATAAGCATAAACATTATGGGGTGGGGAGCATAGTGGAGGTAAAAAGAAAAAACAATAAAAGCCCAAAGCAAAGTCCTCATTGCTGAGACTATGCACTTAAGTTTAGAGTGTGGGAGAGAGGGAAGAAGAATGCTAATCAATGGGACCCAGGGGAAGAACGACAGAAATTAGAATAATGTCATGGAATGCTAATGGCTTCTACACTATAAAGAGGCAGAGATTAATATGCCAATGTTTGAGAGAAAGTCCAGGACAGGTTCCAATATTGCAAGAAACCCGTTTGCCCTCAATGGGGATGTAAGTCACTTTTTCTGAAAGGAGAACACAATCTACCGTTCACCAGGAATGTATGAAATTAGGGTATCGTAGTGCCAGCAAAACAGCTGAATTGTTTGAAAAATGTGCCAGGAATAATTTAATCTGCCTTATTTCATAGAACAAGATTAAATCCAAAAGAAATATATATTCTTGAAACCTCTCATACTTTTTGCAGAAAAACATGTAGCCCCTCTTAGCCCCTTGCCCGTTTACACCATGTGTCACTCAGACTATAGCCCTGCATTAGGTTTCTTAAGACCTTCCTTACCTTGGGTTTACTTGTGTTTCCCCTCTCAGAGGTCCTACCTAACTCCCCTTTCATCAAAATATTAAAGCCTCCCCCTATCAGAATATGGGGTAAAGACAAGAAGGGGCACGAAGCAAGGGTGCTGCCAAACCCTAAGCAAACCGGAGCGTGCACTGGCAGAGCCGGCGGCGGCAAGCAGGCGCAATTTATTCTGAATACTATTTTCATGCAAGCACATGGCACAGAGAAAGAAACAAAAAAATATGCTGTCACTTAAACGTACTTTGCAATACAAGTTTTACTTTTAAAAAACGTTCATTAATGTGGCGGTTTTACTAGTGATTTTTTTTCATAACCCTTTCAGTTGTGTCATGCATTGTATTATCATTTTGTGACGGAGCCAAGAACACATCGTTGTGTTATGACTCCGACCTCACACAGTAGACTGAGGAGAACCACCAAGTACACACTCTGTGCCTGTGCGCAGACTACACAAACAACCAGAACTTAAAAAGGTAAAGTAATAAATTAAAGGAACACTTTTGAACCGGTTATGTCACTGAACATAGAGTGGGCCCCCCTAGCCAAGGAGACATTTTTCCAACTTACTAAAACTAGGGGGGATGACCAGCAAACTCAAGGATGCACTAAACTTAAGTAAACACCAGGCCGGCACTTACAGACAGACTTATAAATCTGTTACTGGGGTGACGACAGACTCAAGTTCTGAATTTTATTTTACAGTCAATTCTGAACACCAGTGACCAGGATGGGGCAGGACAGGGGGACTCGGAGGTACGTCGTCGTCTAGTCTTTATTGGTGAGGACGGGACCTAGAGAATAAGGAAACAGAGGCTCCGCTAAGGTTGCGACGACAGGCAATACAAAAATCCACCGCAGGCCCGCAGAAATTAATTCAAACATATGAATGCAGCATGGCACAACGCGCACCCACCTACCTAGGCTACTGTACTGTGTCGCACAGTCTCAGACAGTCAGTCGTGTGTTTAAATTAATGTAGACCGGTGTGTGGTCGACTCGTGTGGACCGTCGGACGTCTGCTGGGTGGCAATGCAATGCAAAACAGCAGAGCTTAAAAGAGCACATCCTTATTGAACCCTTCCACAATATGTAAATGCCTTTAGGCCTATTGCCCCGGAAAGCGAGGGAGAGAGAGTGAAATTGATGGAGAGAGGCAGAAATGAAGGGAGAGAGAGCAAAAGTGATGGAGAGAGAGAGTAAGAAAGAAAGGAGGAGTGAGTGAATGTGATGGAGAGAGAGACAGACAGACAGAGAGAATAAACGAAAGTGAGAGAGAGAGACAGGAAGAGAGGGAGAGAGAGAGACACGAAGAGAGGGGGAGAGAGAGAGAATGAAAGTGAGAGAGAGAGAGAGGAAGCGAGGGAGGGAGAAAACGAAAACAGAATAAGGGAGAAATGAGGAAAGATGGGAAAGGGAAGAGAGAGCGATGGATGGAAATGGAGAGGGGATGGAGGGGAGATAAAGATGGAAAAATATAGAGTGGGCCAAGTGAAAGAGAGAGGGAGAAGGGAGAAGCTTATGAAGAAAAGGAGAGACAAACAGGAGTGACAGAGAGAGATAGAAGAGAGGGCAAGAGGTGGAAAGAGACGAGAAAGAGTGACAAAGGCAAAGACGGAGAAAGAGGGAGAGGAGCACATAATGAGTAAGAGAGAACCAGATAAAGGTGTGAGAGGGAGGTAGAAAGAGAAGAGATGAGAGTGGAACGGGGAGACTGAGAGAAAATGTGAGAGAGCGCAAGAGGTCGAGAAATGGGGAGGGAGCGAGGGCGCAAAAAAGAAGAGATGCGGAGCGAGAGAGACAGAGTGAGAGGGGTAGAGAAGGCGAGAATGGGAGAGAAACAGAGAGATCAAAGAAATGAGAGATAATATAAAACAAGGTGCTGCACCCGTCACCGATTTTATAACATCATTCCGAAGTCATGTTTTATCAAATGATGGTTTCTAAAGCTTAAGGGAAAAATACCCAGCATATAATCTTGAGAATTGATATCTTTAACTAGCACATTTTGAGTTAGGTGGATTTTGAGACTACAGAAGTGCCTAGTTCTTCCTTCGAGGGTTTATGATCATGAAATCTATAAACACTGAGGTTAACCGAATAAAGGTTTATTCTCTGGAAACTGATTTTTTTATTTTTCAAAAATACAAACTGATTTCTACGTCTGCCTATGCTGCAGCACCCCCTGTTCACTCTGGGTACAATCAATAGTTTCTATGGATCTCTCAGACTCCAAAGCCCCCATCTAGCTGGGCAGCGATTGCAGCCTGTCTCCTGCGCACTGGTCTTGTTTCCTGCGCACGCTTTGCATCCTGCATAGAGGTCTTACTTAATTTGTCTCCTACGAAATTGTCAGGTTTTCCTAAAGTGTTGTCTGCAGGTTGAGCAAAGGTCACTGTCTCTTATGCCACTCTCATCTTCCCGTCTCATCCTCGGCGCTTCCCCCTTGCCAGCAGGGACAACATGACTGTGTCTTCTGTTTGAGTGTTTCCTATTCCTCGTGCACAGTGAAAGTGCCTGGAAGTCGGGGAAAGGAGTCAAGTGTGTGGGAGAGGGACGGAAGTGAAGGTGGCGCGGGGGAGTCCTGAGGGATGCGGACTTGGGGCCCGATGTAGGTAGGGCGTTACCGATCGGTAACGGCCGAAAATACCGATTTTTGGCCCTTACCGATCGGTAAACAGCCATCAAGATGTAGGGAACCAAAAACAGAAAGAATCGGATAGAAAACCGAATCGGAATGAGTACCGAATGGGAAAGAATCCGATACGTACATACCGAAAATCGGATATGTAACGAATCGGAAAAACACCGATTCGGATGCAAAGACCGATTCGGTCCATGTACCGATTCGTTAGTGACACCGAATCGGAAAATCACCGATTCGGTCCAATTACCGAATCGTTAGTGACACCGAATCGGAAAATCACCGATTCGGTCCAATTACCGATTCGTTAGTCACACCGATTCGGAAAATCACCGATTCGGTCCAATTACCGATTCGTTAGTGACACCGAATCGGAAAATCACCGATTCGGTCCATGTACCGAATCGGAACAAATACCGATTCGGACATGAGCCGAATCGGAAAACATGCGGATTCGTATGAATCTCTGATCGGGAAATTCCCCGATTCCGACAGTTGGGGAGATGTAGGGAGGCACAGAAACACCGAAATCGGCTCAAAATCGGTAGAATTCACTCGGTATTTACCATGGATTGCAATCAGGTGGTAACCAACTCCAACCCATATAAACAGTCCCAAAATGCATTGCAACTTGCAGGATGGCAGCTTTCTATGTCATTGCGAGGCGGCTACGGCTACAGCAGGAAGGACAGAGGGAATGGCTAAGAAATGAACAGGTCTACAGACAGAGGATAACCCTGTTCATGCTCACTGAGGCTGAGATCCTACAGAGATACAGGCTGGACTCTGACACCATACTTGAGCTCATCAGGGACCTTAAGCCATTCTTGGACCACCACACCCCAAGGGCACACGCCATCCCTGCGCACGTCCAGGTGCTATGCAGCCTACACCTGGTAGCGTCTGGCAGCTATCAAAGTGGAGTAGCAGCAGCTGGAGGGGTGAGCCAGAGCAGCCTGTCAAGGTTCTTCAACACATTCCTTGACGCCATGATAGACAGGATGGACCAATACATCTCTTTCCCTGCAACCCACGCAGAACTGCTACAAACTAAAGCTGACTTCTACCAGATGGCACAATTTCCCCAAATCATCGGTTGCATAGATGGCACGCACATTCCGATTTGCCCACCAGCGGACACCGAATACATATACCGCAATCGGAAATCTACACACACCATCAACGTGCAGGTGATCTGCAATGCCAAGTGCACCATCACAGACCTGGTAGCAAAATTTCCAGGAAGTACCCATGACTCCTATATATTCCAACAGAGCGGCATATATGCACGGCTGATGGCTGGCGAATTTGGAGAAGGATACCTCCTAGGTGAGACACATCATCAGACCCCCATAACACATAGTAGGTAGGTGTAATACATGTATGCATGTGTCTAATGTGACCCCTTTCTCTTCCAGGCGACAGTGCATATGCCCTCCGCTCATTCATACTCACCCCCTACCTCAACCCCTCCACACCCAGCCAAAGGAGGTATAACCGGGCCCACATACGCACCAGGAATGTTGTTGAACGGACCTTTGGCATCTGGAAAAGTAGATTCAGATGCCTGCACAAGAGTGGAGGTGCAAGGCAGTATACCCCCATCACCTGCTGCAAGATCATAGCTGTATGTGCAATGTTACACAACCTTGCGGTCAAGAAGGGCACTGAGGTGGAGTTGTCTGACTACGAGGACTATGACGACGACGAAGCTGTGCCACTGACACAGCCAGCTGGGGTGTGTACGCCAAGTGATGGCAGATACAGACGTGAGGAGATCACTGAGAACTATTTCTGAGTGAGTACAGATGCAAAGACAGCTAAATGTTGCTTGCAAAAAACAAATTTTAATAGTGTTGCACCACAGTTACAGCACTGATGTGCATCAAAAAATGGAGTATGTAAAATCAAATAAAGTCCAGGCTTCTGGTTGCCTCATCGGCCCTTGCCAGGCTATTTTTTTGCCCGCTTGCCAGACCCACTGGGGTGTCCCTCAGCCCCCTCTGAATGCCCAGCAGCATCAGCGGATCGCCTGGTGCTCCTCCGTGGCTCAGACGCAGCGCTAGCCGGGCTGCTGCGGCTGCTGCTGTCTCCAGCATCACCCAGGTCCAGGGCAGGATTGGAGGCGGTGTTTGAAATTATCATGGCCTCCATAGCCGTGGTGATCCTGGCCATCCCCCTAGTGAGCTCAGCCGTATGCTGACTAAGCACGGATTCCTGATTTGAGCTGCGATGGCACAGTTGTGCTGTCGCCGCTGCAAGGCGGGCCATGGCCCGGTTCAGCACCCGGGCATCCCGCCTGCGCACCAGCTCATGCTCCTCCTGTCTGGCAGATGAGTGGGTGATGGCAGTGGTCAGCCTGCCTAACCCTGCTGCCACCTCCTTGTTGGTTTCCACAACAGCCTGGAATCCCTTCACCAACTCTCCCATCTGCATGTTGTGCTGCAGGAGCTGGCGTTGGCAGGCCATGGTGGATCTTGCCTGTTGCCTCTGGATTTTAACCATCTGTCCCTCCAGGCCCAGGAACACACTGCCCTCCCGTGCTGGTGCAGCAGTGGTGGTGATGGCACGGCGTCGGGCACTGCTGCTTCCGGCCTGCTGAGTGGGCTGGGGTGCCACTGGTGGGGGTGTGGAGCTGGCCGGTCCCTGAGCCCCTGCTCCCAGGACAGGTTGAACAGGTGGCAAGGCCACGGTTGTGGCAGGAGCTGGTGTAGGCGGAATGGTGTGCCTTGTAGGGGAGTTTTCTGGGGAGAATTGCAAGGGGGGTGTGCTGGGCAGTACTGGGGAGTGCACTGCTTGGAAGTCAATGACCAGGACTCCCTCCAAACCTAGACCTGGGGTGTCTCCTTCCTCATCCTCCTCCTGGCCAGCCTGGCTGGTGCTCGGCCCTGCGACTGCAGTGTTGGACGTTGCTGCTCTCTCTGCTGTCGCTGTTGTTCCGCCTGATGGGGCCCCTAGGTACAAAGAAGCATTTGTAAACTGAGTGCCGATGTATTACAGTCAGTACAATTATGGCATTCCACATGTCCTTGCATCTCCTTACACTGTGTCACACT
Organism: Lissotriton vulgaris; assembly: GCF_964263255.1. NCBI lineage: Eukaryota > Metazoa > Chordata > Amphibia > Caudata > Salamandridae > Lissotriton > Lissotriton vulgaris. Next base: position 308,499 of record NW_028251479.1, on the reverse strand, counting down.
GTTTCCTGTCTTGTGATTCTGCACTGACATATTTGGCTAACTTCTGCTGACTACATGTACCATGATGCTTGTCTCTTGTATGTTGGTGACAGTACAGTGCTGGGGTTTGCCTATGCATTGTGTCTAATGGGGAGGTGTCTGGTAGGGTGTGTCATGATGCGCATGCTTCTTACCTGTAGCTGTAGCTCTCGCAGAGCTGTCCAGGGTCCCGATTCCAACGACACTCTCCCTCTCAATGGTGCTGGAGACCAGTTCCTCCAGCTCGGTGAGGGGTGGCGCCGGGTTCGTGCCTCCTCCTGTGCCTCCAGCCTGCCTCTGGAACTCACCCATCTTCCTCTTAGTGAGGCTGCGGATGTCGTAAAACCTCTTTTTCAGTTCCTCTATGGACCTGGGGGTGACACCCGCAGCATTCACCTTCTGGGCGATGTCGGCCCAGATTCTCCTCTTGGTGCTGTCTGGCACGTTCAGGGACAGCTTGCCAAACAGCTGGCGGTGCACCCTCACCACCTCCTCCACCAGCACCTGCAGTTCGGTGGTGGTGAACTTGGGCTTCCTCTTCTGGGAGGACTTCTGGCTTTCAGACTGCTCTGCCATGTTCTCCAGTTCAGTTGGCAACCTCCTTCTCCCACTGCTGCTAACTGTGAGTGTTGGGCTCAGGCAGGCTTTCCAGAAACTTCTTAATTAGCTGCACCTGCCAGGGTTGCCACTCCCTGTTTGGGTGGGGGAGGGGGAGCCACCTCATTGGCTGAATCGCCTATTGCCGAATCGGCTTTTACCGAATCGGTAATATCCGAATCGGTAAATTCCGAATCGGTATTATCCGAATCGGTAAAAGCCGATTCGGTTCATTCAATGCATTCCTATGGGCTTTTTCGCCATGGGTGTGTTTTCATGGCTACGAATCTATGATTGCCGAATCGGATTTTACCGAATCGGCTTTTACCGAATCGGTATTCGCCGAATCGGGAATATCCGATTCGGTGGTAGCCGAATCGGTGATTTCCGATTCGTTGTTGGCCGATTCGGTACTTTCCGATTCGGACCGAGCAGAATCGGAACGTACCGAATCTCATTACCGATGCCGACCGATTCGGTATTCATTCGGTTTTTTTTCCCTACATCTCGTTTTCCGATTTCAGAATACCGATTCGGCCCGCCTCGGTATTTTGAAATCGGAAAATCGCGTTTACCTACATCGGGCCCCTAGCCTCAACTCTACAGTGAGCTGGGCCCAGACTCTCCACGGGGCATACCACGAGACATCTGTGGGCAGACATCAGAGGGAGAATTCATCTCCGTGCCTATCTACAGCCCAACACGTGTGCACACTGCAATAACGTTTTGCCCTCAACTCAACTATATATTACTACTGGAGGACACCTTCCGCCTGACCAGAATAAATAGGCCTACGTATGGCCATACTAGCAGCCGCGGTGCGTTCATTGGTGTGTAGGGGCGTAGCCCCACTAAGCCTGGACGCACTGTCATCAAGCACTGCACACTAAAAATATTTAAAGGCATCATTGGTGGCAAATATAAGCGCAGCTGCGCTAGTATGGCCGGGAATTCGGCACACACCGAAGCATTCAGGAGTGCGCAGGGGGGGGTGGGGCTGGGCTGGGCTGCTGCAGCTTGTGTGACAGTCCACACTCAGCTGCAGCAGTCTACGCATGTGAAATTTTGGGCTGTAACTTGCCCGAGCATGCGCGGTTCAGCCTTCTACTTCTACTTTCCCCTTATAGATGGACCAAGGGGGGTGCTGCTTCTAACAGCAGCCGTGCCACAGCCCTCGTGGTTTCAAAGGGCGAGTGGTGACTGTGCCCCCCTAGCCAATCCTGGCGCTGCATGCAGCGCCAGGATTGGCTGGTCCTACGTGCAGATGGGCAGGCAATCCATTATTGGATGCCGCTCGTGGGTGGTGGCACACACTGCCTCATCCGCACTTAAATGGCCAATCACTGTGTGACTTCATGTGAAGCCATACAGTGATTGGCCATTTGGGGATGCGCGCGCCGCTGGCTGGCTGCTGTACTAGCAGTGTGTGTAGCCTGGTCGGTGTCGTTAGGGCTTGTGTGCAGTGCAGTCTGACTCATGACCAGGCCCGGACTGGTGCTTTTGGGCACCGGGCAATCCCCCGGTCGGCTGGAAGGGGTGGGGGCTGGTTTTCAAATAGGGGGCCGGTTTTGTGGCTGGGGGGGCCGATTTTCGGTCCGACCGTCACAGCGTTACTCACGTCAGTCACCAGGTGTCGTGTGACTCGTGTCTGAGACTCTCACAGTCTCAGGCTTTCCAAGTGTTCCAAGTTCCAAGCTGCAGTGCACAGGCCTGAGTGAATACAGCAGCAAGCCTGATTGACCCGTGACCGTGTGCACTGCAGTGCAACCTAAACAAATGTTTCAGGAGGAGGAGGAGGTGCGTGCCTGTGCGCAGCGCGCAGAATTATGCCCTATCTCCTCCTCCGGCGCATCTACGCGCCTCTCTAGGGTGCGGCTGATGTAATTCCCGCATGCGCAATTGTGCATTGGGCAATTAAAACTGCGCGTGACTGGTGCCCAACAGGCTGCAGCATCACAAGTGGCGAGAGGAGCAGACCGGAGCGGCCATAATTTAATTGGCTAGCATGTTTATGCCACTGCCACCAACAGCAGGAGGTAAGGGTTTCCGCCCTGGGCTGGCCCCGGCACCAAATCAATTAATCATGACATGATGAATGTTTGCCTTCACATTTACAAACAGTTGGCGGGCGTCGCACAGTGGTGGTGGTCTCTAGTCTGGAGAGTTCAATCCGACAGTCACCAGCACTGACCGTATATGCACAGCTCTGTATGGTACGCCGCTTGCCAGCTAGAGCCTGCCCTTGTTCAGCCTTCCTTGCTTCTTCAATTAGCTAAAGTTACCCACATCCTCTTGATCAGGCAATGCTCCTATTGTCTTCGCCGGGCCGCCCTGGTCTTTACCCAGCCTGAGTGATGAAGCATGGTTCTAATCTCCGCTCCGGAAACAGTAACAGGGTCACGGTGCCCGCAAGTCACTCACATCGCCCCAAATCGGTTCTTAAAGTGCTCTCCTAACTCCTAAGGACTTTACAAGCCCTCACCCAAAGGAAAAAAAAACCAAAAATGCGCGGATACTCATTCTTTAGACCTTGGTGGGATGAAAGACTGAATAGGCCCTGTGGGTTTCCAAGCATGTGACTAGGTGGCGAAACACATATCACTGCAAAGGATGCATTGTACACCAAGAACAGATGTATTTGTGAAACTGCGCCATAAAATGGATGGCGTGACGTCTCACTATTCTTGGGAGAAAGGCCACAGAACAGGGTCAACAACAGCCACTACTATTTCTGTGTGAACTCGCACTGGATCATTTCCTGGTTTGCAGGCGGTTTGCTTATAAATGCCACCAGCCTGTCCATCCCTAATAGTTTGTTATAGGTTGAGTTTTGATTTTTGGGAGCGTGACTTTCCCCAAATGGCCATAAATTCTTTAACAGAAACCGTCGCTGCCTTGTCAACGGTGCTTTTTCAGTATTGGAAAAAAATAGGGAATGAGGCCAGGGGCTGAGAGACAGAAAAGTGAGAAACAAGAGCACAAATGTGTGCGTGGGTAGGAGAGAGAGAATCGGAGAGAAAGAGAAACAAAAAAAAACAGCCACTCGTGCAGGACCTGGAAGCACGCGTCCTGTGCTGGGGAGGCTGAGACAAAACAACTGCTCTCTTCAGCTTCACAAGCAAGGCCATCACTGGTGCTGTGTGCGATGGGAAGAGCATGAAGTAACACAGTGATTGGCCATGTTCTCGGGTACACGTACACCCAGCCTCAGTGCTGACTGCTGAACATCGGTCAGCGGGAACATGCCTACCTTCCTCAGCTACGGTGCATACAAAACTAGGAGGAGTGAGGGGGCAAATTTAACGGCCGCCATCGGGGAAGTGAAGTCTCTCACCCGCCCTTCATAAACGTGTGAGCGTGTATGCTGGTAAGGTAGATCGGCGTATCAATGCACCTGCAGCTGGCGACCCGAATGGGCTGGCACAGTATTATTCTGTTGAAGAACTAGTGTTATTGAGCGTGGAGAACTATAGAGTGCTTCTTGTCAGGGCTCATGCTACCAATCTGACTTACAGCAGCTGTCGTCACTACATCAACCAGTCTGTTAATGATATGGAAATTATCATAATTTCGACAAGGCTGCTGCCTTGACCTCCCTTGATGATACCTGACTCGTCACCTGGCAATTTAAGTGATACTATCTACATCTTCACTAAACGTATCTCTAAGATGGAAAAATATAGAGACAATCTCGCCTGTGAGAGGTATTGGCTTTGTCAACGTTGTTTAGCCATGTCACACAGCAGCGCGGCTGCAGGGCAGCATGACTGAAAGTAAAAAGAAAGTAAAGCAATAGGACATTGTACTTTTATTTTTGTGAGAGATAGGGCAGTAAGAGAGACCACGAGGGAGGAAGGATGAGCATGGGGGGCAGCACAGATAATGCAGTGTGTGAGAAAAAAGTGATGATGCGGGCAGCAGCGCCAGCGTTATAGTGTATTTTTTTGTTATTGTGGGTGGAGGAGCAAAACAGACAACGGAGGAGCAGGCACAACATTGACAATGGAGGTAGAGCAGGTTATAGCTAACATGTGCAACAGTCAGAGAGAGGGCAGGTGAGGGGTTGAGACATGGACAACAGAGTGCAGTGGCAACACAGAAAATGGATAGGCAACACAACCATCAGAGTGGAGGGTGTGTTGGGGGTCAATACGGAGAACAAGGGGGTGGTGGGTGGAGGGCAACACAGACTGAGACAACTGAGGGAGGGTGGATTGGCGCAACTTGTAATGAAAAAAGTGTTGTAAAATTAACCATTTTGGTCAGCTCGCTACGCGCCGGACGGAGGCTGGTCTGGCAAAATTTGCCAGGGCTGCTTTCAGTTCCTAGTCCGGCCCTGGTTATGGCTAACATGTGCAACAGTCAGAGAGAGGGCAGGTGAGGGGTTGAGACATGGACAACAGAGTGCAGTGGCAACACAGAAAATGGATAGGCAACACAACCATCAGAGTGGAGGGTGTGTTGGGGGTCAATACGGAGAACAAGGGGGTGGTGGGTGGAGGGCAACACAGACTGAGACAACTGAGGGAGGGTGGATTGGCGCAACTTGTAATGAAAAAAGTGTTGTAAAATTAACCATTTTGGTCAGCTCGCTACGCGCCGGACGGAGGCTGGTCTGGCAAAATTTGCCAGGGCTGCTTTCAGTTCCCAGTCCGGCCCTGCTCATGACCACGTTTTGGAAGTACTAAGAAGTGAAAGGTGTCTGACTCTGTGGCACTGGTAGGAAAGCCTTCTTTTCAATTTTAACCACCCTATATTACATTTCCTCTGTGCCTTTAAATGCGCGGGAGGGACCGGTACAGTAGTGCAAGTGCCTTCACTTTTTCAAAGAGATTCTTGGTCTGGAATTAAATCTTCTCTTTGTCTTCTATAACTTTCGACTTTTGTTTTAAATGTTCGAGTGTCTGCTCACGAGGGCAGAAAGACCCACTGAGTTAAACGGACAACGGTCTTAGTTAAATGCGCCCCTGAAATCCCTGTCGGCTGCCGAACAGGTGTCCGGCAAAAGTAGCCTGGCTTCCGGAGTGTTTATCACTGACACACTTCAGAATGATCGCATGCGTTTGAATCACTCTGTGCCCGATGAACCCAAGATACACAACCAAACGTACTCGGTATGCTCTGAGTGTTTCATATCTGCATTAAGAGCCTTTAGAGAACTTAATTAAATGTCACGATAGGCTCCATCCAATGTGTCGCTTGATATTAAATGGGCGTCTAGGGCGCCAGTTTCATCTTGCGGCTTCCCGCGTTGTAGCTTTGAGGCGCTCACTCTGACGCCCTTCCTCGGCTGCCTAAACATGCTGGACGCAGCCGAGGCCACTATTTAAGCCCCGCTCTTTAGCAGGTAAATAATAAAATGCCCTAAAACCGAAGCCGGGGGCTCGTTGAAGAGACTTCAAAGAATGGGATAGCGGCTTAGCGAGTATCAGCACCACTACGTTTCCATTTCAAACAACACTGCATTGTGTTACAGGACAGTGAGGTAAAAATCACCACCAGACACCGTGACGGTGTCTGTACATCTCGTAGGGCCTCTGGAGAGGGAGGTTACCGTTATGCCACTTAATAAGACACGTGATTCAAATTTAACGTAGGCCTATTTATTCCGGTCAGGCGGAAGGTGTCCTCCAGAAGTTATATGTAGTTGAGTTGAGGGCAAAACGTTATTGCAGTGTGCACACGTGTTGGGCTGTAGATAGGCACGGAGATGAATTCTCCCTCAGATGTCCGCCCACAGATGTCTCGTGGTATGCCCCGTGGAGAGTCTGGGCCCAGCTCACTGTAGAGTTGAGGCTTGGTCCGCATCCCTCAGGACTCCCCCGCGCCACCTTCACTTCCGTCCCTCTCACACACACTTGACTCCTTTCCCCGACTTCCAGGCACTTTCACTGTGCACGAGGAATAGGAAACACTCAAACAGAAGACACAGTCATGTTGTCCCTGCTGGCAAGGGGGAAGCGCCGAGGATGAGACGGGAAGATGAGAGTGGCATAAGAGACAGTGACCTTTGCTCAACCTGCAGACAACACTTTAGGAAAACCTGACAATTTCGTAGGAGACAAATTAAGTAAGACCTCTATGCAGGATGCAAAGCGTGCGCAGGAAACAAGACCAGTGCGCAGGAGACAGGCTGCGATCGCTGCCCAGCTAGATGGGGGCTTTGGAGTCTGAGAGATCCATAGAAACTATTGATTGTACCCAGAGTGAACAGGGGGTGCTGCAGCATAGGCAGACGTAGAAATCAGTTTGTATTTTTGAAAAATAAAAAAATCAGTTTCCAGAGAATAAACCTTTATTCGGTTAACCTCAGTGTTTATAGATTTCATGATCATAAACCCTCGAAGGAAGAACTAGGCACTTCTGTAGTCTCAAAATCCACCTAACTCAAAATGTGCTAGTTAAAGATATCAATTCTCAAGATTATATGCTGGGTATTTTTCCCTTAAGCTTTAGAAACCATCATTTGATAAAACATGACTTCGGAATGATGTTATAAAATCGGTGACGGGTGCAGCACCTTGTTTTATATTATCTCTCATTTCTTTGATCTCTCTGTTTCTCTCCCATTCTCGCCTTCTCTACCCCTCTCACTCTGTCTCTCTCGCTCCGCATCTCTTCTTTTTTGCGCCCTCGCTCCCTCCCCATTTCTCGACCTCTTGCGCTCTCTCACATTTTCTCTCAGTCTCCCCGTTCCACTCTCATCTCTTCTCTTTCTACCTCCCTCTCACACCTTTATCTGGTTCTCTCTTACTCATTATGTGCTCCTCTCCCTCTTTCTCCGTCTTTGCCTTTGTCACTCTTTCTCGTCTCTTTCCACCTCTTGCCCTCTCTTCTATCTCTCTCTGTCACTCCTGTTTGTCTCTCCTTTTCTTCATAAGCTTCTCCCTTCTCCCTCTCTCTTTCACTTGGCCCACTCTATATTTTTCCATCTTTATCTCCCCTCCATCCCCTCTCCATTTCCATCCATCGCTCTCTCTTCCCTTTCCCATCTTTCCTCATTTCTCCCTTATTCTGTTTTCGTTTTCTCCCTCCCTCGCTTCCTCTCTCTCTCTCTCACTTTCATTCTCTCTCTCTCCCCCTCTCTTCGTGTCTCTCTCTCTCCCTCTCTTCCTGTCTCTCTCTCTCACTTTCGTTTATTCTCTCTGTCTGTCTGTCTCTCTCTCCATCACATTCACTCACTCCTCCTTTCTTTCTTACTCTCTCTCTCCATCACTTTTGCTCTCTCTCCCTTCATTTCTGCCTCTCTCCATCAATTTCACTCTCTCTCCCTCGCTTTCCGGGGCAATAGGCCTAAAGGCATTTACATATTGTGGAAGGGTTCAATAAGGATGTGCTCTTTTAAGCTCTGCTGTTTTGCATTGCATTGCCACCCAGCAGACGTCCGACGGTCCACACGAGTCGACCACACACCGGTCTACATTAATTTAAACACACGACTGACTGTCTGAGACTGTGCGACACAGTACAGTAGCCTAGGTAGGTGGGTGCGCGTTGTGCCATGCTGCATTCATATGTTTGAATTAATTTCTGCGGGCCTGCGGTGGATTTTTGTATTGCCTGTCGTCGCAACCTTAGCGGAGCCTCTGTTTCCTTATTCTCTAGGTCCCGTCCTCACCAATAAAGACTAGACGACGACGTACCTCCGAGTCCCCCTGTCCTGCCCCATCCTGGTCACTGGTGTTCAGAATTGACTGTAAAATAAAATTCAGAACTTGAGTCTGTCGTCACCCCAGTAACAGATTTATAAGTCTGTCTGTAAGTGCCGGCCTGGTGTTTACTTAAGTTTAGTGCATCCTTGAGTTTGCTGGTCATCCCCCCTAGTTTTAGTAAGTTGGAAAAATGTCTCCTTGGCTAGGGGGGCCCACTCTATGTTCAGTGACATAACCGGTTCAAAAGTGTTCCTTTAATTTATTACTTTACCTTTTTAAGTTCTGGTTGTTTGTGTAGTCTGCGCACAGGCACAGAGTGTGTACTTGGTGGTTCTCCTCAGTCTACTGTGTGAGGTCGGAGTCATAACACAACGATGTGTTCTTGGCTCCGTCACAAAATGATAATACAATGCATGACACAACTGAAAGGGTTATGAAAAAAAATCACTAGTAAAACCGCCACATTAATGAACGTTTTTTAAAAGTAAAACTTGTATTGCAAAGTACGTTTAAGTGACAGCATATTTTGGGGCGTGGCTTAACAAGCCACGATGGCGGCTGTGTCCTGCTGAGGCTCCGCGATCGGGCTAGCACCTTGCCCAGTTCCTGGATCGCGGGAGCCTCAACATATCCGATTCCACACCCGGGATGCCCCCTGCACACCAGGGCACCCCTTGAGTGACCAGCGGCTGCTGAGGACGGCGCGTGCCAGGCTGCCTCTTGCCGAGACCGAGGGACGCCTGCCCTGGGGAAAGGCGGGCGCTGCTGAACCCGGCGGACCCGTGAATCGTCGGAATCCAGCTATATAGTGGACGACCCCAGGAGTCATACCCAGCGACGCCTGCAACGTGCCTGCGGGGGAGCGGACATTAGCCCGCCGGGGTACACCGGGCACAGCGTCTCTCTGCGCTCCGGAGCCCCGATGCACAAGATGGCGGCCGCCGTCCCGGGGCTCCGATTCATCGAGGCTACGTCGCCGCCAGGAGCCTGATCGGCACCCGGACCCGATCTGCCTGCCTCCACACACCGCAGGGAGCCAGCGAGCACACCACTGGCGCGGAGTCGCCCACCCCAGACACCCGGAACCATCGCAGTGCGCAGTGAGTGGAGATCTCCCCATTCCCCCTCCCCCCCCTCCCAGGGGTCTGGACTGTGACGCCCCGGTCTCAGCCTCGTGGGCCGACATCCCGCAGGAGCTGCGCTGCCACACGGCGCCCTTCTCCATCCCGGAGTTCCGGCGCGTAGGAAGGCACCCCGGGACCCCGGCACTCTGACGCCGGCTTACTGCCAGGAACTTGATCGAGCCCCGTGAGGCCAGACGGCTTACCGCCGCGGAACACTGAACATTACAGCTGTGGGGGTCGCCCTGGCTGTTTCCCCCCCCCCCCCCTCCCCCCCTCCCCCCCCCGTGGACCGACCTTTATCTCACGTCCACCGTTGCAGGGTGCCACTGAACACACCGCCATCCGTCCAGGGCGGCCACCTCCACTAACTGTGCCTGACCCTAACGTGGCGCCCATAGGGACCTAGCGCCAAAGACGATCGCTTTGTGGATAGGAGCGCCCTACCTAAACGGCAACCGACACCAACCCACGCTTCCTGCCTCTGCCCTGTCAGGTACCGCGGACCCCTCCGCGCAGAGAGGAGAGGACCCCCACACGACCCCCATACGGACGGACTCGCCGACCGCGGCAGCCGCGCGCCACCCCTGACGCTCCCTGGCAGAGACCCCTCAGGGCCGCATGGCTCCCGGCGAGGGACAGAGGCCCTGTCCAGTATTCGACGACCACTCATCCGAGGCTGCTGTGTGACGACGACCTACCGCCCTCGAGACACACGGCGACCACAGGGAGAACCCCCTCTCCCGTCTAGCAGTGCCCATGGGGAAACCGAGGGCCACCCAGACAGTCCCGGAAACAGCTGTCGAGAGGATGCCGCAGACGAGAGCATGGACGCAGACTAATGCGTCGCAAACCGACCCTACGCTATCAGCAAAGCTGGATCAAGTGCTGGCGGCAATTGAAATGTCCCGCCTCTCGATGGAAGAGAGATTGGGCACTTTGACGACCGACATTAGCCTGATTCGAGATGACCACCGCAAACTGGCGGACAGAGTGAAAGAAGGTGAACGGATTATGACCGAAATGCAACCAGCGGTGAAATCACAAGAAGCAGATATGCAGGAGATAATGCGCCGCGTGACGACCCTGGAAGAACGCACAGTGGATTTGGAGGGACGCTCGAGACGCTGTAACATTCGCGTACTGGGCCTGCCGGAGGGGATTGAAAACTCGGACCCCCTGGCTTACATGGAATCCTGGACTAAATCGTTTACCCCAGACTGCGACCGGTCGCCGTACTTCTCCATCGAAAGGGCTCACAGGGTCCCGGCCCGAGCTCCCAAGCCTGGTCTCCCTCCACGGCCCATGCTAGCCAAGTTCCTGCACTTCCGAGACCGGGATGCGGTCCTCCGCGCAGCCCGAACGGCCGGCCCTCTGCAAGTTGAAGACCAGCATGTTATGGTGTTCCCAGACTATGCCCGAGAGATCCAACAGCGACGTTCCACGTTCCTGGAAGTCAAAAGACGCCTCCGCGCGAATGATCTTCAGTATTCCCTGCTGTTCCCTGCCCGCCTTAAAGTGATCCACAAAGGGAAAGCTCTCTTCTTCGACACAGCAGCGGATGCGCAGGACTGGACCGAATTTCATTGCCCACTGATCCCTAAACCAGGACCCCAGAAGAAACGCAACAATGACTCCGGACGATCTAGAAAACGGGGTGCAAGCCGCTCGCGAGCTAGTCACTCCAAGAGTCGGGCGTCTTCCCAGGCGGGCTCGCCCGATCTCACACAAATCATGCAGGAACGACGAGACGCTATACGGGCGGTCTCTGGACTACATTCGTCACCCCCAGCATCGGACTTGGAAGGTCCACCGCACCTGTTCACCCCAGAGAAAGACCGGGACAGTGATGGGACTATGTCAGGATTTGGCCCAATCTCTTCCCCCCTTGTTGTGACACACACGCTGGACGCTGCCTTAGCCAGTCAGCCTACCACCTCTTCGTGAGCAACTGAACTGTCAACTGACATATCCTTTTCATGATTGCCTGTGTTAATGTGCGATGTCTAGAAGCCTAGACTGCTTTACCAGATAACTGCGAGCTCCGGCGAGCGATCCACACTTCTCCTGCTAGAGCCCGACTCGCGCACAGGCCCAGCAGCGACACATGCTGCCACCCCCGCGAATTTCCGTTGGTTTTCTCCCCTAGTGGGACACTAGTTTGGATATGCCACCCCCAGTGACGTATCCTCAGAATTGGGACAGTTGCCCACCCAAAGTTCTAGTTGCTGTTAACGCCCCCAGTCCCCCCCCCATGTTTGAGGAAGCTCGGCGCGCAGGACCACATACGATACACATTCGCAGGCGGCATACAGGAATGGTAGAGGAACCCCCCCCCCCACACCACACCACCCTAGAAATGGTAGTCCCCCACTCAGACATTAATATTCTCACATTAAACGTGCGGGGCCTACACACACCCAGCAAACGCTACTCTGTATACTCCTACATACGGCGCATGGCAGCCAATATAGCGTTCCTACAAGAGACACACATTAACACCACTGAACTCAATCGCCTACAAGCCAAATGGCGAGGGACCATCTGCGCCACACAATATTCGGCATTTGCGCGCGGCGCATTGGTCTGGGTGAGGCCAGGTACCCCCTTCCGAGCGCTCAGGCGCATAGTGGATAGGATGGGCAGGTATGCACTTCTGGAGGGCATTCTTGATGGGCAGGGGATACTTCTAGGCAGCATTTACGCCCCCAATACGGATCAGGACCAATTCTGGGATCACCTTACGGGCGTACTGGCCCAGTTCACCACAGTCCCATGGATATTGGGAGGCGATTTTAACTGCACGCTAGACCCCTCACTGGACCGCTCACACCCTCCCCCCACACACTCCCCGGCCCCCCGGCAAGCAGCCCTCTTTAGAACGTGGACTGCACACTGGGCGCTCACAGACGCATGGCGACACCTCCACCCACTAGATCGCATATACTCCTTCCACTCGATCCCACACAATCTCCGGGTCCGCCTGGACCGTTTCCTTTGCTCTGCTCCGATCCTTCCTAAGATTACATCCACGGACTATCTGGGCCGGGTCCTCTCGGATCATGACGCCCACATTATACGTCTTACCTGGCGCCCCCCGCATCCACCAGTCCCCACCTGGCGCCTCCCCAGAGACTGTCTAACGGACCCGATTTTCAGAGATGCGCACGCATCCAGCATACGTGATTACTTTACACACAACGAGAACACTGCGTCATCGGTACTGGTGGAATGGGACGCGTATAAAGTGGTGGCGAGGGGAGAATGCATCAAACAGATAGTGGGGGTCCGCCGCACCTTAGAACGGACGCTTTTAACGACGGAACGGGCCTTAGCTGCCCTCACCAAACGAACTGACGACTCGGAGGAACACGCCGTGCTCACGGCGGAGGCTAAATCGGAATATCAGACTGCCTGCACTGACCTGCGGAAGTATAATTTTAGGGCATATGCCTCTAGGGTGCACAAAGACAGGGACAAAACCGGGGCGCTCCTGGCCTGGATGGCCAGGCAGGAAACTGAAATCAAACCGATCACAGACATCGTCAATCCGGAAGGCGTGTTGGTGCAATCACAGGCCGAGATTCTCCTGGCATTCCAACGCCATTATACACGAGTATACGAGACCCCAACTTACTGCTCCCCGTTTCCCGCGACCCACTTTTTGGACCCCCTGACACTGCCCGCGATATCGGATGATGACAAGCGCACACTGGACGCCAAAATTATTCCCTCTGACATCACCCGAGCGATGCGCGCCATGTCCCGGAATAAAGCACCGGGACTGGACGGCTTCCCACTAGAATACTACACAACATTCTCTTCCCTGGTGGTCCCCCGCCTGTCACGGATGCTCGGGGCGTCACTTCGTATGGGGAGGTTACCCCAGTCGCTACGGGAGTCTGTGATTGTCACCTTTCTTAAGCCTCACAGGGATCCGCTCCACATGGGGTCGTACCGGCCCATCACACTCCTGTCAGCGGATTGTAAGATCCTAGGGAAGATCCTGGCCGACCGATATGCACAAATCATACGCCCACTGGTCCACCCCGACCAATGTGGCTTCGTCCCAGGGAGAAATACCTCCCAGAACCTCCGCCGGGTCTTCCATATTCAAGATCAGGTACGTGACAGATTTCCCCGAGCCGCCTGCCTCATTATGGACCTAGAGAAGGCGTTCGACACTCTCACCTGGCCCTACCTATTCTCAGTTCTGCACCGCCTCAATATCGGCCCGACCCTCATGGCATATACCCGCCTCCTATACACCGACCTCACCGCTCGAGTTCGTATCGGGAAGCGCATCTCACCGGCGTTTGAAGTTCGACGAGGCACAAGACAAGGATGCCCCTTGTCGCCCCTTCTATTCGCACTGGCAGTCGAGCCGCTGGCGGTTCGACTGCGTCAGGAAGGTGTGGACTGGGGCATACCACTCGCAGACGGAACCCATTGTGTGTCCATGTACGCGGATGATCTTCTTATATATGTCCGCGACGTAGAATCGGACCTGACCCCCATAGGGACCGCATTAGCGGAATTTGCAGTGGCCTCCGACCTACAAGTAAATTGGGACAAGTCCACAGTCTATCCTCTACACCCAGACCTGCCCTCCCGGGACGTCGACCTCGGTTTACATAAACTCTCATGGTCAGCGGAAGCCCCCCGATACCTCGGCGTGCGCCTATACCATTCTCCAGCAGACATCTTCGAAAGCAATCACCGCAAGATACTAGCTGGCCTGCGCCCGACGGTCGCCTTCTGGAATAAACTACCGCTAGCCCCGATAGGACGGATAGCCCTCGCTAAAATGGTGATGCTTCCCCGGCTCCTTTATCACTTTACAAACCTGCCGGTGATACCGCCCAGATCCTTCTTTCGAGATGTAGATTCCCTCTTAGGAACCCTTATTTGGGGAGCTGGCCGCCACAGGGTCGCTCTGAAAACTCTCCAACTCCCCACGACACAGGGGGGACTCGGAGCACCATCCTTTGAGGCATATTTTCTTGCGGCACAGCTCCAGTGGCTATCCTACTGGACGGCGGACCGCTACCCTCAGGAGACGGTTACCCCTACTGGCAGAATCACAACACCGGAGCTTACTCGTCTACTTCTCCCGGGCACCAAGCCGCGGCGCACATATCCCCTCCATGTGGCGGTGGCGCGCCGGTGCATGATGCGGGTACACCGGCTATCCCCTGGTAGGCCCCCATACTCTCCGCTGCTACCATTAATAGGCAGCCCCAGGCAGGATTCCTATTTCACGGCTCCACTACTCGCCGATTGGTCCAACTGTGGTATCACAGACCTGGAATCGCTCTTCGAGGAGGGACAGCTGAAGCCGCTGGACCGCCTGATAGTGGAATATGGGCTCCCCCCGGGTCAGTTCCTAAGGTACAGACAACTGCTCGATGGATACCGACCCCACTTTAATCTCCACACAGGCGAACCAGACACGCATCCAGTAATACATACTATCCTGCATATGGGGGTGGGACGCCACCTAGTCACATGGTTGTACAAATCCATCCGAGAACTCTCATACGCTCCCCTGACAACCCTGCGCGCCACCTGGGAGGAGGACATAGGCCGCGCTTTACACGACTCAGAATGGACCAAGGCGCTTGAGGCCCCTAAACGCGTCTCTAGGAACGCCCGCTTCAAAAATATACAGTATTACATACTACACAGGGCATATCTCACCCCAGCGCGATTACAGAAGTTCTACCCCTCCACGCCATTCCTATGCCCCAGATGCTGCTCCCCGGCTGCAAACTTTCGTCATATGTTTTGGGACTGTCCTGACCTCCAGCCCTTCTGGCGGGCAGTACACGACACACTACGGGAACTCACGGGCCTTACTACACTAGCCACCTGGGAGTCCAGTGCACTAGGCATCCTCCACATCTCAAAGCAGGAACCTGCCCACAGACGCTTCGTGCCCCTGGCGCTCTTGTTAGCCAATAGGTGTATAACCATGCGCTGGCGATCCCCAGAGGTCCCCCCCATAGCACAGTGGAAAGGGGCGGTTAGCAAATGGGCAGCAGCGGAGGAAGACGCCTTAAGAGAAGAAGAAGCCAAGGGTGCGCGTAAAATTCCCATCTCCATGGAATGGGCCATGCTCCTTCACAATTTCCGTCAGTCCACGCAGGCGGGAGACCAGCCTGGCCCTTCCCCTCCCCCCGCCCAGGAAGGCCAGTAGCCCTTATCTGATGTGAGCCACCCCAGGGTCAAACCCCGATAACCCCCGCATCTGGTGCGGCCTCTCGTACGTCCAGCCACTTGACCCCCACCCCGCTGGCCGAGATACAGCAGGCCCCCCCTGCCGATCACCCCCCCCCCCCTACTACACCCTGCTGCCGATATCTTCCCGTTTGGACCCTGCTAGCGCCTACATGCTTCCCTCCCACAGTTCTGTTTCCCCTCTGTTTACTGGTCACACTATCATATGCACAGTACAGACCCAGATCCTGCGCCGCTGTGGCAAGCGAGCGCCCGCCTTTCCTTACTCACCGCCCCCACGGCAGTACCGTCCCGTCGCTTCCCAGCCCGCAGGCGCCCTCACACGCGTATAATGCACGGATTACCCGATGTCATGTTTAAGTGTACCAGTTCTATAAAACGAGAAAATGTTGCACACATGGCTGTTCGTGGCTGAATGTTGAGGCCACGTCGGCGGATTGTTTACTGTACTGGTGTACCATTTTTTATTGCAACAATAAAAACAAATTTAAATAAAAAAAAAAGTGACAGCATATTTTTTTGTTTCTTTCTCTGTGCCATGTGCTTGCATGAAAATAGTATTCAGAATAAATTGCGCCTGCTTGCCGCCGCCGGCTCTGCCAGTGCACGCTCCGGTTTGCTTAGGGTTTGGCAGCACCCTTGCTTCGTGCCCCTTCTTGTCTTTACCCCATATTCTGATAGGGGGAGGCTTTAATATTTTGATGAAAGGGGAGTTAGGTAGGACCTCTGAGAGGGGAAACACAAGTAAACCCAAGGTAAGGAAGGTCTTAAGAAACCTAATGCAGGGCTATAGTCTGAGTGACACATGGTGTAAACGGGCAAGGGGCTAAGAGGGGCTACATGTTTTTCTGCAAAAAGTATGAGAGGTTTCAAGAATATATATTTCTTTTGGATTTAATCTTGTTCTATGAAATAAGGCAGATTAAATTATTCCTGGCACATTTTTCAAACAATTCAGCTGTTTTGCTGGCACTACGATACCCTAATTTCATACATTCCTGGTGGACGGTAGATTGTGTTCTCCTTTCAGAAAAAGTGACTTACATCCCCATTGAGGGCAAACGGGTTTCTTGCAATATTGGAACCTGTCCTGGACTTTCTCTCAAACATTGGCATATTAATCTCTGCCTCTTTATAGTGTAGAAGCCATTAGCATTCCATGACATTATTCTAATTTCTGTCGTTCTTCCCCTGGGTCCCATTGATTAGCATTCTTCTTCCCTCTCTCCCACACTCTAAACTTAAGTGCATAGTCTCAGCAATGAGGACTTTGCTTTGGGCTTTTATTGTTTTTTCTTTTTACCTCCACTATGCTCCCCACCCCATAATGTTTATGCTTATTCAGGTGTGCACCCTAGAGAGATAAGTCACTCTTGTAAAGTTAATGATTAGTGATAGTGGTAACAAAGAAATAAAGAAGGAAAGATAGTTGTCAGCTCCCACCATCTTTTACTCCCCTCTACATTGTGTCAAACCCTATAGATCTAACCTCCCAGATGGTTAGGCGGTGTGCTAAGTGAAGAAAGTCCCTCCCTCATTCATGATATAAACTAAGCTAAATTGAGCTGTGTATGGTATTAAGAAGATCATCAGCCTGGTCCACTTCCTAATGTTATGTTATATATCTCCTTTCTCCACATAATCTTTAGCAAGGCAGGAAAGCTTAACTAGTACTTAGCTCCCAGCTTCTGCATTTCTATCATCAATTGACCAAGTGACCACTGTTGCTGTTCTGTGGCCCTACAGATGTGTGATCTGATGGTATAGGTGAAATCCTTACTGCTAGAGTTTTAGCTTTTAATTCCAGACCCAGTATCTGTTCCTTTGTACTGTAAGTTAAAAAAATGAATTGTCTTTTTTGGTCTATAAGGATCTTTTTCAATTTTCTATATTTCCTTCTCTAAATCAATCCCCGGGTTATCCTTAAGAACTTTTAGAAGCTTAATCACAGAGCCCCTTTAGATCTCCACCCTCAGGACCCTCCTGTTACTCAGAGAGTGATATTCCAACTCTCTCCAAGTCCTCCTGCAGGGTTTGGTTCTGAGAAATTATCGCTGTTATTTCAGAAGTGTTATCCCCAATCTTACATTGAAACATTTGCATATCAACTTCCATTGTCGCTGTTCTCTGTGAGATATCATTCAATTTTAATTCTAAAGCTTGGCACATCTATTGAATGCTTTTTTTATTTGGTTCTGATATCTTAAATCTTCATGTGATCTAGGTTTCAAGTTCCAGGAGTATCTGCTCTATTACAGTGTTAAGTGTTCTTAAGGTATGTGGGGCATACTAGTATCTTGGCACGTATCCTGTGAAGCATAAGGACATACAGGGAGAGGTCTTATTGTACCTCCCCCATACTCTTCCTCTTCAGCTAATTCCCTCAGCACCTCACGCCTGTTCCTGACTAATGTCCCTTCCCTCACTTTGCTTCAGGTTGGGAGCCCTGGTCAAGGCCTCCCATTTGGGTCTCAGTCTCTATATATTCATATAATAATCCATGGGAATCTTAATTCTTGTGTGTTGTTATTTTAAAGAAGGAGTTAGGGGAGGGGTGACTCTAGAGACTGTAGTTGTTTTACCAGTGCACCTTCCCTGAGATTTTCATGAAAGTATTATAGTCTGAATTCAGCACCTGAGCGTATTAGGACGGAATGTATGAAGCTCTGTGGTTATACTGAATAAGCAGCTACCTATGTTATGCCATCTATTAATGTAATAACTGCACTTTCACAATTGCTTTATTAACCTTCCTGCTTTCTCAAATTTGCTTGAAAATGCACGATTTTTCCTCTTTTTTTTCAAAATTTTCTTGGGGGGGTAATCCCCCCAAACCCCCCTTTTGTGGATCAGGCTTGCTCGCTGCGCTCGATCGCTACGTGCTGTATGCAAATCACTTTGCGCCCCACCACTTTAAAATGTCACCCACCGCTCCTGCATACTAGCGCAGCTGCGTTTACATTTGCCACCAATGATGCCTTTAAATATTTTTAGTGTGCAGTGCTTGACGACGGTGCGTCCAGGCTTAGTGCGGCTACGCCCCTACGCCCCAATGGACGCACCACGGCTGCTGCTACAGATACTCCCTTTCTTTTAAACCCGCTCCGCACAGCTCACAACTCCGCTCGACTCCAATTCCGCTCGATCCGCTTCGTCTGCTTCTCTGCTCCTGCTGCCTTCTTCGTAAGTGAGCTCAAGGGCCCACTGTTTATGTTGTCACAGGTGCAGTCTTTACCTATGTCTTCTAAAGGAGGCTTCAATCCTCCTAGGATGCAAGAGAAGTTGGCAGTCTTTCGGAAAGGGCAGCCTCGTCAGACAGTGCTTTGGTTTCCTCTGATCCCGAACAGGTTCAGGGGAGACGGCATGGGAGTTCAAGAATGAAACTCCATTCTCTGAGGAAGGGAATCAGCAGAGTCCTCTCTCATCGAAGTCAGAAGAAGATCTGCCAAACTATTCTAAGGAACACTTAAAACTGGCAAAGAAACTTCTAGAAGACTCTCCATATCAATCCCACCAAACGACCCAATAAGGGTCCGATGTTCTCTGGGAGCAGGTGAACCCTCAGTTTCCCGGCACTGAAGGATGCGGTCTGCATCTGTGCAACCTTGGATGTACTATGGGTCCGGTCTGCCTGGTACCGGAGCCCCTCTCCACCGCCTCAAATCTCCAGAGCGAGCTTCTCATTGAGCTGCGGCTCCTATCAGTCTAATACACCTGTATCCTAGCTAACGAAGCGCACGATAAGACACCTGCAGAGAACAGAAAAACAAGACACTGGCAAAAACATTTATGAAAATGCAATGCGTGCAACTTGGGCCTGGTTCAAGTTAGGCTAACATTAGGTTTAAAGTGGCTTATAAGCAAGTACAATTACCATTAGTAAATGCAGTAGTCACATTTAAAGAAGATACACATTTTCTATTTAAAGTGAATACATTGATTATAAATTAACTATATGTACAGGTGGCACTTCGTTAAAGTAAATATGTCCACCTACTACATTTCATTAACATAATGCACACAGATAAGTGTGGTTAAACATGTTGAGTATATAAATTGCATAAATAGGGGTGGAGCTCTAATTTGCACTGCTACATGTGTGAGTGTGCCAGCCTGTGTTCTGTCACATTATATGCAGTGGAATGTGGAATTAACAAGAGCTTTAAGCCCCAGACAGGTTGAGGGTTGTGTAAACGGGGTGGGAGGCGTTGGGGGTATAGTATACCTGTCAGTCGGAGCAGGGGCTGGATCTATCGGGGACACCCAAATCATCCACTTTGGACCCCTTTAATGTAGTGGGGCCACATAGTAATATATCCCTGGAAACACCAGATCCTACAACCTGCACAGTGGTGTCTTGGAACATCGCAGGGCTATGCTCAAAGGTTCAGAACCCAGTTTGGGAGGCCTTCGTGGAGAATATAGAAATCTTATGCCTGCAGGAGACCTGGGAAATTGAGCCTATAACTTAAATGGCTATAAGACATTTAATACCCTGGCAGTGAAAGGTCTGGGAGGGAGGCCCAAAGGAGGGATCTCAACATATATTTCAAATGAGCTGCCCATATCTAAGATCACCCTTCACCAGGGGGGAAATTATTTTCACGTGGTTGAGCTAGTCCCCACTGCAACTCACTGTATACTCTTGATCAATTTGTATAATACCACCAAGCAAAATGATCTGTAAACAGTAGTAAAAGGTATTCTGGCCACAGTAACTAAAGTCTCGGATGGGAAAAGCAGAGACATAATGACTCCGCTGATGGGTGGTTTTAACTGTGGGTTATGCAATAATGCAGATAATAGACTGTGTGGCATTTATAATGAAGTGGATAGCTGCACACACTTCACTCACTCCAAGACGGGGGATATATTTAATAATCTAATTTCTAAACTAACAAATTATGTGATTGATTGATAGGACGCCCTGGACACAACAATAGTGAACGGTTCTGTAGAAATTACTAGGGCAGCTAGGAACCTTATGACAGTACAGTTCAATAATAGGCCGCACTATTATGGATGGTTTAACACAAGGTGTACTAGGGCACACTCCAACTTAAAAAAAGGTACTGCACATTAAACCAAGATTGTTGCCCAACATCACACAAGCTAGATTAGACAATAGGAGGGCTATAAAAGAAAGAAAACAAACCCTCCGTAATGAGGCATGGGACTCCTTACATAATGCGGCAGAGCTGAAAGACAGTCCTGCCGTTTGGAAGGTTCTGAGAACCCCTTTCTTAGCCTCTAGCACAGGTCCCTCAGTGGAGATAGCCATCATGGAATAAAAATGGATTACCCATTTCTCCAAACTATACAATGATCAGGGGAACTTAGGCAGCTGCCCGGAAGTTTGGATTCCAAATAATTGGGAACATATTGACTTAGAAATTACCTTGGAGGAGGTGACCAGGGTTCTGGCACAAAGCGCAGGCGTTAAAGCACCAGGGCCCGATGGGGCACCAGTTGACCTGTATAAACATAATGTCACCCTTTGGGGGCCCATACTATCTCAGGTCTTTATCGCCAGCATAAGGTCCACCCTTCCCTCCACATGGGCAAAATCAATAATTATACCAATTTTTAAAAAGGGTAATTGCGAAGACCCCGGATGCTATAGACCAATCTCCCTCCTAGATTCTATGGTTAGTACCTTAACCATAGAATCTATACTGGAACGCTTAGCAGATTGGGCAGAGGAAAATAAGATTCTATCAGAGCTACAGTATGGGTTCCGCGATGGCCTCAGCACTATTGAGCAGTCCTTAAACCTCACATTATTGATAGGCAAGTGCACAAGAGCAAAAAAATATAGCCTCTATCTGGCCTTTGTCGACCTCACCGCGAACTTTGACTCAGTAAAGCATAATAGGCTGTGGGAGGTCTGTGAAAGGGTGGGGGTCGACACACAAATTATCACGCTCCTACGCCGATTGTATAGTGACGCATCAGCAAGCATCCGTTTTGGCCAGAAGGGAGAATGCACTGAAGCCTTCCCAATCAGGAGAGGGGTCAGATAAGGTTGTGTGCTGGCCCCCTTCCTTTTTAATCTTTACATAAACGGACTTGAAGATGCACTGCTTTCCTCAAGTGGGCGGCCGATCAATCCCCGCACTCCTTTATGCGGACGAAGCCGTATTGAGGGCTTGCACTCAAAACGGCCTTCAGAGAATCCTGGACATTTTTAGTACATACATGGGCGATCTTGGTCTTCAAACTAATATAACCAAGACAAATGTTATGAGGTGTAAGCAAGGGACGCAGAAGACTCGTGAAATGTTCATTGATGGGAAAAAGTTAGCATCCACAAAAATCTTCTCTTACCTAGGTATATTCTTTAACTATCAAGATTCCTAGGCCCCGCCATGTCTGATAAAAAAACAATCTCTGCTAGATCAACTGCGGCACTATCAAACTTTTCAATGAAGTTAGGTAGAAAACCGCCTATAGAGCTGTTACATATATATAAAGCGTCTCCATGGCAACCTATGGAGCCGGGGTGTAGGGCTTTGCCGACATTAATTCTTTGCAAAAGATCGAAAATGCCTTCATAAGGTACATCCTCTCCTTCCCTCCTAGTACCTCTACTTTTATTTGCCACGAGGAGCTAGCTCTCCACCATATAGCAGATTTAGTAAAACTAGAGCCAATCCGCCTGTGGCAGTGCGTCTGGTGTAAGGATCAGACGGAGTTGAACAGAGAGATTTTAAAAGATATTCAAAAGTTGGATGGGGCCCATAGAATCCCCTGGATTAAATATGTACATGACTTTATGAATTAACTGGGTCACCTCGAATATCTTACTACCCCATCTTCAATGATGGTTATCACAAGAAAGACATTAAAGAACGAGGGCATTCAGTTCTTAGAAGCTAAAAGACTACAGGAGAATCTACAACTAAAATAACCGTGAGAAGTCATCAGTTGTTACGTACTACCCTAGGAATGGAGCCTATTTATCTTTTGTACCTGGAACTTTTGATAGATATTTTCTTACTAGGTTAAGATTGGGTATTATTTACAGGTTGATGACATTCCCAAAAATGAACGATTGGTCTTGTACCCTTTCACTGTGCCCTTGCGATAACATCGCTACCCAATCCACTATGCACTTAGTCCTATTTTGCAAATTTTATCATGAGCATAGGAAAGTTCGGATTATACCTTTAAGAAAACTTGGAAAACTTGGGCTTAGGCAGTGCAGTCGAGCAATGCTCTAGCTTCAATTGTTAGAGAACGAGCTTATAGCATGGAGGGTAGCCCAGTTCTTAAAAGCTGCATTTTATATCAGGAAAAGTATTGATTTAATGGTATAGTAATGTAAAAATCAATTGCATCGTGTTTTTACTTGTAAATAATATGTTGCGTTTTTAAGTTTTGTGCTTTTATGACTGTTTTATATAGCAGCCGAATAAAGCTTTCCTTGAACCTCATATGCAGGCTTGCCATGTGTCATGCATTGTATGTTAGACTAACATAATTTGTGAATCCCTTCTCATCCCTGCATGGTCCTCGGTTTCTAATGTAAATGAGGTGAGGAGGAGATGTTATTGAAAGATTTAGTTTTTTTTCTCTGCTCCAAAGTAATATTCTGCCGGTCGCGATTCATCCAGTTTGATTGGGATTATGGTTAGCACAGCTAGTCCCCGAGTGAATACCTGAGATCCTAGTTGGATCTCATGAAGTTTGCCCCTCCTCCTGGCACTATGATTGGCGCTGTGACCTGTCAGCATCCTTTTACGTTTGGGGGGTGGGCCCCTTAAGGTGGCACAATACATGCTGCAGCCGTTAGTACCCAACTTCTCTTGCATCATGCTGTCTAAACTTGAACCATGTGCCAGCCTGTGCCATCGCTAGGACTCAGCACAGTGCAGCGCTCGCGGGCACAGAGAGCCACGTCCACGCATGCGCCGTTGCATTGATTCACAAACGCATGTGCGTGGGTCCCACATTGTGGACTTCATGCAGTTCTGGTCAGACCTGTGTCTTTGCTTCCTTTAGAGGTTCCTCTTCTCTCCTCCTCAACCTGCAGTGGGCATAAAGGGGATGGAGACCGAGGGGTGGGGGTGCGGAGGGCTATGTCCTTGCAGGTCTCTCACCCTTCTCCGAAAGGGTCTGTCATCTCTCAGGGTCTGATCGCCTCTCTCATGGCATTTCTTCTTTGAACGATTCTTCCATTCTAAAGTGTCTGCCTCTGCTTCCCGGCTGCCCACCAATAGTAGCTTTATCTCCTGTCAGAGGGAGTCTGTTTTCTAGGTCACCACTCCCCTCCTTCTCTGGCTCTCAGTATTTTTCCATCTGATATTTTCGGATGTATGACGGTACCACGCGTACTTTTACAACGCGTACCGTTACCACGCTACTTTTACCACGCAAGTCGTTACAACGACTTGCGTGGAGGGGCGCTGGATAGTAAATTATTTAATTTACTATTCCAACTCCAGTCCCCGTGGACTCTAGGGAAAGGAGTTGGATAGTAAATTAAAGTATTTACTATCCTGGAGCGCCCCCCAGCGCATTTCGTTGTAACGACCTGCGTGGTAAAAGTAGCGTGGTAACGGTACCGCGTTGTAAAATATGCGTGGTAACCGTTGTATACCGATATTTTCAGTTTCAGAGGACAGAGAGGGAGTTATTGTCTACTGGTGACCTGTTACCGGGATGTAGCGGTATAGGGAGGTCAGGGCTTTTGAAGGTTAAGGGTTGAGTAGGGTAAAGGAAGGGAAGGGATTTTTGAGGTTGAGAGGAGAGAAGAGGTAAGGGGTACCAAGGGGGTTTTAGGGTTCAAGGGTGGTTAGAGGTAAGAGTTTTTAGGATTCAGGGGCAGCTAGAGGTAAAGGGAGGTTAAACATATTTATGGTTTTTGCCGCCAGCGTTATAGGATGGTAATAGGTAGTGCTTTTAATGGAAACTACAGGTACTCACAAAGTTGAGCTGAAAACAAGGCGCTGGGTTTGGGCAGAGGTAGGGGCAGGGCCAGGAGGAGGGAAAAGGATAAAAGATTAAATGGATCAAGATTGTAAACAGGCGTTTATGGTATCTGGAATATTCTTTTTGTCTATATGTGTAAAAAAGTGTAAATTGAATATATCTTTCAGATCTTTCTTGTGTACGGATCACCTCAATACATGACACATAAAAAACATTTTGTAATTCTTTAACATGCACATTAACGAATAGTTTGGGCAACTAAGAAATAGAAACTTGACAAGTTGTATACCATGAGCTCATTCTAACATCTGTGGTTTTCTAATGTATTATCACTACGGTGCCCTAAAACTTCAAACCACATAACACCGACCAAGCTGTCTTTGTGTAGTTCACTACACAAAAGTAAGGTAGCACCACTGGCCTTGTCCCTAGAATTAGACACGTCTCTTCACAGTCAAAGGTTTACCCCAACCCATTACTCTACCGCACTTGCACCTCCAAGAATTACCTGGGCTGTTTTTTAATTAAGTTGAAACATAAATACATGTACAAACCCATCAGCATCACAGCCTCAAACTGTACGCCAACAGGTGCCTTTTAATGCAAGTAGTATATTCCAATGACCAGGAGGTCAGTTTAAACAAAAGGTCAGTTTTAAATGCATGTCTGCAGAGCAGCCCTTCCGAGTGTCCCACGTGTGACCTTTAAAAGTGTATGGCTTGTACAAACCTTAACATGGTTTAGAAATGTTTAACCACTTTTGACCCTACCAGAAGAGAATGTCTGTTATAACCTTTGCAAAGGGAACGGCCTCTCAGAGCCAAGGGACATTTGTTTTGAGACAGTGCACACCTCCCTCCCCAAAGAGCAAGGCAGACCCCCACTGGTGAGATCGGGAGGTCCTGAACTGCTACAGCAAACCCTAGTGAGTGGATTGAGAGACAGGACAGCCTGCCTTGATGCAAGGCCTGTGGGGCTGGTAGCTATATACCAGCGAAGGTGACTGGAAACAGCAGCACCTACACACGCAAACACGCACAGGAACACACAGGCGTTCCCACGCGCTTACATATCAGTTGATACATTTCTTTTTACAAATACTTATCTTTGCTGATGTCTACTCTGCTGTGCCTCGCTTGCCACCCGCTCTGCCTCACTGTCCCTTTTCACCCCTTTACACCTCAGCCTGGCTACAGAGATGTCCCGGCGCAGTCTGCTGCAAGGTCATGCTGCCATCGCGGAGGTTTCCTGGGAAAAGGGTAAGCAGCAGATTCTGCCCCTGAGACCGCCATGCTTCTCAGCAGCTGTTCAGCAGCAGCTTATATTCCACTGAGCTAAGCTTGCTTTGCAACCCGTATGAGTGTGGGCACTCTTCTTGTCAAAGGAGAAGTGCCGGTACTCAAAAGGTGAACATTAAGAAGTCCCGCTACTCAGTACCAGTGAGTTACGGCCCATTTAAAGCACTGCATTAGGGTTTAAGGCTTCAGTGGTGGGTAGCGGTAAAGGGTTTTTAGGGTTCAGATGTGGGTAGAAGTAAAGGTGGGTAAGGAGTTTTAGGGTTCAAGAGTGCATAGAAGCAAAAGGAGGTAAGGGGTGTTAGGGTTTAGGGGAAAAAAGTGGGAGAAGAGGTAAGGGATTTAAATAAATGGTGGGATTTAGGGGCGTAAAATCCCCAAAACAAAGAAAAAAAATAAAACAAATAACAGTGGAGTTGGCCGTGCGGACATGTTAACTAACAATTTATTTCAGATCCACAGCAGATGTTAGCAGTGACTGTTTATCTTGATGTCCCATCTTGTCAGAGATGGGTGCTTTGGTCATTGCGCTGCGGAAGGTTCATGCCAGATTCCCTAAAACAATCAGCCTTATGTTCTTTACCCTATTTTGCAGGGCTCCTTTTTAAAAAAGTGAGGGTGGAGTTATTCATAAAGCTCCTATCACCACCTCACCGGTTGATCTGGCTGATACCTTCTTCTGGGGACAAGCATCCCCGGCGCTGCTGCGTCCTTGTTGCTCTGCAGGCTCATATTCAAGTTGCAGATAGAGAAGTGCTGAGAAGGGGAAGGGAGTCAGTGATCCTCAGCCAGCCAGCAGGTGGTGCATGAAGATCCTAGTCCTTCTCAGTAGCCTGTGCAGGATACAGACAGCAAATGCATGTTTCTCCTCTTCTCCCCTTGAAGGTGGTCTGTGGGCAGTGGCAGGTCAAGAGCACGACCTTGATCTGTAGACCTTTCATTTGCTAATGTCCTGCTAATGGCCATTCAAATGGTTTAGATAAGCGGGGAAAGTTATTCTGTCCCCTCGTCCCCCCACTCCAGTCCCCCGCTTCCCCTCACTCCAAAATATGAGGGGATACATCCCCTGTGTCCCCCGCACTTCCTACACCCATGCTTCCCTGCATCACTTAGGAGAGCTGCAGCTTCTCGGGACACACAACCCACAGCATTACAGAGCAACCGGATCCGAAGCAACAGATCCTGGAGACCTGCAGCCCCCCAAAGTTCTGTGTAACACATCTGCGCTGTTTGGGGGGATTCTGCAAGTGCAGGACACAACGTCTTAGAGGTGTGACAGAACACTTAGGCATTGAGGTGCCACAGGTCCCACCAACCAGTTGAGGTGCTGCAGGTCCCACAACCTGAGATGCAGCAGGTCTCACATGCGGAGGTGCGGCAGGTCCAATGAGCTGAGATGCTGCAGGTTCCACGAGCTGAGGTGCTGCAGGTCCCAGGAGCTGAGGTGCTGCAGGTCCCAGGAGCTGAGGTGCTGCAGGTCCCATGAGCTGAGGTGCTGCAGGTCCCAGGAGCTGAGGTGCTGCAGGTCCCATGAGCTGAGGTGCTGCAGGTCCCATGAGCTGAGATGCTGCAAGTCCCACAGGCTGAGGTGCTGCAGGTCTCACATGCGGAGGTGCGGCAGGTCCAATGAGCTGAGATGCTGCAGGTCCCACGAGCTAAGGTGCTGCAGGTCCCATGAGCTGAGGTGTTGCAGGTCCCAGGAGCTGAGGTGCTGCAGGTCCCATGAGCTGAGGTGCTGCAGGTCCCATGAGCTGAGATGCTGCAAGTCCCACAGGCTGAGGTGCCTCAGGTCTCAACTGCTGAGGTGCAGCAGGTACCACAAGCTGAGGTGCTGCAGTTCCCACAAGCTGAGGTGCTGCAGGTCCCACAAGCATAGGTGCTGCAGGTCTCACATGCTGAGGTGCCTCAGGTCTCAACTGCTGAGGTGCTGCAGGTCTCACAAGCTGAGGTGCTGCAGGTCTCACATGCTGAGGTGCCTCAGGTCTCAACTGATGAGGTGCTGCATGTCCCACAGGCTGAGGTGCTGCAGTTCCCACAAGCATAGGTGCTGCAGGTCTCACATGCTGAGGTGCTGCAGGTCTCACATGCTGAGGTGCTGCAGGTCCCACATGCTGAGGTGCTGCAGGTCCCACATGCTGAGGTGCTGCAGGTCCCATGAGCTGAGGTGCTGCAGGTCCCATGAGCTGAGATGCTGCAGGTCCCACATGCTGAGGTGCCTCAGGTCTCAACTGCTGAGGTGCTGCATGTCCCACAAGCTGAGGTGCTGCATGTCCCACAAGCATAGGTTCTGCAGGTCTCACATGCTGAGGTGCTGCAGGTCTCACATGCTGAGGTCCTGCAGGTCCCACAATCATAGGTGCTGCAGGTCTCACATGCTGAGGTGCTGCAGGTCCCATGAGCTGAGATGCTGCAGGTCCCACATGCTGAGGTGCCTCAGGTCTCAACTGCTGAGGTGCTGCATGTCCCACAAGCTGAGGTGCTGCAGGTCCCACAAGCTGAGGTGCTGCAGGTCCCACAAGCTGAGGTGCTGCAGGTCCCACAAGCATAGGTGCTGCAGGTCTCACATGCTGAGGTGCCTCAGGTTTCAACTGCTGAGGTGCTGCAGGTCCCACAAGCTGAGGTGCTGCAGGTCCCACAAGCTGCGGGGCTGCAGGTCTCGTGAGCTGAGAGGCTGCGGTCTCACATGCTGAGGTGCTGCAGGTCCCATGAGCTGAGGTGCTGCAGGTCCCAGGAGCTGAGGTGCTGCAGGTCCCATGAGCTGAGGTGCTGCATGTCCCACAAGCTGAGGTGCTGCAGGTCCCATGAGCTGAGGTGCTGCAGGTTCCATGAGCTGAGGTGCTGCAGGTCCCACAAGCTGAGGTGCTGCAGGTCCCACAAGCTGCGGTGCCTCAGGTCTCAACTGCTGAGGTGCTGCAGGTCCCACAAGCTGAGGTGCTGCAGGTCCCACAAGTTGAGGTGCTGCAGGTCCCAGGAGCTGAGATGCTGCAGGTCCCACAAGCTGAGGTGCTGCAGGTCCCACCCGCTGTGGTGCTGCAGGTCTCGTGAGCTGAGAGGCTGCAGGTCCCACATGCTGAGGTGCTGCAAGTCCCACATGCTGAGGTGCTGCAAGTCCCACATGCTGAGGTGCTGTAGGTCTCGTGAGCTGAGAGGCTGCAGGTCCCACAAGCTGAGATGCCTCAGGTCTCAACTGCTGAGGTGCTGCAGGTCTCGTGAGCTGAG
Organism: Lissotriton vulgaris; assembly: GCF_964263255.1. Classification (NCBI taxonomy): domain Eukaryota; kingdom Metazoa; phylum Chordata; class Amphibia; order Caudata; family Salamandridae; genus Lissotriton; species Lissotriton vulgaris. Next base: position 279,423 of record NW_028251479.1, on the reverse strand, counting down.
AGGCTGCGGGCTCACATGCTGAGGTGCTGCAGGTCCCACAAGCTGAGGTGCTGCAGGTCCCAAGAGCTGAGATGCTGCAGGTCCCACATGCTGAGGTGTCTCAGGTCTCAACTCACTGCTGAGGTGCCTCAGGTCCCACAAGCTGAGGTGCTGCAGGTCTCACATGCTGAGGTGCTGCCGGTCCCATGAGCTAAGATGCTGCAGGTCCCATATGCTGAGGTGCCTCAGGTCTCAACTGCTGAGGTGCTGCAGGTCCCACAAGTTGAGGTGCTGCAGGTCCCAGGAGCTGAGATGCTGCAGGTCCCACAAGCTGAGGTGCTGCAGGTCCCACAAGCTGTGGTGCTGCAGGTCCCAGGAGCTGAGATGCTGCAGGTCCCACAAGCTGAGGTGCTGCAGGTCCCACAAGCTGTGGTGCTGCAGGTCTCGTGAACTGAGAGGCTGCAGGTACCACATGCTGAGGTGCTGCAGGTCCCACATGCTGAGGTGCTGCAGGTCCCACAAGCTGAGGTGGTGTAGGTCTCGTGAGCTGAGAGGCTGTAGGTCCCACATGCTGAGGTGCTGCAGGTCCCACATGCTGAGGTGCTGCAGGTCCCACATGCTGAGGTGCTGCAGGTCCCACAAGCTGTGGTGCTGCAGGTCTCGTGAGCTGAGAGGCTGCAGGTACCACATGCTGAGGTGCTGCAGGTCCCATGAGCTGAGATGCTGCAAGTCCCACATGCTGAGGTGCTGCAGGTCCCATGAGCTGAGATGCTGCAAGTCCCACATGCTGAGGTGCTGCAGGTCCCATGAGCTGAGATGCTGCAAGTCCCACAGGCTGAGGTGCTGCAGGTCCCATGAGCTGAGATGCTGCAAGTCCCACATGCTTTGGTGCATCAGGTCTCAACTGCTGAGGTGCTGCTTGTCCCACAAGCTGCGGTGCCTCAGGTCCCAATATTCTGTCATGCTGGAGGTCCCACAAGCTGTGGTGCCTCAGGTCCCAATATTCTGTCATGCTGCAGGTCCCACAGGCTGAAAGGCAGCCGGCACAAATATTCTGACTTGCTGTAGAGTTGTGGGTTCTAAGGTGATGCAAACAGCAATTTAGTATAAGAGAAACATTTGGAATCTTGCACTTTATTACTAAAATTAAGTAACCAAAGCTACATTTGTCAAAAAGTATAGTTTTTTTTAAATGGCAGTTTCTTTTTTAATTTTTTTTATTTCAAATTGTCTTTTATTGTTTTCCAAAACATTGGCTATGTTATCGGTGGTACAGTTTCACAGTATATACGTATGTCTGCCCCCCTATCCACGCTCCAATAAGCAGAGGCTCAGACATTTAACCCCTCCCCTGCTGATGACGGAACCGCTCCGTCATCAGCTGCGGTGGCGCTGTGCTGATGACGGAGCGGTTCCATCATGGCCTGGCCGCCGCGCCAACGCGGCGCTGATTTCGCGCCTGCGTGGCGCGTTCTATTGAGCGGGGCGGGCCATGACGGAACCGCTCCGTTACGAGCACAGCTCAACCGCGGCTGGTGACGGAGCGGTTCTGTCACCAGCATGCGGCCGCCCCGCCCTGTTAGCGCTGCGGCGGAATAGCCGCCGCAGCGAAAGGGTTAAAAGAGGCAGCACATGCAGGCATAAACAGATGATACCTGTTGTGCTGTAAACTCCATGGAACCAGCAGTAAACCCTGATCTGTCTGTACAAACTGCAGTTCAGAATCACTTTCTGGGTGGATAACACTGTCGTTCCCAAGGCCCTCACATTTGGCGAGACACCAGTCTGTCCTGCCTTTTCCTGCCAAGAACTCTTGCCATGCCGAGACCTGTAGATTTGGTGTCCTGTTAAAGACATAAGCTTCTCTGTGTTGGCATGCAGCTGGTGTTATTATAAAAGGAGCATTTGCCCTAGAGCGGCACGCCTTCCAACTCTGAAAACATTCAAATACTTTTAGACTTTCATGACGAGATTAATGAGAGGAGTTGGCCTAACAGGTAGGGTGGTCGGCCTCGAATCTGGGGACCCGGGTTCGAGTCTCAGCAATCATGTTGAACATCCTGTGATTCTGGGCAAATCGCTTAAACTCCCCGGGCAGATTTACAAGCCCCTTGCGTCACTTTTAACATGGGAAAAGTGACGTAAAAGTGGTGCAAGGGGCTTGTAAATAAGCCCCCGTGCCTAACAAAAATTAATGTCTTTATGTAACGCAACTGGTGCTATGTAAAGCGCTCTGATACCCGATACCTTTGGGTCAGGTTTGCGCTACAAAACCCCCCCACCCCCATAGAAAATGAGATAGTGTGAATGCTCCATGCATGACAAAATACTACATATGAAATTCACTTCCTGTAGTACAAATTTGCTTATCAATTGGTCTCCCTAATGAACTTGTGGGGAAACATGGGCATTGCAAAATATCCATGTTACATCCAATAATACATAGGATCGTCCCTAAAATAGGTCTTAGAGAGTACAACAAATGTGCTTTAGACAGCACCTCAAACTTGCATTAGACCAGCGGTTCCAGAACTTTTCAGAACCTTGAACTTTTGTGACCAACCTACCTGTAATGGACACGATTTTTAAATGTAACTAAAGCTTTGTGTGGTAGCATGTTGTCATTTAGGGACAGCACATTTTCAATTTAAATTGCCAGTAACGTTCCACTGACATTCTGTTTTACTGATAGAACTATACTGCACACAAAAGAGCATGTGTGAGATCGGGTTTCTGTGAATATTGATCCATTCTGCAACACCAAGTAAAGTGTCTTTCTTTGATCTTATTAAAATCTCTAGGCTCGATTCCAATGGCGGGCGGATCGCCACCACCCGCATGACGGTGGTGATCCACTCTCCATAATCCACCGCCCGCCACCCATTTCCCCCAACCATATTACTATGGCGGTGGGGACCCCGGCAAACGGAAAGATCGTCCGCCAGTTTTCCGCCCGGTCAATGAGTCGACAGGGCGGAAAAGGTTTTAAAATGGTGGAGGTGTCTGGCAGACACCGCCATCCATATTAGGATGCATGCAGGGATTTTCCTTTCCATGGCGGCAACGCCGCCACGGAATGGCATGCGGTCCTTGGCATTGGGGGCCCGACCAGGGCCCCCAGGCCTTTTGGGGGGTGGGGGTTGCACATGGGGGTACCTATAGTATCCCCCTGCATGCCACTCTGTGCATGCAAATCCACAACATGTTTTTTTAGCATTGCGGAGGGTGCTGCTAAAAACACCACCCGCTGCAATGTTTAAATTGCGTGATGCGCCCGCCAGTGTGGCGGGGGCATCATATTCTCCCATGCAGGACCTTCGCACCCCTGGCGGGCGGTCCCATTCCTCGGGGCGACGGCGGACGGACAAAGTCCGCCCACTATCATAATCGGCCCCTCTGTTTCCAGCACACTGGGTCGGACGGGCTTATACGGCAACCAGGCTTTGTCGGGCTGGCTGGTCAACTGGTCAGTGTGTGGGCCGGTTGTTGGGCCTGATTTGTGGTGTCCTGGGCCAGTTTTACTGTTGATTGTCCTGGCGCGCCAAAGGTAAGCCTGTCTACGCCCGTCCGCGCCTGGACCGCGCCCAGCGCCAGACCCCCTGGTCCCCGCATCACCCACCCCTCCCGCATTACATACGACGCCTCCACCCTCTTAGCACTTAACCCCGGCCGACTCCCTAACTGCGCCCAAGCAGCACCAGGACACACCCATGGACCCTTCACCTGCCACTCCTGCAAATTCACCTGCATCAAGACCCACACCAAACCCACAAACACCAAACATAGATCCAACACCAACCACCTTAAATGCATCCTTCTCAACACCCGCTCGGTTCACAAACACGCCATCGACCTTTGGAATCTACTCGACACCATTTCTCCGGACATCGCCTTCCTAACAGAAACCTGGATGAATGCCACTTCAGCTCCAGACATCACCATAGCCATCCCAGACGGCTATAAGATCATCCGTAAGGACCGCACCATCCAAACAGGAGGAGGCATCGCCATCGTCCACAAGAACACCATCCGCGACTCAACCAGCTCAGAGGACAACCTCGCTATCGCCGAACACCTTCACTTCCAGATCCACACCGACCCCAAGACCACACTCAGAGGCACCCTCCTCTACAGGCCACCAGGACCCCGTACAAAATTCAGCGAAGACATCACTGACTTCATCACCCCACACGCCCTCCCCTCGGAAGAATACATTCTACTGGGAGACCTCAATTTCCATCTGGAAAAGAGCAACGACAGTAACACTACCACCCTTCTGGACAATCTCGCCAATCTCGGACTCAAACAACTTGTTAACACCCCCACACACTATGCAGGACACACACTCAACCCTATCTTCACTTCCAGCAAGCATATCTCCTTCACGCACACCACACCCCTCCACTGGACGGACCACAGTTGCATCCACTTCATTTACAATAAGACCACGATCCACAACCACCCTCAACCAACTCTGCGAAGAAATTGGAACAAAATCACCATCGACCAGATCTCCACTTCGCTTCTTCAAAACCCCCCCTGCCTATTCAACGAACCCTAACCCAGCCGCCATCAACCTCACACAATGGTTAACCCAAACCGCCGACAAACTAGCACCCTTGAAAAAACATCAAATCAAGCAAGGAAGCAAGAACGCCCCCTGGTTCAACGATGACCTTAAGAAATCCAAGAAGCTCTATCGTTCCCTTGAGAAAATTTGGAAAAAAGACCCAAACACTATCACCCAAGCCGCCTTCAAAAACGCCACCCGCAAACACCACCAACTAATCCGGACAGCCAAGAAATCAGCACTCAAAGACCGACTAGACAACAACGCCCACAACAGCAAGGAACTTTTCAACATCATCGGAGAATTCACCAACCCCACCGCCAGCTCAAACGACATCACCCCCTCTCAAGTCCTCTACGACTCCCTCGCCTCATTCTTCCATGACAAAATCGCCGACATTCATAACAGCTTTGACAATCAACCCGTAAACCAGTCCACCCGACTCACCTCCGAACCTGTACCTCCTCCGAATAACCTTTTCGACTGGAACCCAATCACCACAGAAGACACCATTCGCCTGATGAACTCCATCCACTCAGGATCCCCTACAGACCCATGCCCCCATCACATCTTCAACAAAGCAGACTCCATTATCGCACCCCATCTCCGAGACGTCATCAACTGCTCCCTCAACTCCGCCACATTCCCAGAAAGCTGGAAACACGCCGAACTCAGCGCCCTTCTGAAGAAACCCACAGCTGACCCCACCGAACTCAAAAACTACCGCCCCATCTCCCTCCTCCCATTCCCTGCCAAAGTCAATGAGAAAGCCATCAACAATCAGCTCGCCGCCTTCCTCGAAACCAACAAATCACTCGACTCCTCACAGTCTGGCTTCCGAGCCAAACACAGCACCAAGACCGCCCTCATCACAGCAACAGACGACATTCGAACACTACTGGACAACGGAGACACAGTCGCCCTCATCCTCCTTGACCTCTCTGCAGCCTTCGACACAGTCTGCCATAGCACCCTGATACAACGCCTCAGAAACATCGGAATTCAAGGAAAAGCATTGGACTGGATCATCTCATTCCTCGCTGGAAGAACTCAGAGAGTCCGCCTCCCCCCTTTTAAGTCAGAGGCCACCGAAGTCATCTGCGGCGTCCCGCAAGGATCATCACTCAGCCCCACCCTCTTCAACGTCTACATGAGCCCCCTCGCAACCATCGCACGTCAACACAACCTCAACATCATCTCCTACGCTGATGACACTCAGCTGATCCTCTCACTCACCAAAGACCCAATCACCGCCAAAACCAACCTACATGAAGGGATGAAAGAAGTAGCCGAGTGGATGAAGCACAGCCGTCTGAAACTGAACTCGGACAAAACGGAAGTCCTCATCTTAGGTGCATCCCCTTCCGCCTGGGACGACTCTTGGTGACCAACGGCCCTAGGAAAAGCCCCCATACCGACGGACCACGCACGGAACCTGGGCATCATCCTGGACTCCTCACTCTCGATGACCAGACAAGTCAACGCCGTCTCATCATCATGCTTCAACATCCTACGCATGCTCAAAAAAACATTTCGCTGGATCCCCACCGAAACAAGAAAAACGGTCACCCACGCACTGGTTACAAGCCGTCTGGACTACGGAAACACCCTTTACGCCGGTACCACCACAAAACTGCAGAAAAAGCTCCAACGCATCCAAAATGCTTCAGCCAGACTCATACTAGACATCCCCCGCACAGACCACATTTCCGTTCACCTGAAAGACCTTCACTGGCTCCCCGTCAACAAGAGGATAACGTTCCTTCTCCTCACCCACGCACACAAAGCCCTATACGAACTTGGACCTGATTGTCTCAACACGCGCCTTTCCTTTTACACCCCCACCCGCCAGCTGCGTTCGTCCAACCAAGCCCTCGCTGCTGTTCCGCGCATCCACAAAGCCACCATGGGGGGAAGATCCTTCTCCTGCTTAGCGGCCAAAACCTGGAATTCCCTTCCCATCCACCTCCGCCTTACTCAAAACCACCTAGCCTTCAGAAAACAGCTCAAAACCTGGATATTCGATAAGTAAACCTCCCCCCCTTCCTCAAGCGCCTTGAGACCCTCTGGGTATGTAGTGCGCTATATAAATTCTGACTTGACTTGACTTGATATTAACACAACAATTGACTTCAGCAAACACAGCAAAGCTCAATGGTGCCCCAAATTGTAAAAGGGGCCTCTTTTTTAGCTTTCTAATTCTCTAAATGGGGGCACTTTTATAGTGGTGCTCGGGCTTCTTTCTTGCCTCAGTCCCACCCTGCCAGCCCACTTCAGAATTACAAAACATATGTGCTTTATTTTTGCTTTCTTAACTTAATTAGGCCCAGATCGTCCCCAAATGTGCAGCAGGTCTTTCATAGCTGCGCATTTGGGGGAGGCTCTGGAGCGCATTTGAGGCAAATTCCTACTTTTCAGGGGGCAACAGATGTGAGGTGCTGTGTGGATGTTTGTGAGGCATGTCTGGGTATTTCAGGAACAACCTCACCCATTTAGTCAACCAAGGCCTTTCGCATGAGAAAGTCTAACACATACATAAACACAAAAATACCTCCTCTTTCACTGTTCTCACCACTACGAACTGGCAACCCATCTCTTACCAGCGTTTTACAAAACTCCTAAAAGAAAAAAAGACAAATAGGAATTCCTTCAGCGTCGTCCAAAGTTACAGGGTGAGCTCCAATCGGTGTGGTGGCGGTTACCGTTCGGTGCCGCCAGAAAATCCGCTCACTGCTCCGATGGGGGACAGCACTTCGAGCCGTCCAGTGCTCCACCGCTGTCGATGCACCAGGTAAGACGCTTCGTCCCAAAAAGATTTCGATCAAGGTGCTGCTCCCCCCGCTCCGACCGTGAACATGGGGCTAACCTGGCGGAGCAGGCCTTATTCCTTTGTTCCCTGACTAGCTTGCTGGCTGGCCCTCATTGGGGGGTTTGTAAGCGGCATAGCCCCCCATTGGCCGTGACAGACGGCGCCTGTCCGGCGCTCGCCGCAGGGGGGGGAGGCGAGGCCGGGCTGTTTTCATGTCCTAGGTCTCCTGCGTGCCAAAAAACAGCACTGATTAGCTTGTTACGGGGAGGGGGCACGGCAATCGTTATGGCGCCGGCTCTCGAACACCCTTCGTGCGCAGCCTCTGCAAAGACTGGCTCCCTGGGGCATAGAGGCTGCAGGCAATGCAAGGACAGACCAGCAGGATCTCAAGAGCTGCAAGCACACAATATCTTCACTCCAGACTCGTGGGGCATATAGACTGCAGGACGTGCCAGCAGGATCTCGAGGGCTGCGAGCTCCCAATATCCTCACCTCAGGCTCATGGGGCCCAGAGGCTGCAGGGATGGGCCAGCAGGACCTCGAGGGCTGCAAGAGCCCAATCTCTTCACTCCAGTTTCTGTGGGGCACATAGGCTGCAGGGATGGGCCAGCAGGGTCTCGAAGGCAGCAAGCCCCCAATATCTTCACTCAAGGCTCCGGAGGGCACAGAGGTTGCGGGGATGGTCCAGCAGGATCTCGAGGGCTGTGAGAGCTCAATATCTTCACTCCAGGTTCTGTGGGCATGGAGGCTACAGAGACGGGCCTGCGGGTACCGTCATAATTGTTCCCAGAAATAAAATGAGACCTAAGGCCTCAAGTATAACTTTTCCCAATGAGACGATAAGGCCTTCAGCCTTCATCACACGCTTATCACTATAACCAATGCAGGCCTACCGTATTCCATGTATGCTTTCTCACACTGGATCTTTCCATATATATGCAAAAACAACAGTTGATGGACAGAATGCAGAACAATGACATACATTCACCCCAGTACAGAGATCTGGGCCTAAATCCATCGTTGTTCTCTGTACTGGGGTGAATGTATGACATTGTTCTGCATTCTGTCCATCAACTGTGGTTTTTGCATTTGTCACCCCGAGTGGGCTGGGTATGCTCAGACGTGAGTACCATGCTCTCCACACCACTGGAGTCAAGCTATCTTGGCTGAAGACAGCTGATAGCCAGAAACCGGTCCTAGGATGCTTGATTCCAGTCCAGGAAAGACATGGCTTGGCAGTTCGGGCTGGACTGTTCCCATGAGGCACAGGGTCAAGGCTGATTTGCAAACGGCCATGTCTGAACTGGGGTGGTGTGGAGTGCAAAAAACGATGGATTTAGGCCCAGATCTCTGTACTGGGGTGAATGTATGACATTGTTCTGCATTCTGTCCATCAACTGTTGTTTTTGCATTTGTCACCCCGAGTGGGATGGGTATGCTCAGATGTGAATCCCTTGCTCTCCACACCACTGGAGTCAAGCTATCCTGGCTGAAGACGGATGATAGCCAGAAACCGGTCCTAGGATGCTTGATTACGGTCCAGGAAAGACATGGCTTGGCAGTTTGGGCTGGACTGTTCCCATGAGGCACAGGGTCAAGGCTGATTTGCATATGGCCATGTCTGAACTGGGCTGGTGGGGAGTGCAAAAGAAACGATGGATGTAGGCCCAGATCTCTGTACTGGGGTAAATGTATGACATTGTTCTGCATTCTGTCCATCAACTGTTGTTTTTGCATTTGTCACCCCGAGTGGGATGGGTATGCTCAGACGTGAGTCCCATGCTCTCCACACCACTGGGTTCAAGCTATCCCGGCTGAAGACGGCTGATAGCCAGAAACCGGACCACTGGATTCAAGCTATCCTGGCTGAAGACGGCTGATCGCCAGAAACCGGTCCGAGGATGCTTGATTACGGTACAAGAAAGACATGGCTTGGCAGTTCGGGCTGGACTGTTCCCATGAGGCACAGGGCCAAGGCTGATTGGCATATGACCATGTCTGAACTGGGGTGGTGTGGAGTGCAAAAAAACGATGGATTTAGGCCCAGATCTCTGTACTGGGGTGAATGTATAACATTGTTCTGCATTCTGTCCATCAACTGTTGTTTTTGCATGTGTCACCCCGAGTGGTATGGGTATGCTCAGACGTGAGTCCCATGCTCTCCACGCCACTGAAGTCAAGCTATCCTTTCTGAAGACGGCTGATAGTCAGAAACCGGTCCTAGGATGCTTGATTCCGGTCCAGGAAACACATGGCTTGGCAGTTCGGGCTGGACTGTTCCCATGAGGCACAGGGCCAAGGCTGATTGGCATATGACCATGTCTGAACTGGGGTGGTGTGGAGTGCAAAAAAACGATGGATTTAGGCCCAGATCTCTGTACTGGGGTGAATGTATGACATTGTTCTGCATTCTGTCCATCAAATGTTGTTTTTGCATGTGTCACCCCGAGTGGTATGGGTATGCTCAGATGTGAGTCCCATGCTCTCCACACCACTGGAGTCAAGCCATCCTGGCTGAAGACGGCTAATAGCCAGAAACCGGTCCTAGGATGCTTGATTCCGGTCCAGGAAAGTCATGGCTTGGCAGTTCGGGCTGGACTGTTCCCGTGAGGCACAGGGTCAAGGCTGATTTGCATATGGCCATGTCTGAACTGAGGTAGTGTGGAGTGCAAAAAAACAATGGATTTAGGCCCAGATCTCTGTACTGGGGTGAATGTATGACATTGTTCTGCATTCTGTCCATCAACTGTTGTTTTTGCATTTGTCACCCCGAGCGGGATGGGCATGCTCAGACGTGAGTCCCATGCTCTCCACACCACTGGAGTCAAGCTATCCTGGCTAAAGACAGCTGATAGCCAGAAACCGGTCCTAGGATGCTTGATTACGGTCCAGGAAAGACATGGCTTGGCAGTTTGGGCTGGACTGTTCCCATGAGGCACAGGGTCAAGGCTGATTTGCATATGACCATGTCTGAACTGGGCTGGTGTGGAGTGCAAAAAAACGATGGATTTAGGCCCAGATCTCTATACTGGGGTAAATGTATGACATTGTTCTGCATTCTGTCCATCAACTGTTGTTTTTGCATTTGTCACCCCGAGTGGGATGGGTATGCTCAGACGTGAGTCCCATGCTCTCCACACTACTGAAGTCAAGCTATACTTCCTGAAGACGGCTGCTAGCCAGAAACCGGTCCTAGGATGCTTGATTCCGGTCCAGGAAAGACATGGCTTGGCAGTTCGGGCTGGACTGTTCCCGTGAGGTACAGGTTCAAGGCTGATTTGCATATGGCCATGTCTGAACTGGGGTAGTGTGGAGTGCAAAAAAACAATGGATTTAGGCCCAGATCTCTGTACTGAGGTGAATGTATGACATTGTTCTGCATTCTGTCCATCAACTGTTGTTTTTGCATTTGTCACCCCGAGTGGGATAAGTATGCTCAGACGTGAGTCCCATGCTCTCCACACCACTGGAGTCAAGCTATCCTGGCTGAAGACGTCTGATAGCCAGAAACCGGTCCTAGGATGCTTGATTCTGGTCCAGGAAAGACATGGCTTGGCAGTTCGGGCCGGACTTTTCCCATGAGGCACAGGGTCGAGGCTGATTTGCATATGGCCATGTCTGAACTGGGCTGGTGTGGTGTGCAAAAAAACGATGGATTTAGGCCCAGATCTCTGTACTGGGGTAAATGTATGACATTGTTCTGCATTCTGTCCATCAACTGTTGTTTTTGCATTTGTCACCCGAGTGGATTTAGGCCCAGATCTCTGTACTGGGGTAAATGTATGACATTGTTCTGCATTCTGTCCATCAACTGTTGTTTTTGCATTTGTCACCCCGAGTGGGATGGGTATGCTCAGACGTGAGTCCCATGCTCTCCACACCACTGAACTGGGGTGAATGTATGATATTTTTCTGTATTCTGTCCATCAACTGTTGTTTTTGCACTTTTCCATATATAGTCATAAAATCACAAATACCTACAAAATTACAGTCGGAAAACAATAGTGAACTATCCAAAAACAGCATAATAAGGGTTCTCAAAATATAACTGTTCTTCCCCAAGGCCTTGTCACAGGGGGTGACCAACATTGAAAACCTTGCCTACTTTGGTAATCTTCAAGATTCTCTGCAACAAACTACCTCTGCACAAGCCTTTACGCAGTAGAATAATCATCTATGCACAATGGCCTATTTACTAGGATGCACACTATGAACACCTCCACCCCACACACCCCTATATCCCTAGCAGACACATGTCATGCCCATCGGGTCGCCCCAATACTCCAACGTACCTGTTAGTGCTGCAGCCAGCATACTGCTTTCAAGCCATTTGTGTTAAAAAAAATGTAAAGTCTGTTGAACCAGCGCTTTTCTGCATTAAAAGCGAGAAGGCAAGGCGTGTAACGTCCATAATTTTAGGAATGAATGTGCTAGCATTGCAGCCCTCTGTCCCAAAAGCCCATCGAAACACAACGTTCAATCGCGTTTGTTTTTGTGCAGTTTTTATGCAGCTCAAACTCAGCCTTAAGACATTGAAGGCTTTCCACACACAACAGATTACATGGTCAGATTGGTATTTCTGAGCATGGGGAGACACACAATTTGCCTCAGATCACAAGATGTTGCCTCAACGCTGGGACACAAACCTGGTTCCTCAATTACAGAGTCAGCAGCTCTTGTTGGCAGGCCACTTCCCCTTCCCACATCCCCTTTCGTTTATGCCAGGCTCCTTGTTTGCCTCTACTGTGCCTGTCACATGCACATTTTGAAAAAACCTAAATGTTTTCTTTTGGATTCCTCCTTGGTATCTGCTGCCCACTCACCTCTATGGAGCGACCGGAGTGAAGCCATCTCATCCCCATGTGGGGCTGACCCAATGCTCCAACGTACCTGGTAGCGTCGCGCAAGCGCAAATCTTTATTCAAGCACTTTATTTTAAAACAATCCAATACATGGAAGCAACTCTTTTTGGATATAAAAGTGAGAAGACAATGTTTGTGGCATCCACAATGACAGGAATCAATCTGTTTGCATTACAGTCCTCACATTTCTTTATAGCTTTTTTAAGTCGTGCAAACTCTACATATGTCTATTGCAGCGCTCTACCTGCACCCATAATCTCTCTCCACTATGCACGTTTTCCTTTGTATATAAACCACTCTTCAGCCCCTCTCTTGGTATCCTGCCTAAGCAGGGCCGGTCCTAGGCATGGGCGGTATGGGCAGATGCCCAGGGCCTCGCGCTCAGGGGGCCCCGCCGCCGGCCCCGCAGAGTAAACCGCAGAGCAGGGGGCCCGATATGAAATGCGGGAAAAGCGCTGCGCGCACTCACGCAGGCAGTAAGGCACTTAGAGGGGCCTCACATCTTCTCTTTCGCCCGGGGCCTCAGAAGGCCTAGGACCGGCTCTGTGCCTAAGTGGAAAGATCTCAGATGCTCCAGTATCATCAACATAGATTCAGGGGAACTACAGGGGATAGCAGATAGAAAGCCTCACTTATCTGCACTCATTCCCCAGCTTTGGTATCTTTCCCAGATTCACATGCTTTGAATATCCCCCATTGTCATACAAAGACCATACATAACAAGCATTTGCAAAGCAATAGGTCTAGCATTTTAGAAACGTTGACCTATTGGTATTGTAAATGACAATGCTTTTTATTATTGCAGGTTTTCTAAACACAAATAAAAGGCATTGTCATTTACAATGCGAAAAGCTCAAAATCTCGCAATTGCTAGACCTAGTGCATTGTAAATGTTTGTTATTGAATGCCATCAAGAAACACTGAGTACTCACTTTCAGTAAGCTAGCAACCATCGTCATCATAGCCAACATTCATATGTATTAAACTTTATAAAGGGTGGTTAATGGTATGTTACACTGTATCCGAGGAAACATCTGTGCTGAATTTGAGCCAGTGGTTTACAGTGCTCAGCACCGGCACTTAATCCTCAACACTGGTGCTTTTCATGAGCACCAGTTAAGGACACATTTATTTAGAGAGAGATTGCATGATTTGCCCAGAATCACAGGATGTTGAGCCGAGACTCAAACCTGGTTCCTCAGCGCCAAAGTCTGCAGCTCTGGCCAATACGCCACATCCTCCCCCAACTTTCATGGTTAATAGTTGGTTAAGCTGAAGGTGGCGTTAAAAGGAGAAATGGGCTGGTGCAAGCTGCCTCCTGAGGAGAGCTCATGGAGAGCTCTGAGTCAAGTTTAATCCCTAGGCTTTTCACTGCAATTGCTGGGGTGGGAGTGGCAGTTCCTAGGGACAGAATTGATTGCTCCACGGGTTGCCTTTTGTTGGGATGACAAGAACTTCAGTTTTCTCAGGATTGATTTTTAAAGAGTTTGCGGTCATCCAGTTTACAGAAAATCTAAGGATATGTTGCGCCACTTCCTGGGCATGGGAGGAGTTATCAATCCGGAAAATGAGCTGGGTGTCATCTGCATAATTGAAGACACAGCAGTCCATATGGGCGAGGGCTGACCCCAGAGGCTGCAGGTAGATGTTAAAGAGGAGCGGGATAGGGCAGAGCCCTGGGGGACGCCACAGGTTAGGACGCCACAATCTGATACCTGTTCCCCCAACTGAATCCTCTGGGATCGCCCTGTCAGGAAGGATTCCAGCCACCGGTGTGCTGGCCCCTGGATCCCCAAGGCCATTAGTTGATCCAGTAGCCGGGCACGGCTGACCATATTGAATGCCGCCGATAGATCTAATAGGATCAGGGCGTTCGGTTGTTGATTGTCAGCCATGGTTCTGAGGTCATCCAGAATGGAGAGCATCACCAGTTCGGTGCTATGGTGAGCCCTAAAACCCGCTTGTTGTATTTGAAGTAGTTGGTGTTCTTCCAGGAAAAGTGAGAGAGTTTTGAGAACATGTTGTTTTACCACTTTCGCAAGGAGGGGAATTTGGGAAATAGGCCTATAATGTTTGAGGATGGCTGCGTCCGCTCCCAGTTTCCTTAGGAGGGGGATTACTCTAGCCTGCTTCAGGCTGGAGGGTAGGTGGCCAGCCTCCAGGGAGTTGTTCAGTAGTGAGACCTGTTTTTCCAGATTCTGAATATCCTCGGGGCAGGGGTCGACAGGGGAACCAGATTTGATACGATACATTAATTGTGATAGTGAGGTGGAATCAAGTCGGGGGAAGGCAGTGAGTTGATTATCGAGGGCGGGGGGAACCTGGTGGGAAGCTAAGGGGTTCTGGTTGTTGGGGAAGTTGTTTATCTCAGAGTTAATATCCCTGACTTTTTTTGTCGGAAGTAAGCCTGAAAGGTATTGCAGCCTAGCGAACCGTCTGTAGCTTTTACTTCAGATTTTTGGCTAAGTTCTTTCAAATTTTAAAAAGTTTCTTTCTGCTTATTTGGAGTGATGTAAATTCTCACCTCATAGAATTCGCCCTTCATACCAATATTAGATCTTTTATACAGAGTTAGTTTGGATTGATATATTGCCAGCTCCTCTGGTTCATAGGCTTTTCGCCATCCCCTCTCGGCGTGGCGGAGGTTTTGCTTAAGTTCCCTCAGGGTCTCATTAAACCAGGGAGCCCCCTTCCCTTTATTTCTCACTCTAACTCTTCTCTCCGGGGGCCACTATGTCTATGGCTCGGCATAGGGTATTGGTCATGGCCTCGCTCTCCAGGTCTAAGTTTCATGATTTAGGCGTGGGCGTGTGGGGTAGGCTGAGTAGTGTTTTCACTAGGTTGTTGGTGTCAATATTCTTCCAATTACGCACCTTGTTCCACTCTGGGGGTGGTTGTGGCAGTTTGTCATTCAATGGGACCCAGCAACTAAGAAGCGCATGGTCCGACCAGGCGCAGGGGCTGATATCTATTAGGTGGGCCCATGGTTGCGAGGTCCAAATGAGATCTAGGGTGTGCCCTTTCGAGTGAGTGGGGGCATCCACTAGTTGACGGAGCCCCATTGCGTGCATTCCTATTTCAAACTGGTTAGCGGGAGGCTCTTTTGGGGCAATGTCCCAGTGGTAGTTGAATCCCCTGTCATAAGAATACGTTTGTACCGAGAGCAAAGATCATTAACAATTTCCATAAACAGTTTGTTAAAGTTACGGGTTAGCCGCGGGGGCGGTAAACGACCAAGATTAGTAGGCAGGGTGATTTAAATTGGAATTTGAACCATAGTATGTCTGCCTGGTCAAGGTTCTCTGCCACTATTTTAGTGGCCTTTATCCGCTTATTAAGGAGAATGGCTACTCCCTCTCCCCGGGCGTTTCCTTGTCTATTGTACCAGAAAGGGTTGAAGTTTTCTGGAAGGGCAGCGATGATATCCGGGACTGAGGAGTCGCTAACCAAGTTTCAGTGCTAGCTAAAATATCTATATCTCCACCCTGGAGAAGTGAGAAGACTTCTAGGTGATGTTTCTGTAACGATCTAGTGTTTAGTACTGCCACATTCAGACCGGGATGATTTTTAGTGGTGGTGCTGATCTTGGGAGGTGGGCCTGGGGTATTGTTGTAGTTACATCTTAAACAGATTTTCTGCTCTCAGCTTACCTATAACACTTTCATTGAGAGTTTGGCTGCCGGAGGCGAAACTGTGCAGTTCTGCCTCTGAATAGGTCTGTGTTTGACCAGGGGGTCTGGCCCCAGGCCCCGGTCGGCCAAGGATGGGTGCAGACGGGCTTGCTTTAGGCGTGCCATAGGCGCACGTCCGCTGGGCGTTGAGGCAGGCATCGTTATTTTATGTGCAAGGTATGGAGCTAGACCGCTGACCTCCACTGCCTTTACCGGAAGTATGCTAATGCCACTTCCTGTGTGCTTCGGTTCCCTCCACACAAACGGAATATTCCGAGGTGAACCGGGGAACAAGCAAAGTAGCAGGTAAGGGGGTCAAGTTATGGCAAGCAGTTAGGGTTGCAATACGACAGTATCTGCAAGTGCTAAAGCAGAGTGGCAATCTTTAAAAAACAATAGACAACCCCCCGTTTTGAGAGATTTCCTACAACGGCGTATGCTCCTGATTGAGACATGTCACATTACCTGCCTAGCAACTGATGACGTGAGTGCCAGTCAACCGAAGACACTTCTAAACATGTTGTTTCTGGTCCTCTCCACCAAGGCACCTCACGTTATGTTTTTGCCTAGAAACCAATGACGCGCCGCCCCTGTTGCCTAGCAAGTAACGACGTAGCAGCTTTTATTTTATTTTCTACTTGACACTTTAAATGTGCATAACATCTAAAGCGCTACATTTGTTGCTCCCAGCCTACTTACGCTGATGGGTACTATCCAAACACCTCAACATGCGCCTACCCTTCTGGAGCTACACCAGGCCCAGGGAACGAGAGAAAAAGGATGACATCGCAGGAAATCATAATGGCCTACCAAGAGCCCCGATGCTGCCACATTAGCTATACTATCAACCAGAAATACTACAAAATGCACTTCTCTGCTGGAAAAATCCATTAAAGTAGGGAATACCAGAACACGGTATTCATAGAAAACATGACATCCGCAATAGAGGAAATATTAGGCTACTAGGAGAGATCTATGTATTAGAAAATATAACATTGACTGATCTGCTAACAGTGGAATTCCTGGCAAATGGCAATCCTTCATGACCAGAACTTACCTTAACAACTTGGAGATCCGATAAACTAGAATCAAAATTTGCCTAGCTAAGTAACGGTAAGTTTCAATTCTATTAAGGACACGGAGGCGAGGATTATGCTTTTCTTTCTCCGCATTTTATTAAAGCTGATCTCACAGCAGCCTCAGAAAAGCTTTATAAAAAAAAAATGTATTTTCTTTATCACCAAACAAGATAACAACATATTCCATTTTGAACAGTCCAAGTGCAGTCCGTCCTTGGTGTTGACCAGGGCTATAAAGCAAGTCCCTCCTCTGTGTTCCTCCTCTTTCTTCGTGCGAACTACGCCAATCGTCTATTGTTCTTGCTTGGAACCATCATTCCCTACCAGGAAAAACACAACAGCGTAAGCGTTTTAAAACATCAAACCCTTACACCTGCAAGAAGATGAAGGCACGTGAGTTATATATTACAACTAAGACCTCAAGCTGGAAAACAAGTACTTACTGGCATACGGGCGGGTTCATATCCGCAGGAAATCCGGGAGGGATAATCCTCACCTCTGTGTCCTTAATAGAATTGAAACTTACCGTTACTTAGCTAGGCAAATTTAGATTCTATGTCAGGACCAGAGGCTTCAGATTATGCTTGTTCAAAGCTTACTTACCACTAAATGGGCAATATCCACCACAGGTTTGAAGTAAAACCTCTTGAACGTGGAATCTGAGGACCAATCTTCAGCCCGCATGAGGTCCTCTAACCGGGCACCTACAGAGAAAAACTTCGAAGCCATGGCTCCCCTGGCTGAGTGAGCTCCAAACTGTTTAGTGTAAAATGCCAGCCTCTTACATGACCCAGCGCACCCACCTTGCTATGGTGGGGGAAGAGACTGCTTTGTGTGGCTTCCGCAAGGCAATTAACAGTTGTCTCTCACCAGGAGGGCGTATGTCCAAAGTAAGATCCTCATACGCCTTCAGGCACTGCACGACACACAACTTGGGAACGTCCACAAAGGCTGGGTAGGAAATAGAACGCGACCCATACTTAGTACGGCGTCCCACCGTGAATGTTACACCGTCTGGGGAAAAAACCCTCGCTGAGACATCCAAAGCATGGACATCCGAAACCCTCTGACAAGATAATAAGCACAACAGCATTGCCAATTTCGCTGAAAGCTCCTTCAGAGACAAGTAGGCAATGGGGTGCCAAGATAGAAAAAGGTTCAAAACCACATTAATGTCCCACAGGACCGAGTAGCGAGGTTCAGGAGGTAAAGAAAGTCGAATACCTCGCAAGAGCCTGCACACAAACGGATGCTCCCCGATCGGCTTCCTGTCTACCGGACTGTGCACTGCCGAAATAGCTGAACGTACAGCGTTAACTGTCATGTACGCCAACCCATCCGATGCCAGTTCAGCCAGAAAATTCAGAATGGGAACGACTCCTGCGACCAAGGGATCCAAGTCCCTTCGAAGACACCAATGCACCCACTTGATCCAAGCGGATCTATAGCGCTTCGCGGTACTGGTCGCCCAAGCCTTGGACATGAGGTCCTCAGCCGATCTCGAAAGGCCCGGGAGCGACCAGCGTCTCCGGAAAGCCTCCATGCCATGAGGCGAAGAGAGCCCTGAGCGATAAGATGGTGCGGCTCTAGGTCCGGATTGAGTAGAAGCTGAGGAAGCTGGGGAAGTAGGATTGGAGAATCCCAAGAAAGTTCCAGAAGAACTGGAAACCAAACTTGGTACCTCCAAAGCGGCGTGATCATCACCAACTCCGCTAACTGACGGCGCACCTGGACCGCCGCTCTCACCACCATCGAGAATGGAGGAAAAGCATACGACTGCTCCCGACTCCAGTCCAGGAGGAATGCATCTGTGGCCTCCGCCAGAGGATCCGGCCTCCAACTGAAAAACACGTGAGCTGGTGGTCCAAGCGAGATGCAAACAGGTCCACCGAGAAAGGGCCCCACAGACCGTTCAGCCACTGAAAAACCTGAACGTCCATCCGCCACTGGCTAGAATCCCTCAGGTATCTGGGATGCCAATCCGCCACCTGATTGGCCTGGCCCGGTAAGTACTCCGCTGTCACAGATATGTGATGGGCCAGGCAGTAGTCCCAGAAGTCCTTCACCAAGTCCGCCAGGGCTCTGGACCGTGGTCCTCCTAAATGGTTGACATAGCGGACCGCGGACACGTTGTCCATCCTTAACAGGACAAACGACCTCGCTGAGTCTTTGGTCCAGCAACGTACGGCAAAGGAGCCCGCCAGAAGCTCTAAACAATTGATGTGTAAACTCTGTTCTTCTGACGACCAGGCATCGCCCGTGGAGAACTCTCCGCAGCTGGCCCCCCATCCCAACCTGCTCGCGTCGGATTCTATCACCAGGTCCGGGGCTGAGCCAAAAATCGCCCGACTGTTCCAGGCTTCCATATGGGACAGCCACCAAGTCATCTCTGCCTTGGCCTATTCCGTTAGAGGAACCACCTGATCGTAGGACATACCTTTCCTGAGATGATGGGCCTTTAGACGCTGGAGCGCCCGGTAATGAAGGGTCCCGGGAAGATTGCCTGAATGGACGAGGAAAGAAGCCCCACTACTCTGGCAATCTGCCTCAGGGAGGTCCTGGTCTTGGCAATAGTCTGCCGCAGTACATGGCGGATCTTCGCCATCTTCCGAGCCGGAAGGCTCAAAGAACATTGGACCGAATCTACGACAAAACCTAGGAAAGTTACCTGCTGACACGGTTCGAGAACTGACTTGTCGCTGTTGATGATAAACCCCAGCCCTTGTAAAAGGGAGATGATCTCCTGTAATTGAAGGTTCAGTCTTTCGGGACATTGCGCCATCAACAGGATGTCGTCTAGATAGACAATCATCCGAATCCCCCAGCCCCGCAGGAACTCTATCGCCGGGTGCAACACCTTCGTGAAACACCACGGGGCCGAGGAAAGCCTGAATGGAAGGGCGGTGAACTCGAAAACTTGTCCTCCCCAGAGAAACTGGAGGAAACGACGATGAGGGGGATGGATGGGTACCACCAGGTAAGCATCCTTGAGGTCCAATCGCACCATCCAGTCGTGCGGTAGAAGGAGATCCCAGAGGAGGTGCATACCCTCCATCTTGAAATGCCGATAAACCAACCATCCGTTGAACTCCTTCAGGTTGATCACCGGTCGCTTGCCCCCGTCGGTCTTCTCCACCAAGAAAATGTTGCTGACGAAACCCGAGGGGTGAAGT
The DNA here is from genome assembly GCF_964263255.1 of Lissotriton vulgaris. Taxonomy (NCBI): domain Eukaryota; kingdom Metazoa; phylum Chordata; class Amphibia; order Caudata; family Salamandridae; genus Lissotriton; species Lissotriton vulgaris. The sequence goes on along the minus strand of NW_028251479.1, from coordinate 259,280 downwards.
GTTGCTCGCCGAACAGCGCCTTTGCGGAGCAATTCCACGACTTCCTTGTCGATCAACTTGGCAACGGCCCTTGAAAAGGATATGGAACGCGGGTTTCCTGATTGTTTTGGGTACTCGTAAAACTCTATGTGGAATCCGCGGATTGTTTGTAAAACACACGCATCCGACGTAAGTGCCTCCCACGCGCCCCGAAAGGCCGCTAACCGACCTCCAATTTGTACCTGACTTGCTGGAATAACACTCACCGTTGTTGTTGTTGCCTGCTTTGGACTTGAATCCACGGCCTCTGAAACGTTGCCCTCTCGTTGGGTAAAAGTTGTCATAATTGGCCTAGGAGTTATATTGGCCTAGCCCGGAGCCTTGCCCTCTATTGCCGGCATTCTGACCGCCGCGGCCGGGCGTGCTGCCCCTGCCACGCCCGGCCCCCTGGGAGAAGCGTTGCTGAAAGACCTTTTTGATGCTAGTTTGGGCCTTATCTAGGGAAGCTTTTATTGGGCTCTTTCCACCTACCTGCACTGTAATCGTTGCTGCACCGCACTTGGCGGGTCCTGGCTCCTGTGGGTGGGTGTTACCGGCAGCTCCGTTTTTGCAGCGGCCATTTTGGGTGAGGGTAGGCTTTTGCCACTGGGGTACATGCTCTAGCGTTTGTAGATATCGACCTCCTCTTAAGGGAGGTAACCAGGGGGCTCTGTCTTGCCACCTGTAGTCCTGCAGACCAGCGGACACAAGACTTTGCTGCGCGCCTCATTGTTTAGCGCTCAGTTGTGGCGCTTGGCTGTGAATTATTAGCGCTGTTTTAAACGTCCTCGTTTTTGTATTTTATTTCGTTTTAATTTTGTTTCCCCTGCTTTTATTGGGCTCTTTCCACCTACCTGCACTGTAATCGTTGCTGCACCGCACTTGGCGGGTCCCGGCTCCTGTGGGTGGGTGTTACCGGCAGCTCCGTTTTTGCAGCGGCCATTTTGGGTGAGGGTAGGCTTTTGCCAATGGGGTGCACGCTCTAGCGTTTGTGGATATCGACCTCCTCTTAAGGGAGGTAACCAGGGGGCTCTGTCTTGCCACCTGTAGTCCTGCAGACCAGCGGACACAAGACTTTGCTGCGCGCCTCAATGTTTAGCGCTCAGTTGTGGCGCTTGGCTGTGAATTATTAGCGCTGTTTTAAACTTCCTCGTTTTTGTATTTTATTTTGTTTTAATTTTGTTTCCCCTGCTTTTATTGGGCTCTTTCCACCTACCTGCACTGTAATCGTTGCTGCACCGCACTTGGCGGGTCCCGGCTCCTGTGGGTGGGTGTTACCGGCAGCTCCGTTTTTGCAGCGGCATTTTGGGTGAGGGTAGGCTTTTGCCACTGGGGTGCACGCTCTAGCGTTTGTGGATATCGACCTCCTCTTAAAGGAAGTCATGTTTACGCGCAGCGGTAACGCGCAGCAGGAACGCCTGATCACCGCCGGAGTCACGCCAGAGTCCAGCCCGTCTGCGCCCGTCAGCGTCCCGGAGGAGGCGGAGCGGCGGGAGAACCTTGCTTCACAGGGCTCCCTCTCTGTTGGGAGGTTGGTCCGCTATTCATCGATGGAACTCCGTGCTATGCTAAAAGTTTCTTGCGCGTGCCGATCCGTTTTTCCAGGTCGCTTCAGGGGAAAACGGTTCTGTCCTGGGTGTGGTTGGTCACCTGTCTACGCCCCCGCCGCCGCACGGCGGAGAGGTGAGGATCGTGTGAAACATCTTTGCTTATTGCTCAACACGAGATCAGTAGGTAGGCATGCCCTGGAGATCTTTGATCTCCTTGTCAGGGAAAAACCTCTATGTCTTCTGCTGACTGAAACTTGGCTGGGGGAGATGTCCAACCCAGATATTTTGGCGGCTATTCCATCGGACTACAACATCTTTCGTCAAGATAGAGCCAAGGGAAGGGGAGGTGGGGTGGCGGTGTTAGTGAAGAAGACAGCCTCATGTTCGATTCTCCCCTTGGACACAATTGCAGGATCTGATTTCCTTGCCTTCACCATTAGGTTGACCTCCCAACAAGTCTTGAAAGGGTTGCTGGTATACAGACCCCCAGGACCAGTGGGTTCTTTTTTTGAGGACCTCCAGGTTGCCATCTCTGGACTGGCCTTGAGTGTGCGGCATTGTTTGCTGGCGGGAGACTTTAATCTTCATATGGATTTGGATGAGGATTCGGACTCGAGCAAGTTGTTTGATATTACGGCTCCTCTTGGCCTCGTCCCTTTTCTGGTGGGCCCCACACACGATAAGGGACATACCTTGGATCAGGTTTTTTCTTCGGTCCCTTTAGTGGACATTGAGCTTCTCCCGGTACTCTGGACCGACCACAGGCTGGCCAGGTTCTCCATATTGGGGAGTGAGCAACTACCTAGCATCGCCCCTAGACAGCAGGGTTCTGTTACGAGGGCACTGCATAGAGTGACTCCCGAGCTGTTAGCCCAGGCGTTTAGGATGTCTTTTTTTCCTTTTCTTGTCTGCTTCTGTTTTATGGTGTTATGTTTTTACGCTGAGCTGCCTAAATAAAGCGCCGGGACACTCTTATTGAGTAGCCGTGCGCTATAGAAATAAACTTATAACATAATATAACATAACAAGTGAACGTCGATATGAATTTTCCCAGTTCCTTTATGAAGGGCTCTCCATAGAGGCCTCCCTGGGCCTCTGAAGAGGCCAAGTCTCCCAACTTCGGGTCCAATTTTATCAAGAGGGACCTACGGCGTTCCGTCGATAAGGCGCAGTTGGCGTTGCCTAAAAAGACAACCACCCTCTGCGCCCAATTCGAGAGAACCTCAGGTGAGATGGCGGTGCCCGAAACCTTCGCCTCTTCCGCCATGTCTAGAATTTTTGGTATAGGCCCAACCGGGTCTAGCAATTTATCTTGGCAAGACCGCCAAGAGCGGTCGATGCCCTTACGCGGGTCCTTGATAAATTTCGCCAAGAAGGTGGCCATCTTGGGATCAAGTTCTGGTGTTAACACCGCCTTTCCCTCCAGTGTGGGCCTAGGGCATTCACCTCTCAGGCATCCTCTCGCTTCCTTCTCAAGGGGCTTGCGGAGCCGGCTTGCCACAAACTACGCCACCTTGTCCCCAGGGGTCCAGGCCGCGGAACGTGGATGGACGATCTCGTCCGGATCCAGCATGCCTGAACTGTCCTGGGGTAACTCAGCGGCAGAGCTCGATGGACGCCACGACCGCACCAACTCCCCATCGTCATCTTAGTCAGGGTAATTCACACCCGGGGAAGGAGGAGCGGTTCCTGAGGCCACCGAAGGGTCGGGAACCGAGGGTGGCGCGGTGGTGGCGGCGGTCGCCTTTGCCAGAAAAGCGTCACGGAGACGCTCAAAGGCGCCTCTGTCCACCCCCTGCGCACCCCCAGGGACCCCTACCTGCAATGCTTCTTCGGGGGCCGGGGGGACCTCCCCCGAGGGACCCGGAAACTCTCCAGGTGCCCCCAAGTGAGCTTGCGCAAGCTTAGCGCATTCTTCCACGATACGGGCCGATAGGCGATACTCCGTGGGACCCACTACCTCAGTGACGCAGCGGTAAATGAAAGAATCCAGAGCCTGGAAAAACTTGTCATCATTGAGGTAAGAGTGAGAAGCATCCTCCTCATAATACTCGTCCTGGTCCATGACCGTCCTGCGCAAGCACCCAGGCCTCAGGGATATAAATAAAGGGCAAAGGCCTTAAAACTATAATGGTGCTGCGCTCAAGTTATGGGCAGACCTGAGGACTGCAATTATGATTGGGGCCAAAACAACAGGCAATCAAGGCAATCAAGGCAGCACCACACCTCAGGAGCGCGCCGACCCTTTGACTAACAGACCGGGTCACAAGCCCCCTCTCATATATAAATGTATAAAAAAGAAGAAGCTTGCTTTAACCCAAGCCTTTACAACCACGGCAAAAAAATTGGACAGGACATGCTTTTAATCACTCTTAATAGTCATCAACGCCAAACTACTACCAACCATCACATACACTAGTGTGGCCATGAGAGGGCAGTAATGGATGCTGCAATAGTAGATAAAATGCAGACTGACACCTTCAGGCAAGTGATCAACATGCCCAAATGTGCATCGCCAGCACAAATTCGGCTCGAATTTGGGATTATAATGCTAAATCTGGGCAGAAGATCAACAGCAAGAAAGAGGTTGGTATAGGATCAGTCAAGATCAAGATTCCACACTAAACAGCGTCCTAGGGTCAGCTCTTTAATGTGTTCAGTAGTCAGAATAATATAAATATCTGAATGCCTCTCTCAATCAATTGTGTCTGACCGAACTATAGGCTGCAAGTGCATCGTATGACGCCTCTAAAAAGGCGACCAAGCTACAATCTGGTCTTGGTGGAGAAAAAATCAAATTCAGTGCCTGTTCTCAATTTTAAAATTGTATTAATATGGTCTGGGTTGAACTTGCGGATCCACACAATTCAACATTGGCTATGGGTATCTACACAAATACTGTGCCTGTTTTAACCCGTTCTGTGCTCGCGTCGGCCAACGCCCAGTGCTGCGCACGACCGTTGGCCGACGCAGCCCCGCCCACTCTTTAGAACTCACTCACTGCGGTGAAATTTGCGCCGTGGTTAAGGAGTTAAACCATCAAAGTTGTTTTACGATACACTATACTAGTAAACATGTAAATCTTCAGATAAAATGATTGTTGGGATCTACCCACAGGATGTTCCATTTTATGACTGCCTAGGGATGATCTTCATGGATTGAATGTGATAATATCGTAGCCAGCAAACTGGCACCACCTAAAATCGCACTAAATTGCTTTGGATTGAATAGGTGGCCGAAAGCACTGGTTTTGCATATTTGCACAAACACTGCGCCAGTTTTACAAATACTCATTGGTTTTAAGATTTACCATAGAAGTAATTATGCAATTTTAGGGTAAAATGATTGTTTGCATTTTCCTAGGATGTTTTACTGAACAATGTTATCAATTGAAATATTTTATAGTTTACCGCTGCAAAAGTTTTATGGCTTTAATTAACTGAAACAATAAACTTGAAACTCGTGGTAGCTAGGGCACATGGAAGCCGCCATAGCCTTTAAATGTCCACATATACAGACTCACCAACCATGTGCACCAGTGCCCTAGTAGCGCTTTGTGCAGGGCGGCTGTGGCGGAAGGCGATGGCAAGGGAGGTCTCACCCTTGTGTGGAATAGCTTTGTGTGGTTGACCAAATGAGCCATGTCTCACCCTAGTAAGGCCGGGAGGGGCTCAGGTATCAGAGATTCACTTATTTATATATTTATATGGAGCACTCTAGAAACTAAATGATCTCCAGGCACCAAACCTGGAGGTAAGGAGTAAATACAGGAGTAAATAAAAGGCTAGTGGGCTGTGTTAGCTAGAGCGGGGTAGGATTAATTCTCTTCCTGAAACCTATGATAGATGGTTCTTTTTAATATCGTGGAGGAACATTCTACTCATGGGGCCTCTCAGGGAATCACCGACGCCCATCCAGGGCACGCTTGGGGGGGCGTTGAGGGGGGGTTGTTCCTGATTGTTAGATTCTCGTGATCTCTGTTAATCTTCAGCTGAAAATAAAGAGGGGGTGCACAGCTCTGACCTCGGTACATCAGGCACCAGACTTCAAACAAAGTTCAGTTTTAGACCCACAGCTAATGGAGGGATCTTATCCCCTAGAAATGTTCTCTGACCCCTTGATATTGAGAAAACGTCGGGCAGCATCCTGGGGTGAGACCTGGTTCTTGGGGTCCCACCTTCCTGCAGAAACAAGCTACATGCAAAGACAGAGGGTGAACATAACGCCAGCAACTGCCCCCTCACACAACTGTTAGAGCACATTGCTCACCTGTCTCCAATAACTCTCTCCCTTTCAAGCCTGCTAGGGCTCAGCGCTCACTTGATACCAGAAACTGTCACCCTCCGTCACAGTTGCTACAGCACAGTGCTCACCTTCCCCAGATACTGTCCCTTTAAACGCGTAATAGGGCACAGTGTCTTCAAAAAAAATGTATATACACTTGAGGATTTTATAGTTACCACTGTTAATTTACAGTTCAAATTTATGAGAATAGGGTCATCAAAAGATATTTGTTAACTTACCCTTAATGTATCAAGGCATGCTTCAACATTGGCAACCTCTCAAACTGGGGTAGGAGCAAAGCCACTCCAGCGGACTCAACTGAGGGAGAAAAAGGTGCCCTGGTAGTTCATATAAATCTTATTTCAGGACAAATACTCAGATCCTTTTTGAAGCAGATACAGTTAGAAATACCTAGGGGTATTCTCAAAGATTCCCTTTATTAGTGAGTATCCATGGTATCATTTAAAAACACTGACAGTTGGTCATCTGGTGAAATACAATGGTTCCCCGGGCCATTATGTATCAGTTACAACATGTTTCGACCGCAAAAAAATAAGGTCTTCTTCAGGGTATCAGAGCTCCCTATATATGGCATCCAGTCAAACCATGCACAAAGAAAGGAGTTATTAAAGCGCTATTAAACAAAGAAAGGAGTTATTAAAGCCCTACCGGTCTCATTGGATAGGTTAGAATCTAGAGAAACAAAACAAAATGTAAGATGGACAAGCATCAGTGTGACCACCATTTTTTAAACTTCCGCCATCACAATTTTAAAAAAAGGCTCTTTCCCACCATGTGAAGGTTAATAAATAAAGGCTATTCCAATTAACACAATCATTTTCTAAAGATACTTAGACAATCACAAGAAGTAACGTTAAAGAAAACATGCATCCTAGATGTCTACATATGCCAAACTTCACACTTATCTGATTCATATTAAACTACAGGCCTCGTGGTTGAGTGTGAGAAATGTCTCCTCGAAAATAAGTTTTTGAAGAAATTAAATAGCACACAGCCAATAGCAGCGTAGCATTCTTTTTAGAAGGGGAGCATAGAATTTACAATGCTTTTCCTGGCTATAGATCTGAAATATCATAATTACTATACTTTGATTGTATGCAACCCCTTCTTCCTGCAGGTACACCCTTTTGCACTCTCTATAAAAATAGATCACGCTGAAACTTGTGTTTAAATACCGGAGTCACTTGTGTTGTGTTACACGTGAACAAGGCTTCTATGCTGAAACGCGTTGTGTAATAAACTGCTCATATTACACTCTGGATTCGTTTGTCTGATTACCTGAGAGCGCAACTTGAACCGGGTTTTCTTTGGACAGAAGTATACAACTGGCTGATCACAACAACATGTTGCTAGAAATGATTTCCATGTGCCTGGAGCAAAACATTTTTTTATTCGGCAATGAAATCTTTCGACAAGCAAAAGGCACTGCGATGGGCTTTTCTTTTAGCCCTTCGTATGCCTGTTTAACAATGGGACAATGGGAAAAAACTTGGGCATGGAGATCAGAAAATGACCAAGCAGTTCAAAAAACCATAGCATGGTTGAGATTTATCGACGACTTGCTATTAATTTGGGAAGGAACGAATGAGGAATTTGAAAGTTATTTCAAAATTTTGAATAATTCTAATTTTGGATTACATTTCACTTACAACATCAGTGATTCCAGGGTCGTGTTCTTAGACACGGAAATTTTTGTCAAAGACAATGTACTTCATACCACTTTACACCGCAAAAGTACAGCGACAAATGCGGTACTACATGCGCAAAGTTTTCACCAACCCAGCCTCTTACAAAACATCCCATATGGAGAGTTTCTTCGGATTAAAAGAATCTGTTCTAATGATAATGACTGCCAAAAACATCAAGAATTGGCAAAAACTAGATTTTTAAAAAGAAAATACAATCCTACATGGATACAAATTGCCTCCAACCGTTCAACTATGATAAACAGAACTGAGTTACTGAAGGATAAACAAAAATCAACAGACATTGAACCTGAAAAGATACGATTCATCACCACCCACTCAACGGCCAATCAAGCAATCACAAGGATTCTTAAAAAAAACTGGCATATCCTTCACATGGATCCAACAGTGTCTAAAATCATTGGTGATCACCCCAATGTAACTTATCGAAGGGCAAAGAACCTAAAGGATAAATTGATTCACAGCCATTTCCTAGAGCCAAAAAAACCCAGGCCGAAGGGATTTTTCAAATGTTCGGGGTGCAAAGTATGTTGCATCGCAAAAACAACTAAAGAAATTAAAATGGCCAACAAAAAAACATGGCAAATTGAACAATTAATCAATTGCAAAACTCAATTTGTAATATATGCTTTGGAATGCCCATGTTCTAAAAAATACATTGGGAGCACAAAAAAGGAACTCAAGCTTCGAATCCTAGAGCACGTTCGTGCAACTGTCAATTGTGATCGCAGTAATGCCATGGCAAAACACATGGAAAAGGAACATAAAAGTGACTGGAAATCACTACTCTTTTATGGAATTGAAAGTGTTGGGCCCAGCCGGAGAGGTGGAGATCGTGAACTGGTATTGAGGCAAAAAGAGTCCAAACATATTATGAACTTTCGGACCCTGAGCCCGTTTGGGCATAATCAGGATGAAGAACTGCATTGCCACTTGTAAAGCTGTTTTGATTGATCTATCAGTTAAAAAGTGATGCCAGCTCTACTTTTTTAAATTCATTAATTTCACAATCATTTCAATGCTTTATTTAGATATGAAAAGGTGCAGTGAAAATGTTTATTTAAGTATAAGTGTATAAAGTTTGACACATATGAGGTCTATGCCCACTGGAGGGCTCAATTGACTTTGGAACACGCGCAATAATTTTCTTAATGATTCTAAATAATTCATTCCAAATCTCGTTTGGGAGACACATTATCAATAATGAATTGAAGGCATATGAAATTGACCCACTAGAGGGTCTTAATATGTTTGCGGTTTATGAAGCTATAATTTGATAACAATACTGACAAGGTTGTCAAATAATTGTGCTAATTTATGTTCCACCCAGATAGAAATTGTTACTGTTTAATTTTTACTAAAAACTACATGTCCCAGAAACCCTACAATCTCAAAGAGGAAGTGATGTCAATCCCTTAGCTTTCACCCCTTTTCACTTTTGTTTATTTAACTCAAACTGGTCCCACAAGATACTAACCTGTGAGCAAGGTCTCCGTAGAGACCGAAACGCGTTAGGTTTTGCTGGTATGCTGTTTTGAAGAATAAAAGAAAATTGCAAATTCATTTGAAACCCGGTGTGGTTTTCTAATTGTTACGCACGGGAGTGCATGAGGAAAAAACCTTCCCTTTGGGAAAAACTGAATGATATATATATATATATATATATATATATATATATATATATATATATATATATATATATATATATATATATATATATATATATCCATCTCTTCAGGAACCCCATTCGCAGGAAGCCACAGGAAGTTTCATTCAGCTCTTTAATAAATCAGCACCTTGCTGGCAGGCCCCCTGACATTAGGAACCACTTCACAACATAAAAACGCCAGACGCGTTTCAGGAGAAAACATCTCTTCATCAGTGGCGAAAGTTTCAGAAGAAATGCAAGCGCAGTTCATCAGGCACTATAAATCTATCGCACCTGCCGTGGTGGGCATGGCCCACACTATGGCCTCCTGGAACCTGTAGTGCATATATTCTTCCCCAGTGGGTGCGCTGTCACTTCTTGCAATAAAACATGTCAAATCACCAGTGGGTTCGAGTGACACCTGAGCGGGCGCCTGTCTTGCTTTGTAGGTGTTGAAATAAGCTTCAAGCGGGCCACTCCCTGACGAGTACCAGCTTGTCTTCCTTCCAATGCCCCAACACCACCGTGGTGTCAGAGCGGATCTGCCACAGCAGCGGGCTTCCTTACACGACCGGGAAGGCCGTTACATATCCATCTCTTCAGGAACCCCATTCGCAGGAAGCCACAGGAAGTTTCATTCAGCTCTTTAATAAATCAGCACCTTGCTTGCAGGCCCCCTGACATCAGGAACCACTTCACAACACAAAAACGCCAGACGCGTTTCAGGAGAAAACATCCCTTCATCAGTGGCGAAAGTTTCAGAAGAAATGCAAGCGCAGTTCATCAGGCACTATAAATTGTTCGCACCTGCCGTGGTGGGCGCGGCCCACACTATGGCCTCCTGGAACCTGTAGTGCATATATTCTTCCCCAGTGGGTGCGCTGTCACTTCTTGCAATAAAACATGTCAAATCACCAGTGGGTTCGAGTGACACCTGAGCGGGCGCCTGTCTTGCTTTGTAGGTGTTGAAATAAGCTTCAAGCGGGCCACCCCCTGACGAGTACCAGCTTGTCTTCCTTCCAATGCCCCAACACCACCGTGGTGTCAGAGCGGATCTGCCACAGCAGCGGGCTTCCTTACACGACCGGGAAGGCCGTTACATATCCATCTCTTCAGGAACCCCATTCGCAGGAAGCCACAGGAAGTTTCATTCAGCTCTTTAATAAATCAGCACCTTGCTTGCAGGCCCCCTGACATCAGGAACCACTTCACAACACAAAAACGCCAGACGCGTTTCAGGAGAAAACATCCCTTCATCAGTGGCAAAAGTTTCAGAAGAAATGCAAGCGCAGTTCATCAGGCACTATAAATTGTTCGCACCTGCCGTGGTGGGCGCGGCCCACACTATGGCCTCCTGGAACCTGTAGTGCATATATTCTTCCCCAGTGGGTGCGCTGTCATTTCTTGCAATCGGCAAGCTCGTCTGCGCTCGTCCGCGCCGAGACCGGGCCAAGGGCAACCCCCCCTGGTCGACCAATTCCGGACCTTGAGGCACACAGATATAGTAGGGAAACACTTACGCTGCTAAATCCACTGGCAAACACAGCCGACTGCCCACGCTTAGCCCCTAACATAGCTCATGAGGACAGGAATCCCTGCCCTAATTGCCGAGGGCGTCTGCCAAATATTAATCCCCTCGCACTTAAAACGCTACTGAAACCTAATCTGATCTCAGATAACAGACATATCCCGTCAACTCATGCTGGATCCAAGCATACTGTTAAGGGAAAATTAATCAGTGGATTATTAAATGTCAGATCCCTCCCGAAACATGCCACCGAAATACAGTTACGGATTGAGTCCAACAACCTGGACATTTTGTTTCTAACCGAGACATGGATGGCCGCGGGAATGGAATCAGAGCTAGGGCCAGCATGTCCAGCAGGATATAAGATTATTCATAAACCCAGGAATATAGGACGAGGAGGAGGAATAGGAATCATTTTCAAGGAGGAGTTAAACATTGCAACCTTGGATGTTGATACAGTCTCATGCGCTGAAATCCTTGGGGTTTCGATCAAATTTGATTCAGGCCATTGCCTTACGGGCCTAATCTGCTACAGGACACCGGGGCATATCAATGCAACACAACAGCAGGAATTGATTACTGTTATTAATAATATATCAATTTCACATAGCAGGCTGTTGGTACTGGGAGATTTTAACTTATGGGACAATGACCAACTACACACGGCCTTTTATAACATCACTCAATCCTGTAACAATCTGGGGCTGAAACAATGGATAACTACCCCTACACATAAACAAGGAAATATTCTGGACTTAATATTCGCTGCGGAAGATCTAATCACTATGGGTACAATTCTACCAGTAGACTGGTCAGACCACCACCTCCTTCTATTTAACATCCACACCCTGATTAACACAGGACCCACAAAAGTGCAGACTACGACCTTCATTGGTCGTGATTGGAAGGGCCTGCGAAAAAGGAAAGAGGAAGGAAAGCTTGACTTCCATCAAATTGGGACTTCGTTCAATTCAGAGAGCGATGTCACTACAAATTATCTCTCATTATGTAAAGAGATAACCAAGAAACTTGATGGTACTGTACCTCTGAAAACAATAAGGAAAAGAGGAAAACCCTCTGCGCCCTGGTATACGGACAAACTGAAAGAACTGAAAAGTGCCTGTAAAAAGGCGGAGAAGCTTTGGAGGAAAAATTATTCGGAACAGGAGAAACTGATATGAAGGCTTACAATTGTACAATATAAGAAAGAAATTACTTTAGCCAAAGCAAGCCATTTCGCAGACCTAATATTAAATAGTTCTAATAAGTCTTGTGACACCTTCAGGATAACCAAAGAGCTATCCCATCCTGCTTGTGCTAACAGCCAAATCATGCCCTCACAAGAACTATGTGATGGTTTAGCATTTTTCTTTCAAGAGAAAATTATTAAAATTATTGAGGGAATGAAAGGTGTTCCTATTCCTCAGGTGCAGGATAATAGTAATCCTGAGAACAGGGAGAAGAATGTAGAAAATGTTAAATGCCCCTTTCCAAAGGCCATCTTGGAAAATGTTGAAACCCCTACAGAGCAAGAATTCATAAGAATAGCCCTTAACACAACATCAGGATCCCCTTTGGACCCTTTACCTCATAAAATAGTAAAGAAGTTCGAGGATGAACTCCTCCCAGTTTTGCATCAGCTGTGCAATCAATCTCTCCACACAGGCACCGTACCAAAAGTCTGGAAATTGGTGGTTGTCACCCCACTATTGAAGAAGCCAAATCTGGACCCGAATTGCCAAAAAAACTACCGACCTATATCGCTCCTGCCATACCCTATAAAGATCATAGAGCGGTGGGTCAGCAGATCATTAGCCCTCTTCCTAGAAACTAACAACATCCTGAAAGAGGAGCAATTTGGCTTAAGATCAGCTCACGGAACTGAGTCAGCCTTACTGACAGTTCTGGACGACCTACGAATGAGGGCGGACAGGGGAGAATCAGCAATCTTAATCTTGCTGGACCTGTCCGCCGCATTCGATACGGTGAGTCACGACATCCTGCTGACAAGACTGAGGAACATTGGAGTCGGGGGAGCTGCGTTTGACTGGTTTCGCTCCTACTTGATGGACAGATGGCAGGCAGTAGCTATTCCTCCATATCAGTCAGAGTTTGTTAAAGTTCCACATGGGGTACCACAGGGGTCTGCAATCAGTGCAATACTCTTCAACATATATATGCAACCCCTGATAAGCATCATCAAGGCCCACGGCATTAGTGAAGTAGTGTGGCTCACTGGTTAGAGGCGGCAGACCCGAGAGCAGAGGACGGCCCGGGACCAGGGTTCGATTCCCGGCGCGGCAGGTTTCTGGACCAGGGTCAGCGGACACGATAATTCTCTCGCCTCGGTGCCCACTCTGATCAGCGTTCACACTCGGCAACTCTGGGCATTAGCTTGCCTCATCTTCACTAACGGCCCCACCAGACCGCCGGGGATGCCTGGTCTCACCCTGGAGATACCCATTAAGGGACCATCTCTCAGGGAAGCCAGGAAGGGTTTCGCAGCGGTCGAAGCGCCTTGGGACCCTACGGGTAAGTAGTGCGCTATATAAATGCCTATACATTTACATTTACAGCGTGATCAACTATGCGGACGACACGCAGCTGATGATTTCTCTTGATGGTGCCCATGCAGACTCACTTGAGACCTTCCACACCTGCATGTTGGAAATGACACTTTGGTTAAATCAGAATTCACTACAATTTAACAGTGACAAGACTGAAATAATGCATTGCACGGTAGGTAGAATCCCCAGAAGTCTACCCACAGAATTCTGGCCTCCAGAGTTAGGGGTCTCACCAACCCCAGTGAAATCAGTGAGGAACCTCGGAGTCACTTTTAATAACAATTTAAGTTTAGAGACCAATGTTAACAAACAGGTTAGTAGCTGCCTTGCTCTAATGCGAGGACTGCGAAAGCTACTGCCCCTTTTACCTTCACAGGTCAGAGCCACTATAGTTAGGAGTACCATTCTCAGCCGCCTGTACTACTGTAATGCCTTATTACTGGAATTCCTGGCCTACCTGATTTCCAGACTTCAGAGTATCCAGGCGGCTGCAGCAAAACTGGCACTTTCTCGAGAGCGAAGATCTTCTACCACCCTCGCCCTGGCGGACCTACACTGGCTGCCTATACACCAGAGGATCTGCTTTAAATCCCTATGCATTGTCTTTAGGGCAGTGCATGGGCTAGGCCCCCGACCACTACAAAATAAATTTAAATGGTACGAACATACCCGGTCCCTTCGATCCTCCTTGTCAAATTTCATGAGTATACCCAGGATCAAGAAAGCCACCTTTGGCGGCAGAGCCTTTAGCATAGCTGCAGCTCATCTGTGGAATAGCCTACCTATTGACATCAGAAAAACAAATGAACTGATGGCCTTTCGAAAAAAGGTAAAAACATGGCTCTTCCCGAAAATCTAACCTACCAGAATTTATGCTATTATCCCACCTCTGATGCACAGTGTTTTTCAGCCATATGTACACAGCGACAGGATGCCCGTAGGGTTGCAGAGCACTTTACAAATACCATAAATAAATAAATCAAAAATCAAAACATGTCAAATCCACAGTGGGTTCGAGTGACACCTGAGCGGGCGCCTGTCTTGCTTTGTAGGTGTTGAAATAAGCTTCAAGCGGGCCACTCCCTGACGAGTACCAGCTTGCCTTCCTTCCAATGCCCCAACACCACCCTGGTGTCAGAGCGGATATGCCACAGCAGCGGGCTTCCTTACGCGACCAGGAAGGCCGTTACATATCCATCTCTTCAGGAACCCCATTCGCAGGAAGCCACAGGAAGTTTCATTCAGCTCTTTAACAAATCAGCACCTTGCTGGCAGGCCCCCTGACATCAGGAACTACTTCACAACATAAAAATTCCAGACGCGTTTCAGGAGAAAACATCCCTTTATCAGTGGCGAAAGTTTCAGAAGAAATGCAAGCGCAGTTCATCAGGCACTATAAATCGTTTGCACCTGCCGTGGTGGGCATGGCCCACACAATGGCCTCCTGGAACCTGTAGTGCATATATTCTTCCCCAGTGGGTGCGCTGTCATTTCTTGCAATAAAACATGTCAAATCCCCAGTGGGTTCGAGTGACACCTGAGCGGGCGCCTGTCTTGCTTTGTAGGTGTTGAAATAAGCTTCAAGCGGGCCACTCCCTGACGAGTACCAGCTTGTCTTCCTTCCAATGCCCCAACACCACCGTGGTGTCAGAGCGGATCTGCCACAGCAGCGGGCTTCCTTACACGACGGGGAAGGCCCTTACATGAGTGATGTCATATGTCACGTCATCAGCAGTGCATTGCGGGGGCACGAGTTATAGTTAGCTGAACTAACTATAATGGGGCAATTTGTCTGGTTTTGTACGAGTGAAATGTCCAAGTAACTATAACTTTCCCTGAAACCTATGTTTTTTTCAGAGAACTTCTAAGGTTTTTTAAATGCTAATTTCTAACTATAACGTGCCTGCAACCTACGGGTTTTTAAAGTTAATTTCAAAGGTTTTTTAAATGCTAGTTTCTAACTATGCCTGCAGAGGAAGGACATGTGAAGAAAGAAGAAAAAACACACAGAAAGAAGCATTAGAAATGCAGAAAGAGACAAAAGGTTTTTTTTTAGCAGAAGAGCAAGATGGTGGCTGCTTGAGTCAGCCGTTTGCAGCTCTCTGACGATGAGCTTTGAACTACGTTAATCCGATAATAGCAGGAGTGGAAGAACATGAAGCACACGCCTGGAATTTTGTCTAATGAAAAGTGAAGTCAGCGGGTCAAAAAAATCGGGACTGAAGGCTCAGAACGAACAGGAGGGCAAGATTGGTATGGATGTTGCGTCCTCATACCTGAAGCTGTGTCCCAGTCCAGCCCAGTGTGGAACAGTGTTTTGCCGAGCAGAGCTTCTGAGACCAGTCTCCGTTTGTTTGGCAGCGCTGACATCTGGTGGCGGAGCGAGGAAATACTGCCTGCAGTGCTCAGAGCTACACCAGACGTGTTCTCTGGTCATGGCTCCGAAAATTCCTGTTGCCACAGGGTTAAAGGGGAAAACTCACTCGGGAATGGGCGCTGGCTCATCTCCCAAAGTGCCAATACTCTCGGATTCCCATCCGAAGCTAGGAGTTGGAGGAAAAAAGCAGAATGCAGCGAGTGTGAGTGCCTCCGCTGAAGGCGGAAGAAAAGAAGAACTGGAGCGGAGTGCATCCAGCATCTGAACCGACTATGCTGGACCTGCTACAAGCAACGCCAGGGGAGAAACAACCACAATGGCAAGGAGAACAGAAAGGTGAGCAGCACTAGGGGGAGAGCAACATGGAGAGGGGAGATGTGAGCTGGGAGGCTGGTGGCGCAACTTTTGCAGTCTCAGATGAAACACCAATCCTGAATACAGATATAGAAACACCCTTGTCCAACCAATATATTCAGCCTCCTCCCCCCCCACCTCCTACCCCCCCTGCCTGCAACCACAGACAGTAGACATCATGAATGCAAGTACTGAACTGGGACCAGAGTTTCAAGGAGGAGACTGTACATCGGGGGCCATGATCTCTAACTCTCCTCTTGGAGGGGCTATGGCTATTACTATAGATACTATGGCTACTAACCATGCTACGTTTTCAAATCACAGTGAGCAAGATTTTTTTTTCGCTTTGTGATGGCTCTGGTCAGTTTCGGGCTCAGGCTCGGAGTCACTAGGGGACTCCAGTGAGGAAAACTCGGACGCTGGCAGAAGAGATACTATAGCCACAATGCGCAAGGTAGTAAAGAGAGCTAGCCATCCCAGTCCACAAAAAAAACAAATCTTAGATGGGACTATTCGGGAGCAGATTTACTCAGCAATGGCATTGTTTCACCAACCCAAAGCGAAAATACATCTCCCCCAGCACCACCAACCTTGGATACGGTTATCCAATGTATACTCTCCCATCGTGAAGAAACACGCCAAGTCAGCAAACGCATACAATTGACAATGTGAAAGATTCAAGGGGCTGTGAGAAAAGTTGCGAAATCCTGCGCTGTTATTACGGAACGCCTCACAACCCTCGAAGTACGCACCAAAGCTTTGGAAAATGAACTAGCAACCACACGCACAAGCACTATCTCGCACGATGCTCAATTATTAGATATTCAAGGGAAACTTGAAGACTATGAAAATAGGCAGCGCCGAAATAATCTAAGAGTCCTGGGCATACCGGAGGGAAAGGAAGGGTCGGTTACCCGGCGCTACATGGTTGATATGCTAGCTAGGGCATTCCCAGATCTGGAGGGATGGAATTGAGCACTGGAAGTGCAAAGAGCTCATCGAGTTCCTTTTAATCTTAAATCACCTGTGAAGCCTGACACGAAACCTCGCGCCATATTGGTTTATTTTGGCAACTTCTTGCTGCAGCAGGAAATTTATGATAAAGCAAAACCAACATCAAAGCGCAGCAGTGGGGACTACTCATTCTTTGTCCAACCAGATTTCTGTCACTTCACAGTGGAGAGACGATGGCGTCTTCAACAGATGATACAGCCAGTGCAAGATCGAGGAGGGCAAGCATACTTGCTTCACCCAGCCTGCTTATAATTGATAAAAGGAGATCAAGTTCATTCTTCACCTCAGAAATTAAACTGAAAGAATATTTAGAGACCTGGGATACAAAATCATACACTAATTAACATGATACTGACCCTTATCCCTTTCCTCTCTTTTTAACTGAAAGAATGCTAGGAGAGCCGGGATTGGAAAGCATACTTTGATCAATCCATTATTGATCCACATGACCCTTTCTTTTTTTTTTCTCTCTCTCTTTTTTCTTGTGTGTTATACTGCTAGAATGCTTGTGCTTTACTTTTTTTCTCATATTCTAACTGCCAGATAGTTAAAAATACGAGTCAGGAGGCAGCAACCATCGCAACAGACCATTGTCTGAATGCCTTTCTATATGGGATGGGGTGGGGGTGGGCTACATGGGGTAGTTAAGGGTTGGGTGGGTGAAGGAAGGGGGAAGGGGGAGGGGGGATTGGTGGGGGGCACTTAGGGTGGAAGGGTAGTAATAAATGGAGAAAACGTTTGGAGAGGACACAATTACAAAATTGCGAGACAACAGATATCAGTGGGCAGAAGATATCAAATAAGCTAAATGAGTAAAATCACTATTTGTTCGATAAATGTAGGAGGTCCTAATGACAGGTCAAAGCGCATCAGAGCGGCTGAAATACTAAGAGATGGGAAAGCTGACATAATATGTCAGCAAGAAACACATATTACTTGGGGGAAACAAGATATGTTGGCTATAAAGGGGTATAATCTTGTAGCTTGTTCTACACAAACTATTAGAGGGGCCACAATTCATGTAAGAAATTGTCTTGGACTACCTGCCCGGGTTTTGGAGGATAAATGGGGAAGATGGGCTATTGCACAACTCCCCATGGGATTCACTATATGCACAATATATGGATCAAATGAAGATGATCCACAGATTTTTTATGATTTGGAAATTGAATTAGCATCATGGCCGGACCCGTTGGTAATTTGTGGGGATTTGAATATCCACTTTGAGAAGGGATGCAATAGGTCTAGGAAATATCAAGTAAGGAAACCACATGTTCAGCAAGACTTATTAGCTTTACAAAATAGTTATGACCTGAGAGATGCATGGGGGGCGAAACATCCAACGGATCCCGGCTACATATAGATTTCAAACTCCCACAAGAATTTTTCAACTCCGAGAATAAAGAAATTACCCAAACTCTTATCAGACCACAATCCCTTAGTTATGGATTTAATGCTTCAGAAGCTAGTTTGCCAATTGGTAAGGTGGACATTTGATAGGTCACTGCTAGCTAATGAGGACTATCTTAAATATATAAATAAAAATGGGCCATAGAATATTATGAGATCAAACGCTATAGCTCTTCCCGCAATGTAGTATGGGATAGCTTTAAAGAAGGCCTCCGGGGAGAAACAATCAGCTTTGTGGGGAAAGCTATAAAACAAGAGAAGAAGGAAATTAATACACTGATATCTGAATTGAGAGAATTTGAAAAAGAATACATAAAGGCAATCAGACAAGTCAAGGAAGAGATTAACTTATATTACGACAAAAGATAGCAATCACAAAAGTCAAATCAAATGATCATTACACCAAGAAGGGGGCAGCTATTTTTCAAGTACATAAGAATGAGGGATATGAATATGGGGAGACCGTAGGGAAGGTTCTCGCCCTTCGGAGTAAACAAAAAGTAGCTAGAAATAATATAACGGAAATCAAGGGTCAAGATGGAATCCTTAATACAGAAAAGGAGGACATCATCAGGACCTTCGAGACATTTTATCAGGACTTATATCTTCAGGGCAGCATTGAACCTATGCCCAGTTATGATACTGACTTAATCTTCAGCAACCAGCGGAGGCTTAGTGAAGAAATGCAGCAAGAGATGGACAGAGATACATCTTAAGAAGAAGTTCTTTCTGCCCTGCAAGCCATGGCCTCAGGGAAAGCGGTAGGTCCTGACAGAATCCCACTGGAGCTATATAAAGCAATTCAGCAGGAAATAACTCCTTTACTGCTAGATTTTTTCTTGTAGTACAGTATAGTGGGATTCCCCCAGAGTCCTGGCAAAGAGCAGATATTGTGGTGTTTCTTAAAAAGGGGAAACCCGCTGATCATCCTACATCGTATAGACCTATGTCCCTTATGAATGTGGACACAAAGCCACATAAAAAAATCTTAGCCACTAGGCTGTGGGGATCATAGTACATCTAGTCTCACTATGGCAGCACGGTTTTGTACCAGCAAGGGGCACAACAGATCATATCAGACATGCTATAGTCCTATTCAACATCACAGAGACAATGGGTGAGAAGATGGCTATGATGCCGAAAAAGCATTCGATCATGTGGCAGGCATGGCAATATCTCTGCACAACTATGGAACAGAGGAGATTTGGGTCTGGTATATTGACTGCTATACAGGCAGTGTACTATAAACCATATGCTAGATTAAATATAAAGGGTCAGGAATCAACTGCCATCGAGAGCAGGGTTGTCCCTGCTCTCCAATATTATTTGCCCTGTATATTGATGTCTTCATAGAGCAAAATCTTCAAGATAAGATTATCACCCCAGTTAAGTGCAATGGGCATGATACAAAAATAATGGCCTATGATGACGATCTGGCTATTGTAACCACGGATCCAGAAACAGCAATGCTACAAATTCAAAAACTAGCTGATGAATATGGCAGAAAATCAGGTTATCTGCTAAACACGGGGAAAACTCAGATCTTATGTAATTCTAAAACCCCATGTAATGATTGTCGGAGGGTAACTGAGGTAATCTATCTGGGTATTTATATTACCAGCAACATGGAGGCCATCTGGAAAATAAACATGACACCCATAATTAACAAGATTAGTGTAGACCTGCGCCGTCTAGATAAACTCCAGCTATCACTTATAGGTCGTTGCAACATCCTGAAAATGGTTATGCTCCCTAAAATACTATATGTGTTCAGGTTTATCCTAATAGAAATTCAAGATCACTTTTTTAAAAAAATAGATAGCATATTTAGTAATTTCCTTTGGAAGTACTCTAAAATTCGATGGTCCCTTAAATTTTTAACGCTACCACAAAATCGAGGAGGATGGTCTGTCCTCAATCTCAGATATTATTACTATGCATGCTTTTTGCAGCATATGATCTTTGTGATCCTACCTGATATAGGGAATTGACAACATAATATTGGCGGGGATCTCCCCTCGATTTATGAATTAGCTATAGGAGCCAACGCACAAGGAATACTTCTTCGACAAATAGAACCTAGCTATCATAAAAAAAACTAAATTTAAGGTGGTGATAGCAATCGGGAAAATTTGGAAAAGGATGGTCAGCCTTGTAAAATTACCCATTTATAACAGATATACCCCATTGTGGCGATCTCCCCTTTTTCCTATTTCAATGTATGATAAATTGGCTAGGCAATGGGAGGAAAAGGGAATTTCGAGAGAAGGAGACCTTTACTTAATAGAACCGAGATTGCTGTTTTCTGAGCTACAGCAAAGATATGGCATATCTGTTGGAACATACTTTAAATACACACAATTCACAAGTCTTTTAAATAAAATGAAGGAGGAGGGATTTTCCTTGCATAGCAACGTGTTAATTGAGACTATCTGCCAGCCCCAGACAAAGATCAAATATATTTATAAAATCCTAATTGATACACTCCCGGATGATCTTGAAGCAGCAGAAACTAAATGGGCCACAAAAATTAGAGACGGCGATATTGATTTGGATCGCTCTTTAGCACTAGCAAAGGAAACATTTCTTGCAGCAAACTTCAAAACCCAACATTACTACACGATATATGACTTATATTTTACACCTGCAAAGCTATTTTGGTGGGAGAAAAGGGTGGACGATAAATGTCCCAGATGCGATCAAGGACCGGAAGATATAGTCCACATGTTTTTTAGTTGTGAGAAATTAGATCCTCTAATGAGACAAATAGAAGCATTTCTGACAACAGCTATAGAGAATATCATTAGAATAACCTCAACTTTAATGCTGCTAAGATGAGATGAGAAGATACAATGTGATAGTCTCAAAAGTAAATTTGTTTTTATGGCTGTATCTGTAACACAACTTCTATTGCCACTGATTGAAAGGATGTGGATCCTCCATGCTTTCAAGCCTGGATCAATCGATTGCTGGCCATATACCATCTGGAAAAATCTCTGTATAAATGTAAAGGCCGAGGGACGAGCAGGAGAGGCAGGGAATTCTGGGCCCCCATGAAAAAATGGATTATAAGGCAAATTAGCTTGTAAGGAGAAAAGCTGAATAGGGCCTCTGGATTTACTTTTATAATTGAAAGTCACTGTTTTATTAACTACTTGCTATTATTTATTTACTTGGTTATTTTTTCCTCCTCTTTCTGATATTTGATTGTATTGTAAATATATATGAAATATGGAAAAATAAGCCCTTGCCTAGTAATTTTTATAATATGTAAACTCTCTCCAAATAAAAATAAAAACTATATATAAGAAATGCAGAAAGAAGCAACAGAAGTCCACAAAGACGAAGAAAAGTGCAGGAAGAAGCAAGACGTGCAGAAAGAACCAACAGAGGAGCAGAAAGAAGCCTTGTTGCAAAATCATCCTGTGCCCACAATTTTTTTCAGACGGGTACTGGTGGTAACTGACTCTGACTAACCAGGCCTAGAGCCAGTGCTATGCTAAACGACACTTAGAATACAGTGAAAACACCTACATACACCAGGGAACACCTTGCATTGGGGTACCTCTGTGATTAGCATGACCTCCTCTGTAAGACCCTAGTACATTATAGGGCAGGGGTATTAAAACTACCTCTAAGTCAGAGGTGCAGAAATATGCTACTTTAACTAGTAGTAGTGTTTGCAGAGTGGTGGAGAAATGGTGCTGGGCGTCCAACCAACGCTCAGGAATTCCGCTGCGTAGGACTTACAGGAGGTACCAGGAGGGATTCTTGGCCCCCAAACTCCCTCAGGACTAAATTGGACTTCATCTCCCATCCCGTAGTCTGCCACGAGGCACGTTTGCAGAGTTATAGAGAAAGGAGGCCATGGCCTTCAAAGACGTCTTAGCAATCCCACTGTGTGGGACTTACTGGAGGTAACAAGAGGGATAGTTGGCCCCCAAGGACATCCTTGGGGGCCAACTTCCCAAACTATTACCTCCAGTCAGTCCCACACAGCAGCACTGGTAAGTACTCATACCAGGCCACACCCACTTTGCCTACCACTCTACAAAAGTGCTCCCTGGCGCGCTGTTGGATGGGGATTGAAGTCTCCTTCACTACTGGGGGTCCTTCAGGGGCCAACTAGCCTACCTTTTACCTCCAGTAAGCCCCATGCAGTGGGATTGGTGAGAGATAGACAAAGGCCATGCCCCCTTCTCTACCACTCTGCAAAACGCGCCCCTGGCACATTGTAAATTGGGGGATTAAGTCCCCTTGAATCCTGAGGGTCCCAGGGGTCCAACTAGCCCACCAGGTACATCCAGTAAGCGTCACAGAGCTGCATTGCAGAGAGGTGTAAAAAGGGGCGTGACCTGGACCACCTTCCTGCAACGCAGCACAGTGAAGCTTACTGGAAGCACCTGGTGGGCTAGTTGGCCCCCAGGGGCCTTCAGGAATGAAAGGGAATTAATTCCCCAATTTAAAAGGCACCACAGAGTGTGTTTGCACACATGTCACCTCAGGCCCCACCCCCTCCCTTCACCAATGTGTAAACAAGTCCCGTGGCATGTTTTAAGTTGCAGGATAAAGTCCCCTTGAATCCTGAGGGTCCCTGGGGTCCAACTAGCCCACCAGGTACCTCCAGTAAGTGCCACAGAGCTGCGTTGCAGAGAGGTATAAAAAGAGGCATGGCCTGGCCTACCTCTCTCTGGAGGTACCTGGTGGGCTAGTTGGTCCCCAGGGACCCTCAGGATTGAAGGGGAATTAATTCCACAACTTAAAAGGTGCCACAGGGCGTGTTTGCACATGTCACCTCAGGTCCCGCCCCATGCCTTCACAGCTGTTTTTTTCCGGCCAAAACTGTTCTGGCTGCGCAAATCTTGCCAAATCTTTTCTTTTAAATGATCTTTTTGGCACTGGGGGTCCTTGTGGGGCCCCGTGAGCAGGCCTAGGGGGTCAGGGTGTTTCTACCATGCCAATAAGAACAAGGAGGGTCCCTGGATAATGTCTTTTAAGGAGAAGAAGGCAGGAAACAATCAAACATTAACAACAAAAACCTCTCCTTAACATACAATTACTAAACCGGTGATACCTCCATCAATAAAGAATATATTGTCCCACTAGTTCATTCAATTATTAATCTTTTTATTTTATTTTACAAAATGTTGTTTTTATTTGTTTCTGTTTATATAATTAAGATCATAACTTCAAAATATAATACAAAATCAAACAGTGTATTTTAAAGCCCAAAGAGAAATGATTTAACTGTCTCCCAAATGCACTCACTCATCACCAGACAACCAACTGACAAACATACCACAACACATTCAGACTCATAAAAATGACTCAACATGTAAATACACTTTGTAATTCATTTCATAATTTATTTATATTTATTTATTTATTTTTTGCACTTATAATGCGCACAGATACCCACAAAGGGTTTCCCGGCGCAAAGGAGGTGAGAGCTGAGAGAAACACCGACAGCGCAGAAAACAACCTGTTTGAAGCCTGCAATTATTTATCAAAGAGCCAAGTTTTTACCCCTTTCTTAAAACTGGCAAGGTTTACCTCCTTACGCAGGGCTAAGGGCAAAGAGTTCCAGAGAACTGGTCCCAAATGGGAGAAAGACTTTCCCCCCATACGGGCCAGTTTGAATCTGGGAACCACAAAGTTGGCTCCATTTGAGGAGCGGAGGTTACGTTCAGGAACATAGGGCCTAACCAGATTCTGAAGGTACTTTGGGGCGGTCCCTGCCTTGATCCTAAACATATAGGTCAATGCTTTGAACCGGACACGGTTCTCAACCCTAAGCCAGTGAAGGTCCTTAAGGTGTTTTGATATTCTGGCAGTCCTAGGGATCTTACAAAGCAGCCTGGCGGCGGAGTTTTGGACCAGTTGGAGCCGCCTAATCACAGCTAGATTGGAGCCCAGGTATAGGATGTTACCGTAGTCAAGCCTAGATGTAATCAGTGCATTGACTACGGTCTTCTGGGTATCCATGGGTAGCATCCAAATGATCTTCCGTAACCACTTCAAGATGGTGAAGCACATACCAGCTACTTTGTTTGCCTGCTGTTTCATTGATAACGAGTCATCAATGCATACCCCTAGGTTTCTGACTTGAGTGGCCGGGCGGGGGAAAGCACCCAGGGAGGATGGCCAATGGATATCCTGCCATAGATCTCTCTTTTTCCCTAGGATAAGAATCTCCGTCTTCTCCCCGTTAAGCTTCAGCTGATTAGTAGACATCCAGCTGAAGACTTCCTGAAGGCCTGATTTCAACGCAGAGGGGGATGAAGGCTCTGTGTTGGTAAGGGAAAAAATAATCTGCGAATCATCCGCATAAGACATGAGTTCTAAACCGACTCGCTCAGCTAGATCGGCGAGTGGGCGGAGATACAGATTAAAAAACAGCGGGCTCAGAATTGAGCCTTGAGGCACGCCATGTGGAGACTGGAAGGTGTCAGACTGAGCTTGCGAGGACGAGATCTGAAACGTCCGGTTGCTCAGATAGGACGCGATCCAGTCAAGCGCTTTCCCTCCGACACCATCATCACTCAGCCTAGCAAGTAGTCTGTTGTGTGAGATGGTGTCGAAGGCCGCACTAAGATCAAGTAGGACAAGAGCAACTGTTTGCCCCTCATCCAAAAGTCCCCTAATCTTTTCGGTGACTCCCAAGAGGGCGGACTCGGTGGAGTGGCCGGCCCTAAAACCTGACTGAGTAAAATGGAGAAGATTGTTGTTCTCCGTGTACGTTGAGAGTACACCGTGAATGTGCTTCTCTAAAATCTTAGAGAACGCAGGTAGCAGGGAAATTGGGCGGTAGTTGGCCAGCACCTCAGGATCAGCCGCCGGCTTTTTCAGTAGAGGGCTGACCATGGCATGCTTCCAGGCAGCTGGAACAGTTGCCAGATGGATAGAGGCATTTAATGTATCAACAATAATCCCTAGAGCTGGGTCGTCCAGCTGCCTCAGGACGTTGATGGGGAGAGGATCGCAGGGAGAGCCTGATTTAATGGACGCAGCTAAAGATTTCAAGATGTCCAAAGAAATGAGTGGCCAAGAGTCAAGCCGTGGTCCTGTTTGGTTTGCCAAAGGTGGGGACGGAACTTCCCCGTCGTCCCTCATCAGAGGATTAATGTTGGCAATTATCTTCTCTATCTTTTCCACAAAATATGTGGCAAGATTTTGACATTTTTGAGGGGTCAGGGGA
Organism: Lissotriton vulgaris; assembly: GCF_964263255.1. Lineage (NCBI taxonomy): Eukaryota > Metazoa > Chordata > Amphibia > Caudata > Salamandridae > Lissotriton > Lissotriton vulgaris. Next base: position 233,605 of record NW_028251479.1, on the reverse strand, counting down.
GGTGGGGCAGCCATAGAATTTGCTCCGGCCAGTTCCTTAACAGTGTCAAAAAGAGTCCGTGCTTTGTTTGCGGCTGTGTTAATCGTCTCAGTTATGTAACAAGCCTTGGCTCTCGTGCAGGCTCTATGATAGAGATTTAATTAGTAATAGTAATTAATTTCATGAATACATGCCATAAAAACAGACAGAGGAAAGCGCCGACGTGGATTTCGGGGTTGAGTGGATTCCCCACCAATCCGTCGTCAGGGCGCAGACATCAATATATCACGAAGTGGTCAAAATAATTCAGGATAATTCAATTGCTTTTTCAGATGCGGTGCAATATGGGATTTATATGACAACACTAGAATATTTTATATACAACTGTGGGGACAAGGAAAAAAGAATTCATATAAGCTTTTGTTATCTGGTGTATATAATAAATCAAAAAAGTACAACACTTAAGCCAAGACCCTAGATGAATAAAGTGTCCCAAGTGATATGAGGAAAGAAAACTTGTGTTTTGAAATAGGTGACAATTTCCCAACACCGAAATAAGTGTTTATAAAAAATAGCTGCAGTGGCCCACAATAGCGATAGCGATGATTCTCGTAGCACAGACAAATGCGTGCTCTCAGCGGCAACAGCTCCTCATCTACAGTGGTCCACAATAGCAAAAGCGATGATTCTCGTAGCACAGACCAATGCAGGCTCTCAGTGGCAACAGCTCCTCAGCTTCAGTGGCCCACAATAGCGATGGCGATAATTCCCGTAGCACAGACCAATGCGGGCTCTCAGCGGCAAAAGCTCCTCAGCTGCAGCGGCCCACAATAGCGATAGCAAAGATTCTCAGCCCGCGTTCCCTGCAGTAGACCCAGAGGCTCTGGAATTCTCGACAGAAGCCTCACCTGCGAGTAGAATCCCCCTCAATAGGAATTCAGAAGGCTGATGGGTGAATTGTAAAGTCCCTGAGACCTCAGCAGGAGGCAAGTTCAAATCAGGCCCTTGGGTAGTTGCTTCAGCAAAATGGATGGAAGTTTCAAAGTCCTTTCCCTCTAGTTACACGGACAGAGGTTCGCCTTGACATCCAGCAGTAACACACTGTGTAGGGGTTTTAGCACAGATATTTATACCCCAAAAGTCTTTGTTCTCAAAAGTCACAAGTCACTGAACCCAGCCTGAACCAGTTTGGTGTGGTCATGGATCACTTTGTTTACAAGGCTGCATCCTGCCTTTTAGGAAGAGGGGGTCTGCCATCAGACTCACAGTGGGAGGTGGAGCCATCATTCACCTTGCCAGGCACGACCCTGCTCAGATCAAAAGGTCAACCCTCCCTATACTCCAACTGCAAATCCCTCTATTCAATCCAGGTAGGGCTCAGCGTGCCCTGTCCCTCCAGAACCAGATAGCCAATACACATAACAGCAGAGCACACTAGAAGACTTAGGCAAGAAAATACCTACTATCTAAAAGTGGTATTTTCAAACACAGAATATAAAAATAATCTTCACTAAAAGATGTACTTTAATATTTTGTGCTCAGGCATACTAAATTCGACTTTCCTATCATGTTTCTTGAGTCAGCTAGGTTTATAGGATGTAATAATCAAACTGCCCTTTCTGGTCTAAGGGAACAGATAGCCTTGCAATAGTGAGAAACTAAATGGAGTGTAATTCACTATCAGGACATGCCACACAGACCAAGGCAGGTCCTAGCTCTTATATAGAATACACCCGCTATAGGGGTGACTTACATGATGCCAAGGGAAGGTTTAGGGACTGGGAAGTGGGTTCACTTCAAAGTCAAAATGTCAGTTCTGAACTGCACACAGACTCTGCAATGGCATGTCTGAGACACATTTTACAAGCTGCTTTTGTGGGTGGTGAAATAAGCACGGCAGGCCCACCACCAGCATTCGGTCTACCAACCCTGGGCATGCACGGTGCACTATACTAGGGGCTAACAGGTAAATCAAATGAGCCAATTATGGGAATACCAATTCATACAGTCAATGTACAATAGGGGGCATTCACACTGTGGCACTGAATGGCAGTGGCACAGTGCCCAGAGCATCTAACACCAGCAAACACAGAGGAGAAAAAAGAAACAAAATGGAAGGGAGACCCACGGCAACGGTCCCAGGTCTAACAATTGGGCAGTAATATTGATCTCACACCTAAATATGCAGTAAAGGTAATCTCACACCTATATCTGCAGACATATTAATCTCACACCTATCCAAAAGTAATGGTAACATCACACCAAGAGCTACAGTGACAGTAATCTCACACCTATATCTGCAATGATAATGGTCTTGCACCTGTGTCTAAAGTGATAGTAATTTCACACCTATCTAAACTAATAATGAGCACACACCTATATCTGCACTAATAATGATCTCACACCTATATCTGCAGGAATACTGATCTCACACCTATATATGCAGAGATAATGATCTCACACCTATATCTGCAGTGATATTAATCTCACACCTGTCCAAAAGCCATGGTAACATCACACCTATAGCTGCAGAGACAGTAATCTCACACCTATTACGGCAATACTGGTAATCTCACACCTGCATCTGTAGTGATTGTAATCGCACACCTAATCTAACAACAAATGATCACACACCTATATCTGCAGGAATACTACTCTCCCACCTATATATGCAGTGATAGTAATATAACACCTATACCTGCACTTATTGCAATATGCACTCAGAGTACTTATTCAAAAAATTAGTAGGTATTACCATTTTGATGCATTAGATTAATGTGATAAAAAATAAAAACATTGCTAAAAGCCACTACCATTACTAGTACAAATTTAATGCAATAGAGTTAGCGATTACAACAACGTGAACTATTGCCATTTTGCATTACACCATTTAAATAATGCTTCACAAAGGGGGGAAAAAACCAATAGCATTTACAATGCCAATAGCTCAAAACAATGTCATTGCGAGACCTATTGCATTGTAAATGTTTGTTGTATAAATACAGCACATCTTGCTAGGGCTGATAGAGGGAACCGAGACTTCCAGGCAGACACACTGACCAGGGACGCTGAGGCTCCTGCATGCAGACGCTCCAGCTTACAGAGGTCTAAACATCCCTCGCGGTGTGTCCAACTTGAGACCAGGACAGGCTCCTACATTCTCACACTTCATGGAATGGGGTTCGACTAAATCCTAGAGGTAGTCTTGGCTTTAAACCTACTCATCTGCAAGTACACTTAGGTACATCTAGATAGGTATTATAGGAGTACGGGCTTTTTTTATCATGCATTTTATAACCATGTATGCATTTATGAATATTGCAAAATGGTAGAACTGTACTATTTATTTATATTCACTGTGCTGCTGATTATATATATATATATATATATCTGCTACTGTCTAACGGTTGTTGCAGCACATCTATTTTACAATAGAAGAACAACTGTGCAATAAATATTTATTGCAACACGTCCCACTGTTTCTTCTGTGTAACTTCCTGAGACCGAATAAGTAAGCACGAGTCACTGAGAGAAAAGTAGTGCATTGTTTCCACTATCCTGGCGTATCAGGGTTGTCATGTTCTAAGGTTGCCAGAAACTATTCCCTCCACAATAAGAGGAGATAATAGTGACACTGTGAACTAGCTAATGCGAACGTGCTAACATTTTCGGTGGGGATGCTCAGAGTCAGTCTGCCACCAAACACACAGTTCATGTCATCCGAAAGTGCAGATCTTGTATAGGCTATATAGTGAAACTACACAACATGGTGCCCAATGTTGGTTGGGTACTTATTTAACAGTAGAATCTGAGTAGTTCAGTCGTGCTATTCTCAGACACCCCTACTCTCAAAACACCAGAGACGTCTGGAGTGGGTGGGCACAAACTCCGCCACAGATGAGCAGGCGAAAAACCCTTTTATTAACTGTTGGTTATTCAAGCTTGAAGGACACAGTGTTGCTAAATTGTGCATAAAACCTTATCTTAGTTTCCTTGAACAAACTTCATCTTTACAAAATGCCTGAGACAGGAGAAGACGTAAGAGTAGATCTACAAATCTCAGCCGGAGACAAAGATTCAAATCAATTCAAATTGCACCTAAATTCAGAGATACAATCACCCTGAAACTATTAGAAAATAGTTTATCAGCTAGGAGTGGCTTAGTAGATTTCGTGATTGAGGCACACAAATCAAAGAAAACAGGTATTCTATTCATGGGTTACATTCCCAGAAGCAGATGGGAGAACACAGATATTTCACTGCTATACAGAGGGAGATGCACCAGTGGAATATGGTCAGTTCAAGTACACCGAGGTTCCACTCACGTACCAGGACCATCTATACTGGTTTAAAGGCGCCCTACCCCACATAAGATATAGAGTAAGATTAGGCCCACTGGGAGGAGAAGGGGCAACATGGCCGATATTCACGGCCTACACACCACATCCTAACATTGGAACAGTGCCACAGGTATACTTATTCATACAACACAAAGATCTAATTAAAATCTATAGAAACCAGACGTAATTCGTCATTAGGACTTTCATAGTCCAGCGAAAAACAGTTGCAACAAATGGAACTCAATCCCAGGGTACAGCAACTAAAATCACACCACAGACGTTACATACAGTAATGGGCAAAATGCGCACAAAACGTGAACAAATGCCATTCCAGTCTTCCCGAATACTACCCCGTAGGAAAAACACACAGGGACTCATTTATGAGGTTTTGCCGTAGGGAAGCCCAGCAGGCCTTCCTGCTGCGCTTCCCCACGGCAACTGAAAAGGGCATGAATGCGCCGTATCTGTAAGATATGACGCATTCCTGTCCTTTTTCCCCTGCACCGGCGCATTATGGCATGCCTGCGCCAAGGCAGGCACCTTTGCACAATGATGCAAGGGTGCCTGCGTTGCGGGGATGATTATTTCTGTACAGGAAGGGAAACCTCTCTGTACAAAAATATTCACAAGAGGGTTTTCCTTTTTCTATGTGTGCTGCAGAATGCTGCACACATATAAAAAGGAAAAACTAGGAGAAATAAAGGTATTTCTCCACGTTGCGCCCTTTCTTACGCCTCCCCTGGGAGGCGTAAGCTTTTGGCACTGCCTCAGATTTACGATTTCAGTGTCAAAAGGCCATGGATGTTTCTGGGAACGCCCTCCAGCAACACCGATTGCACGCCGCTTTAACGCAGAACACTGCGTTAAAGGGACTGATATTTATCAGGCAGCATTAAGCCCAAAAAAATGGCTTAGTGCTGCCTGAGGAATGTCACGCAGGCTTCTGTGCCAGAGAACGTCACGAAAAGTGACGTTCTGATGGCGCAAGGGGCCTCATAAATGAGGCCCAGAATGTCAACAATCTGCTTGACCATGGGGAGAACACCACAAGTAGAAGATTGTACTAGTTGGGGTACAGTTTCTGCTGCAATATATACCAGGACCCATGGTATTCCTTCATTAGTGGTGATACCGGATGTATTACAAAACCAAAGGGGATGATAGACGGAGTGTTGAACATTGCAAGCATTCACCCCAAGTCAACTGATCTGGGTTTAATCCATCATCATTCTTTAGCTCACTCCGCCACCCCAGTTCAGACATGGCCATATGCAAATCAGTCGGACCCTGTGCCTCATGGAAACGGTCCAGCCTGAACTACCAAGCCATGTCTTCCCTGGACCGGAAACAAGCATCCTGGGTCCGGTTTTTGGCTAATCAGCCATCATCAGCCAGGCTAGCTTGAATCCAGTGGCAAAGTGAGCAAGCAGGGATACCCAGCCAACTTAGGGCGAACAAAGCAAAACCAAAGAGGATGATGGACGGAGTGTTGAACATTGCAAGCACTCACCCCCAGTCAACTGATCGGGGATTAATCCATCATCATTCTTTAGCTCACTCTCACACCCAAGTTATGACATGGCCATATGCAAATCAGTCTGACCCTGTGCCTCATGGGTGATACCGGATGTATTACAACAAATACAAAACGAGTACGGATCAGAACCTGCTCTGAACTTAGGGATGTAGTTACTAAAAAACTATGACCAGGCATCAGCCATAATACTAGCTACTATTAAAGGAGAAGCAGCTTCAGTGGCAATCCACCAACACCTAAGGGAGTTCAGTCCGTTAGAACAACAACACAAACTACCGAAAATTATTGAAACTGCATATGCAGAATTAGGCAGAGACAGTTTGGGTGGGAAAGCATTAAAACCACATCTGATGGGCAGTCCTGAAAAGGTCACTTCTAAGCAGACACCTGCTTCTTCTAAAAGGAAGTGGGATAATAAAAAAAAAAAATAATAACAGAGAAAAGAGATCTCAATCCCGAGGTAGATCTCCTCCACAGGTACAACCTCAGGAATAGGGATCATATTAGGAAAACTGACAGGTATCAGGATACTGACACACGTTCCTCTCGTTCCTTTCATGGTTTATTGAAAAACTCAGAGAAAGAAGGACGGTCAGAACACAAGGAAGAGCGTACAAAGTCCAGAGACAAACAGCACACACAAGACTATTATTCCAAAAAAAGAAGAAAAGACAAAATCAAAACCTCAGTATAAGAAGAAGAAAGGTGCAGGCCTGAAGATCAGACATGCCCAGTATTCTGAGGATGCAACTTCTGAACGGGGAATGAGCTCTGGAAATGCTAGACAGTGCGGCAGAAGTAACACTAGCTCGCCAGAACCTGATGGACTTGAATAATTACATCACGGTGGAAACACCAGATACAAGGGTGAGCGTCCCACATAAGTTACATGAAATAATACTCCAAATGGAGGGAGACCAGCCCAGGAAAGTTGAAGGTCTCTTTTGGAAGAACCAGTCATCTGGTTATGACACCCTATTATCCGGATAAGATTGGCAGCCAGCATTCGTCATTGAGTGCCCTAGGGGAGAAACAGTAATTTTCCAGCTTTTTCCGACCTTGTTCCCATGCATCTTAAATATGCATATGTATGGGAGTCTGCAGTTGCCCTAGCTCCAGCATTGTACAAAAATCATGCTGGATTTGACAGCCACGTGATCCTGTTAAAAGTTTCACCAAGTGCAAAGAGGCAATATCCTATAAAGCAAGAAGCTAAAAAACAGGTCATGGTACAACATCTGGGCACACCTTGCCTACGGGAAATGAGGGCCTCTTAGTTCCTATGGTTCAGACCAGTCTGGATCGACTACATCTTACCTGTTCTTCGATGCCTGTTTTGCAGTGAAGAATGTGTGTTGTATCTCTGTCTGACACTTGTATCGGACACACCTGCGGACTTGCATACCAGGCTGAAACCCCTGAGTGCCCATGCTCGGCAATATCCTCAGCGTATTCCCATATTGATGGCTGCATTCCTCGAGAACCCGCAGGTGCCTTTTACAACTGGGTTGAGCATCAGATCTTCCACTAGCACTCAAGTTTTGATGACAGCACCGGCTGCCTTTACACCAGCTATTGGCAGCTCTGAGTATCATCTGTGCTCCATTGACGTTCTCTGTGAGATGTTACAAGGACCTTCTTCTGCTGTAGAGGACAACAACGATGTTGCGTCTCACAGCCGTGACACTTACAGGCACATGCATCAACCTTTTTTGCAAGCGCAACCGGTACAAATCCCAAAACTCGGCCGTTTGCGCCCGCAAAAAGGGCTAAAGGGCTTTTGTGATGCATTTAAGAAATCACAATTTGCGATTCCTTAAATGCAATGCAAGACCCACTTTAAAATAGTGATTTCGCTATTTGGGGCCGCAAATTACAGAGCAATTAAACTGGTCAGTAATTTGGAAAAACTTTGAAAAATGCACTAATGTTTATTTTTCTAAGTTTCATGTTGCGCACACACATGCCCTTGGGGCATGTGTGTGCTCAACATGGGTACACATCACAATTTCAGGGGTGCAACAGGGTGTCCTTTTGACACCCTTGCACCCATGAAAGTACATGCACCTATTGGTACTCGCAAATTGTGCATGCAATCTCCTATTCATTCCTATGGGCCTATGGGCCCATAGGAATCAATGGGAAGCCATTTCTTAATTGCGACTCACAAATTGTGAGTCGCAATTAAGAAATGTTTAGGAATCTCTATTTTTATAGCGATTCCTAAATGCATAGGCTTTTGCGAGTCCTTAATTGCGATTCCTTAACAATCGCAATTAAGGACTCGCAAAATCCTACCTTGATGCATGTGCCCCTTTATCTATAATTGGCTCATTGTGTGCTGGGACAGAATTCTGATTTTTCTTTTTGGTTTCAAAACTCGGCTAAATTTGGAACATTTCCTACAAACTGACACTTCTGCTGAAAAGCATGGCCTTCCGACACTTGTTGTGGCTCGACTTATATAAACAAACTCAACTAGGACTTCGGCTAAAGTGACAATTCCAAAACTGATTGTTTATGTATTTTTTTTTCTCCCCTCTTAAAAACTGTTTTTAAAATGATTTTAATGACAACATTTTATCCAGCTCGCTGATAGTTTTATGCGCTGCTACCTAGTAAAAAGTTTATTTCGCAAGCATTTTTATCATTATTGCCTGTTCGGAAGAAGAGAGGGTGTTATGTTTCATATAGGTACCCTAATATAGGCCCGGGTAATATCATACACCATCACCTACATTATCTCCTTATACTACACAGTAACAAGCCTTCAGGATTGAACCTTTATCTAGTTCTAATCCTGGGTGCAGAAGGAGGGTTTTTCCTATAACTTCATCAATAGACTCACACAGTATGAATGAATATTCATACGGGTTCTTGGAAACCAGGCAGAGGCTACACCACTACCCCACCATATCTACGTACAAGGTTCATTCCATACAGCATCCTCAAATCTAACAATGGCTAATACATGAGACAAGGGTCAAAGAAACCCTAGAAATTTTTTGGTATAAATACAGCACATCTTGCTAGGGCTGGTAGAGGGAACCGAGACTTCCAGGCCGACAAACTGACCAGGGAAGCTGAGGCTCCTGCATGCCGACTCTCCAGCTGACAGTGGTCTAAACATCTCTTGTGGGGTGTTCAACTAAAGACCAGGATGGGCTCCTATATTCTCCCACTTCAAGTAATGGGGTTCGGTTAAATCTGAGAGAGATTCTTGGCTTTGCACTTACTCAAATTCTGGGTAGACTTAGCTACATCTAGATAGGCATCGTAAGAATACGCGCTTTCTTTTGTCATGCATTTTATATTCATGTATGCTTTTATGATCATTGCAAAATGGTAGAACTGTACTATCCATTTATATTCGCTGTACTGCTGATTATAAATATCTGCTACTCTCTAATGGTTGTTGCAGCACATCTGTTTTACACTAGAAGAACAACTGTGCAATAAATACTTATTGTAACACGTCAGACTGTTTCTTCTGTGTAACTCTCTGAGACCGAGTAAGTAAGTACGAGTGACTGGGCAAAAAGTTGTACATTGTTTCCATGATCCTGGGGTATCACTACTACTTATGCAGTCATCTATTTACCCGGGTACTACCCATGCACTAATCCAATGTCAAAAGCACTTTCCATGCACCCATGCAATCACCCAGACACTAATTATGTACTGATTCAATCACAGAAACACTATGCATGCATTCATCCGTTCACCCAGGTACTACCATGCATTCACACAATCACCCACGCACTACACATGCACTTATCTATTCACACAGGCACTATCAATGCACTCATCCAATGCTCCAAGCAGTACCCATGCATCCGTGCAATTACACAGGCACTACTTAGAAGGTCATCCAATCACCTAAGTAGTACCAATGCAGTCACTTATTCCCTAAGCTACTACCTACGCACTCATCTAGTCACCCAAGCAGTACTTATGCACTTATCTATTTATCCAGGTACTATCTATGCACTCATCCAATGTCCCAGGCACTATCTATACACCCATGCAAGTACCTAGGCACTAATTATGTACTCATCTAATCACTGAAGCACAGTACCCCTGCACTTATCAATTGACCAATGTACTACCCAAGCACTCATCCAATCACCCAAGCACTACTCATGGACTTATGGAATCACCCAAGCACTACTTATGCAGTCACCCAATCGCCCAAGCAGCACTTCTGCACACATCCAATCATTCAAGTACTACCCATGCACTCATCTATTAACTCAGATAGTACCCATGCACTCATCCAATCACTGAAGAATAACGTATGCACTCATCTATTCACCCAGATACTAGCTGTACACTCATCCAGTGTCCCAGGCACTACCTATGCACTGATCCAATCTCCGAGGGACTACCCATGCACCCATACAATTACTAAGACACTACTTATGCACTCACCCAATCAAGGAAGTACTACTAATGCACTCATCCATTCCAAGCAGTATCCATGCAGCCATCTAGTCACTCAGGTACTACCCAATCACTCATCTAGTGTCCCAGGGACTAGCCATGCACCCATGCAATCTCCCAGACACTGCCTATTCATTCATCCAGTCACTCAAACACTACTTATGCAGTGATGTAATCAGCCAGGTACTACCCATGCACTAATGCAATCACCCAAACACTACTTATGTGCTCATCAAATCACCGAAGCACTATCTATGCACTTATTCAATCACCCAGGCAATACCAATGTACTTATGTATTCACCTAGGCACTACCATGCACTCATCCAATGCCCCAAGCAATACCCATGCACCCAGGCAAACACTGATGCACTACTTATACACTCATCTAATCACCTGAGCTACCTATGCACTCATCTATTTAGCCAGGTACTACTCATGCACTCATCCAATCACCCAGGCACTATTTATGCACTCATCTATTCATCCAGATACTAGCTTTGCACTCATCCAGTGTCCTGAGCACTACCAATGCACTCATCCAATCTCTGAGGGACTACCCATGCAATCATCCAAACACTACTTATGCACTCAACCAATCAAGCGAGTACTACTCATGCAGTCATCCATTCACCCAGGTACTACCCATGCACTCATCGAGTCACCCTAACACTACCAATGCACTTATTTATTCACCTAAGCAGTACCTATGAACTCATCTAATGACCCAGGCAGTACCCATGCACCCATGCAATCAACTAGGCAGTACTTATACACGCATCCAACCACCCAAGCACTACCCATGCAGTTATCTATTCACTCAAATACTACCCATGCACTCTTCCAGTCACCCAAGCACTACTTATACACTCATCCATTCCCTCAGGCACTATTGATGCACTCATGTGATCACCCACACACTATGCAAGGACTCATCCAATCACCAAGGCATCACCCATGCACTCATCCATTTACCCAGGTACTACTCATGCACTCATCCAGTCACCCATGCACTCATCCATCCAGACACCCATGCACTCATCCAATCACCCAAGCACTACCCATGGGGAAATGCAATCACCTAAGCACTGCTTATGCAGTTATCCAATCACCCAAGCACTACTTATGCACATATCCAATTACCCATGCACTACCCATGCACTCATATATTCACTCAAATAGTACACATGCACTCATCAAACCACTGAAGCACTACTTATGCACTCATCTATTCACCCAGATATTAGCTGTGCACTCATCCAGCGTCCCAGGCACTACCTATACACTCATCCAACCTCCGAGGGACTACCCATGCACTCATACAATCACCCAGACACTACTTATGCACTCAAACAATCAAGGAAGCACTACTCATGCACTCATCCATTCACCCAGGTACTACTATGATCTCATCCAATTGACCAATAACTACCCATGCACTTATCTATTTGCCCAGGCAGTACCTATGAACTCATCCAATGAACCAGGCAGTACCCATAAACTCATGCAATCAACCAGAGAGTGCATATACACTCACTCAGTCACCCAAACACTACCCATGCAGTTATCTATTCCCTTAGGTACCACCCATGCACTCATCAAATCACCCAAGCACTACTTATACACTCATCCATTCACCCAGGCACTATTCACACACTCATGCAATCACCCACACACTATGCATGCACTCATCTAATCACCAGGGCACTAACCATGGACTCATCCATTCACCTAGGTACTACCCATGCACTCATCCATGTCACCCATGCACTACTTAGGCAGTCATTCATTCACACAGGCAATACTTATACCGTCATCAACCCACTGATACACAAGACATACACTTATTCAATCACTTAGGCACTACTTATACACTTTTACAATCACTCAAAATATATTGATTCATTCATAAGTGTCATATTCATGGAACAAATACAAACCTTTGTCTATCTTTAATGAAATAGGCGGTTCTAAAAAGAACAATTTTATTTTTATTTTTGTAATTTGTATTTATTTTTTCAGTGTTTTAAAAAAAATCTATTTCCAAAAACAAGTCAAAATACCACAGCCATGCAGTGAAAAGATTTTGCAAAAGGAATGTTATTGCAAAAAAATTAAAAATAGCATTTGTGACTTCTTGCACATTCAGTAATTGCAGAGATAGACTGCTCCCCAACACAAACTACTGTTTGGTACTTCAAGCAGTGTTGTCCCAAACCAGAAAACATGGCTACTGACAATGGTGTGTCAGAAGTTAAAATAGAACGCACAGATGTGCTGGGTCCGGCAACTTGTCCATCCTGAGATTGCTGTTGAAGTTCTCATTGGCGCTGCTCTCTAGTGAGACAATTTGGATGGATGGTATGGAGTTGTCCCATAATGTAGGATGTCCCACATGAGTATTTTTTCTCGGAGCCCCAAGAGAGTAACTTCTCGCGCAAAGGGCATGTCACTTTCGGTGCATTGACTTTCTTCTCTCTAGGTAGAATCGAAAAAAGGGTCCAGGTTATGCTCTCCTTTCTCTTCTTTATAGGCTCCTCCTGCTCCTCCACATCTTCAACCTTATCTGCAGGTGGGATTGCATATTCCATTTCTATTAAAGGCCCAAAAAAATAGCCGTATAATAAATGATTGAGTAAGACAAAACACAACACACCTAATCACTAACTTATCCTGTTGAAGATTCCATGGATTTGTTAGCATGAGCTGAAAGCCATTTTGTACTTGGTAGCCATTGTAGGTAGCCATGTGCTGTTTCCCCTCTTCCAGAGCCTTGCACATGCTCAGAGGGGCCTAGCTAGTAGAATGCACCTGCTCCTAGTATAGAACTGTCAGGCTATTCTTGCTGATGTAAGGAGAAGTAACTCTCCTCCCACTTTGTTGAGCAAGCAAGTCTTGTATACCCATATTAGTCATTTTGCATGCTTACATGTGCCAGGTCCTCCCCTTGGTTTTATGCTGACTAATGTAACCTAAGCATATATAAGGCTCCTGTTTTCTGTACTCCTTAGAATGCCTCCTGCAGTTCCTGAGGGTTCTGTGTGACGTAGTCTCCCTCATCTGAGGTTAATACATATGTATTTTATATTACAGTTTCTGTGCCAATCTCTAATTTGTTGGTTTAAAAGGACCAGGTTTATCAGTGAGACCCCTGAGAAGGTTTTTATTTTCTACAAATGGTGCTCCAACATGGACCTCATTAGAGAAGTGGCTATCAAAAGGGAGTGATCTTGACAGGAGACATGAATCTATTGAGGAGGACAGGACAGGACTCTACTAAGGAGGTACTTTGTGCACGGAGATTCTGGGGATTCTCTGTCTCTGCAGCCCAGTATATTTCTGGTCTTCCTGATATTGATCCTCCACATGTTTTCCACTCCTGACTGAGAAACTTTTTGGCGTGAGTATTCTAAAATCCACCGTTAGGTCATTCAGAACTTGGCAGTGAGAGGTTGGAGATTTGTGCTTTGGAGATTTGTGCTTTGGAAAGGTCGTCAACATGTGATTTGTTTTGGAAATTGGCCAATATTTGGAATTTGGAAATATATGAAGTGCAATTTGTGTAGGCAGGTAATGAGGAGACTTTTCTCTACTTTTTATAAAATTTGAACGGCACATTATTTAAGTGCTACTTTGCGTATGGTATTGTATATTTTACAGTATTTTTGGCATGCCTGTTTCAAGCACACATCAAAGAATGTGTTGCTTTTTGAAGGTACCATAATGTGATGTGAATTGAATTAGTCGGCTCCCTTAGAAGGGATACCTAAATAGGTTTAGGTATAAAAAAGTATTTCTTCCTTGGTGACTCAGTACCCCACGGAAATAAAATATGTATAAGGATCCTGCTCTGTGCACTTAGTAATGATGCAGAGCGAGTTTTGGTGTTCTGCCAGCCAAAACTAGTGAATTTGGTGTATTTTAGCTTCTTCAAAATGAAACAATCTTTGGGCTGTTTTATGCAGTCTTTTGGAATACTACTGAGGAGCTCTTCTTGTAAATATGACTTACAACTAGTATTTACAAATAGTTTGGTGTAAGTACAGTCTGTGGGCTGTCCTTTGTTTCTGTCCTCAGTGTTGATCTGTGGGTTAATTGTGTGTTTAAATGTCTATGTGGTTTGTGGTTTCACATTGGTGGTGCTTGTGTGAGTAAATAGTGATTGCGCTTTTTGTGTAAGAATGGCTAGCCTTAAGCGCACTGTATTGTGTGTTCTGAATGTATGACCCCCTTCTGAAAATGTCTGGCATGAGCTCAATGTGTTTGTTTGTGTTTTTTTGCTGTCATCATTCTGTTATGCAAAATGTCATTTAATTAATATTAAATAAAAATCCAGAAATCAATTATATATCATATGCTATAGAACTACATGTTACTATTAAATTGACGGAGTAAGCCACTATACATGTGTGCAAATTGTTAAAAATAAAATTAGATTTCACATTCAATAGGAATAAAATAGGCGTCAAAAACGAAATTGTGTGTTTTTGCAATAAATAAACTGAACTATAAAATGTTACAGTATTTTACTTTTGATACATTGTATTAGATATTAAAAGGCATTTCACATCATCTGAGTAAATTGGTTGTTGCTGAACTAAACACACATTATAGACCGATACATTGAAATGCCTCAGTTTTAAATAGACTGTCACTGTGCTTACATTTCAACACTAAAAATAAGAAGCTTTCAAACAGCTCTGTAAACTGTCACTAAGCAGCAGCTGTCTTTTTAACTGTAGGCCACAGAGAGCAAGGGATGCTGACTCAGCTAGGATTTAAGTCAGTGCAAACTCAATAAAACCCTTCATTTCAGACTAGTGTTTTAAAAGTTAGAAATACAGTTTCATTTTTTTGGGTAGCAGACAACAGATTGACAGTAGGGATTTTCTCTCTTAATGCCTTTTTTACATAAGCACATCCGTGGGTCTAATGTTAAATAATGACTGTCCTTTAAAAAGTGGCGCAGATTTTTTCATTTTTCAAGTTAGGCTTCTGTGCTTCGGCTTATGAATGAATACGTTTAAATATGATAGGCAAGGGATGCAGCTTGCTTTTCATATGTGGAATTATCAAAATGATTGGTTTAAAAAAAAAAATATATGAAAAAAAAGTTATTAAAAAAGACGTGCCTTAAATTTGTTTTTTTAGCCTTTATAAAGCTTAATAATCATACTGTGAACTCAATTGAATGTAAGCGACACTTTATCACAATGGAGGGAAACTTACATGTGAACTGTCACTTTACCCAGGCGTACAAAACTCATTTTTATAAGGGTATACATTATATATTTCTGATGCCCCATCTCTGGAATGTGTAGGGAACATTATGGGGATTCCTATTATGCAAAAACATTGTAGGAGATTCATTTTTAAGTGCCCCAAACATCAAAGTCAAACTTGGTTAAAATTCACTATTTAAAAACAATTCTGCCACTCAGAGCAGCTTTTTAACTGCTCTGCGGCTTTAGTAAATGCACACATTTAGGTATAACACAAATAGCTGATTTCTATACTGCTAGAAAAGTATACTGCACACTGCTTACAATTGAAAATATGTATCAAAACCAGCAGAAGTTATTCTCTTACCTCTAAACTGGCAAACAGGGGAATGGGTCTGCTTGTTCAACTCGCTGTCTCCAGGGTGACTTTGAATCAGGGAAAGCCGCATGGAAACCCTTGTAAACAAAATGGGACAGCTGCTAAAGGGTTAAAAGGTCGGGTTCTACATTTAGAAGCCTTGCATGGGTCACAGTAAGGTTTGCTTTGACATTTTGACCTCTGAAACTTTTTGAAAGATGACAGGGATGCACTGATATGAATAAAACGGCAATATAATGGTATATGTGAACTTTGATTAACAGATAAGCTTTGCCATATATACAGCACTAATGCTTTTAGAATGAGGACTACTGTACAAAAGCGGAGGCAATGAAATTTAGTTTGAATTCATGTGCCCTCATGTTACAACTAGTATACTTACTAAAGGGATTGATGGTTGGTTAATCATGTTCTTTAGGTCGCTCAAATGTGCTATTTTCCTCCTCAGAGTTTGTTTATGCCCAGTTTCTACAAATAGGGGTTGATAGTGTTGACAGAAGTGAAACATGTTTCAGGTTCCATACTGTCAAAATGGGGGAAGAGTAGGCAAATTTATGTTTTCTCTCTCTTTTTCTCAATTGTTTTTGAGCCTGTCTAAACTGTCTGTGAAATAGCAATGAGACATTTAATTGGCTATTCAGTAATACTGTTTTAAACATTGTTAGCATTAATAAAATGAATAACATATATATGCTATGTTACTGCCCATCCTGTTTGATGACATTATGAAAGGATGAGTAGTCTAGATTGCTGTTCCCTTATTTGACCTTTAAGGGGAACTAGATGTGGGTAGTTTTTGTTCTAAAAATTCTTAGGTGAGAAGACCATTTTATTGTATGTTATTCTCATGCTACATAGTTTTGCAAGTGCATTGCCAGTTTTTTATTAGCTAGTCTGTGTAAATAAACTGACAGTCCTTATTAGAGCTGATGTTGCATAGTTCGGATTGTGAAAAGTAGAACGCAGGAAAGATGCTCATGTGAGCAGCTTCAATTTCCTCAAGGACTTCTTTTTTGTCAATAATGTACCCCTCTGGTCGTCCCATTTTTGAGGAGGAGCAGCCCTTTGCAGCTCTTCGTCCTAATTTGTATAACCCTGTGTGGTCCTCCTGGTCCCTTGGAGCCAGTATTGTTTTTGTAATAGTCTGTTTAGTTGCTTTAATATTTGCATTCGTTTTGTTCATTCGGCATGAGAAAAGTTTTTTGGAACAACTGAAAAATGTTACTTTGCCCTCCTAAAAAATGATTGATGTTCTAGCCCTTATAAGAGAGAAACTGAAATGGTCTATTGAAAATGTTTTTATTAGATATGTGCTGTTGGCTATTCTGAAATTGAAATGATGGTCTCTGAAATGCATAGGAACCCTGAAAATGTTTTTACTAGATGTTTCTAGGGTTCACTTTTTGCTCAGGCTGAAAAAAAAGAAAAATGATGATAATTATGTTTGTGATAATAGTCATTACTCTCTCCTGCTATCTGTATGTTAATTATGACCCAATGCTCTGTTCCCTTTGTATTCCTGCTTATACCTCATATGTACCCGTTTAATGAAATGTTTAGAATGGAAAATGCCCACCTAGCAATGAATTAAGATATTGATACATTTATTAAAATTAATGTGCAAATATTTTCTGTGTTCCTACTGGAGCATAGGAATGTTTTCAGCTATTAAAGGCCAAAAACATAGCCGTAGAATAAATGATTGAGTAAGACAAAACACAACACACCTAATCACTAACTTATCCTGTTGAAGATTCCAGGGATTTGAGCTGAAAGCCCATTTTGTACTTGCCAGCCATTTTAGGTAGCCATGTGCTGTTTCCCCTCTTCCAGACCTTGCACATGCTCAGAGGGGCCTAGCTAGTAGAATGCACCTGCTCCTAGTAAGGAGAAGTAACTCCCCTCCCACTTTGTTGAGCAAGCAAGTCTTGTATACCCATATTAGTCATTTTGCATGCTTACATGTGCCAGGACCTCCCCTTGGTTTTATGCTGACTAATGTAACCTAAGCATATATAAGGCCCCTGTTTTCTGAACTCCTTAGACTGCCTCCTGCAGTTCCTGAGGGTTCTGTGTGACATAGACTCCCTCATCTGAGGTTAATAAATATGTATGTTATATTACAGTTTCTGTGCCAATCTCTAATTTGTTGGTTTAAAAGGACCAGGTTTATCAGTGAGACCCCTGAGAAGGTTTCTATTTTCTACAATCCAGTAAATCACGCATCCATGGAGTGATCCATAGAGTCACTCATACACCCTCTGATTAACCAATGCACCTTAATATACATATTTAACACACACAAACTTTTTTAAAACGCTAACAGTCACTGGATGATGTCATCACTGATGTCATCAGTGATGTAATTTCTGACATCATTAGTGATGTCACTGACCATGTCATGAGTGATGTAATATGTGAGGTCATTAGCAGTGTATTGCGGGGCGTGAGTTATAGTTAACTCAAGTAACTATAATGGCTGAATTGTTCTGATTTTGTATGAGTAAAATCTGACTCTAACTAGAAGTTCCCTGTAAACTTTGTTTTTTTGTCAATATATATATATATAAACACACAATTGACTGGAAGTCGTGTAGTCTGCGTCATTCCTGTCCATTACAATATCCCAATATGCGGAACGAGCTGAGGTAAACATAGCCCACATTCAAATACATCCTCTCACTTACTTCATCAGAAGGTAGACATTACCACTGCACCTAGCTGCCCCCCGAACCCCATCAGTACTGTAGTGTGGGAGGTCTGACTGTAATCCCGGTATGATTTTTAAAGACTCATCCAGTTTGCTTCCTAGGTGCCAAACGCATTGTAGATGATGCACTTGTAGGAAATACTGCGCCCCTGTTGGATGTCACATTCCTCATGGGAGTTGTAGTCCACAGACTAGTGCAAACATGCTCCGATTGGGAGTGGTTTCTTGTGTTGGAGTTGGATTCCAACAGCTGGGGCAAACGTGCTAGAATTTGAAGCGGTTTCTTGGATGGCCTGGGGGCTTTGTCTCTGTGAACTTACTGCTTGTTCACTCAGTCAGATGTTATGCTGGGCTAGCTCTGGGGGTAAATCTTCAAAGCAAGGATAGAAAGTAGGCTGAGGTGGTCATTACTGGCTACTAAACAACTTAACATTATAGTGTGGGGCACGTTATTACTGCCATATTACCCAGCGCAATTAGTGTGAATACAGCCAACTTAAATAGCTACTTGCATATTTATGAACCCCATTCATGAGCACAGGGGTAATTTACTGAATAGCAACACAGGAGAGTAGTTGTGACCATTGTTACAGTTGTGTCCTCTGTCTTTTAAACATGATTGTGTAAATTGGATTTGCCTTTATTTAATGACCATCACTTGGTGGGAATGAATTTTAGACATATAACGGGCACTTGTTTTAGAACTGCGGTGGAACTAATTTAAAAAAGGAGGGACCAGTGGGGTTTGAATCATTCTTTTCTTTGTGCATGGTTTTACTGGATACCATAAAAAGGGAATCCTAATACTCTGAATAAGACATTAGACCTTTTTAGACTGTTGTATAGATTGAAACATGTTTGTAACAGATGGATACAAAATGGCCAGGTGAATCATTGTATTTCCCCAGATGACCAATGTTTAGTGTTTTTAAAGGATACCAGGAGTACTCAATAGTAAAATAATTATTTGAGTATACCTCAAGGTATTTTTAACTATATCTGCTTCAAACAGGAGCTAAATATTTGTCATGAAACAAGATTTATATTAACTCCCAGGGCACCTCTTTTCTCATTCGGTTGAGTCTGCTGTAGTGGCTTTGTTCTTACCCCAGTTGGAGAGGTCGCCAACGCATGACTTGATACATTAAAGGTGAAAAGACCTCTGAAATATCTTTTTATGAGCCTATCCTCTTAAGTCTGATCCACTTATTAGTGTGACTATAAAAGCCTCAAGTATTTTTTGTGTGTTGATCTGTTAGCTATGAGGACATACTCCAATACTCTCTCACTGGTATTGATTGAGAGCACGGTGCCTACCCATCACCAGAGACTGAAACGCCCCTTACACGTGTGCTAGGTCACAGTTCTCAGCTACTACAAGAGACGGCCCCTTTACACGACTGTTAAGATTAAGTGCCTACCTATCACCAGGAACCTCCCCCTTTACAAGCCTGCTAGGGCTCAGTGCACACCTGATGCTATAAACTGTCCCCCTTACACAGTTGCTTTGACACAGTGCTCACCTACACCAGAAACTGCCCCTTTACACACCTGCTAGGACACAACGCCTACCTATCTCCGGAGACTGTCCTTACACACCTGCTAGGCACAGTGCCTAGCAGTCACCAGAAACTGCCCCTATACATGCCTGCTAGGCACAGTGCCTACCTGTCACCAGAAACTGCCCCTATACATGCCTGCTACGGCACAGTGCCTACCTATCACCAGAGACTGTCCTTACACCCCTGCTATGCACAGTGCCTACCTGTCACCAGAAACTGCCCCTATACATGCCTGCTACGGCACAGTGCCTACCTATCACCAGAGACTGTCCTTACACCCCTGCTATGCACAGTGCCTACCTGTCACCAGAAACTGCCCCTATACATGCCTGCTACGGCACAGTGCCTACCTATCACCAGAAACTGCCCCTTTACACCCCTGCTATGCACAGTGCCTACCTGTCACCAGAAATTGCCCCTACACATACCTGCTAGGCACAGTGCCTACCTATCACCAGAAACTGCCCCTTTACACCCCTGCTATGCACAGTGTCTACCTGTCACCAGCAATTTCCCCTATACATGCCTGCTACGGCACAGTGCCTACCTATCACCACAGATTGAACTGCCCCTTTACATGCCTGCTAGGGGTAAGTACTCACCTAACATCAGAAACTGCCCCCTTATATGTTTGCTAGGGCACAGTGAGTACCTATCTCCAAGAACTATCCCTGCACATGCCGGCTAGAGCACAGTGCTCATTTCCCACTACAAACCGGTCCTTACACATTTGCAAGGGCACAGTGCCTCCCTGTCGTCAGAAACTGCCCTACTTACATGTCTGCCAGGGCACAGTGCTCACCTGCCCCCGGAAGCAGTGACAGGGCACAGGGCTCACCTATCTATATAAACAGAACTCCATCACATTTCTGTCTCGGTCTTGGAGCCGCTCTCTAAGTGCCAAGAAGTCTTAGGAATGCGCTAGACTCACAACTGAGAGCATCGACAGCAGAACAGGAAGACACTGCAAGTGAGCTACTTGGAGAGGGCTCTCAACCTTAACTGTTCCCACCAGGACCAACATCACTTATCCCAGCCAGAGGCAGGCCCTGGAACACTGCACCAGAACAGGGCCAACCCTCTCTGCCCAGAGCAAGTGTGGCTGGGCCCAGAACAATCCATCTACTTCTCTCTCTCTGCTTGTAATCTGCTCCTTGATGTGCTGCCTGTGGTGTATCCAGTTCTACTACATTCCACGCATGCACCGCTCTCACCCCTCTGCAGTATTTAACGTAAAAGTGAAAGGAGCCAGCAAAGCTCACTGCAGACATGGCGGCCGCAGACCCCAGAGCCGGGCTGTTAGAAGAGGCCACCTGCTCCATCTGCACAGACCTGTTCACTGACCCCGTGACCTTAGACTGCGGACACATCTTCTGTCTCTCCTGCTTCACCAGATTCAAGGCCAGCGAGGATTTGGAGAAATCCTGCCCGGAATGCAGGCAGAGGTTTGACCTTGAGAAAGAACTGAAGCCAAATAAGAGATTAGCAAATATGGTAGAAATGGTGAAAAGACTGGATATACCGCCCAGAGGCCCTGCCACAGGAAGTCTTTGTGAGGAGCACGGGGAGAGGCTGCAGCTCTTCTGTGAAACCGACGGTGAACTCCTGTGTGTGGTCTGTAGAGAGTCCCAGGCACACAGGGAGCACCGTGTGACCCCCGTCAAGGAAGCCGAGCAGGAGTACAAGGTAAGGAGTCAGAATCTAACCCAGGTCAAAAAGGAAGATCATCCTAGAGTCAATCTGGTCATAAGATGATTCCAGCTGAGTTATTCCTGTAATTATCTGCTGAAGTCATCTGAAACCATCCTGAAGTATGTGAATAGGGCAAAATATTTAAATGAGATGACTCTAGAGTCGTCTGAAAAACTACTGTGAGATGGTGTCCTGATTACTGCAATTTAATATGCATGATGATTTTTAAATATTCAGGATGAGTGTTAATTACTATAGGATGACTCCATGACAACTTTAGAATGAGTGTGGCTCACTATAGGATACCTTAATGGCAACTGCACAGGGTGTGTGAATAGATCCTGGATGGTTCCAGGAAACATTTTGATGGCTGTTGGTAACCAATTAATGATTTATTATTGAGTAAGGGTTCTAATACTCATTGCAGATTCTATGACATGAGAATATTCTATGGTCACATCTTCTCAAATCCAGTGCCCATAAAGTACTTTAGACCAACTAATCTGTTGCAAAACAAGTACTTTGAGATGCATGAACTATGTACCCATTAGTACAATGGGAATTGTGCTTGAATGTAATAAATATACCTAGTTTAGAGAGTCCAATGGATTCTAAGTAACTATTAAGAAGCTAAAATTAAACTACGGCTTTGGCATAATACCTTATTGTTCTGCACAATAAAGGGTGGTGGGATATAAGAAAATCTGAAGTAGGAATTAGCAAGAATACAACACACTTTGTATTCAAAAGAAGGATTTTAACTTGTGATTCTCCCTCATATTCAGAATATTCAGTAGAGAATGCCTTAATTTGTGTACAAAGACATTACCTGTCTTTTTTCCTAATATGGTGATCTGTGGGAAAAGACTAAACAAAACACAGGTTAAAATAAATGAATTACTTCTAAATTCAATTTTACTTAACTGAAGCACATTCCTAACCCCAAAAGGCCTTAGGGCACCATAAAATAGAATAGTATAATTAGACAAGAAATGGTCAATGACAACTGGACCTTCGTTCTTTGCTTCTAGATTTGCTAGTTTCTTCAATTCTCTTCTGGCAAGGTAGATCTTAATGGCAAGTTTTCACTGCATCTTTTTACGTTCATGGATGGCCAGCTTTTGGCCTTCTACACAGATTACTTAAACTCTGAAAGGATAACAAAACTATAGGTTAGGATCTTCTTTCAAAGAGGATGCAACATGACCATACGCTTCCAACAGTTTGCTTATGGTGAGTGGTCACACGAGCACGAGTGATATCAGTTCATTAGTCATGTTGGCGGTGGGGAAAAATATTTCTGAAAAGTGATAGAGAAAGAAGTAGGTTCAGAAGATCAATCTCATAGGTAAGAGGGTGTAGACAGATATGGTCAATCTGCAGAGTGAACTATTTCACTTTTTGATCTCCTGCTCAACAAAACAGCAAAGAACACCTTCCTAGCTGTGCCCTACATGGACCCTATTGTTAGACAGGATAATGTGATCAGAGACTGTTCAATTAGTTGAGAGATTGCACTGCCAACAAGTATCTGGTGCCTGAAAGGATCCTACACCCAAGTTGTAAAACGGGGCGGCTTACCTACAGAGTACAAGTGATGCACAAGTGTGAGGTAATACTTGGAGTGGTGTGCGCTGTCAGTGCTGTGTGCTGTCACTAGACTTCACGTTGGAGCCCTCTCCTGGGACCAGAGCAGACCTGCTCTTTCTCATTTGGAGCCAGTTAAGAGAGGAAAGGCAATGAAACTGCAACAGTTGAATCCTCATGTGCCTATTGGATATGCTACGGTACCACATGTAACAAGATGTTTAATGATAATGAAGACACATGAACTATCTTATCAAAGATCAACTGTTATTTCACCAAGAGCAGCAGTTACATCGTGATCCTTGGTAACACAATGCCACTTTTTGGTAAAAATTTAACTCACTCAAACCAGTGAGGAGAAAACGTGCACAGTCCAAGGCAAACTTGGCTTTTTCCAACAGCTTGTGCAATCCTCTCTTTGGGTTACGGTCATTTCTGTATCAGGAAGGATTAGTGGAATCTTTCATCATCGCCTACACATAGTCACGCAAAGTATTAACATACATGCCATCATAGTATTTTCAACATAAAGTAAAAATATACAGTGGTAGTCTGTGGAAAGTAATATGACATCTAGGCATGGCTCACCTAAGAGTGACAGAAATTACGTTTTTAAGTCCATAAAAATAAAGTCGATATATATGAAATATTTCCACAAAAACACTTTTAGATTGTAACATACTTATAATAAACCGAAGGAGAAAAAGCAAATCACCCTTTGTTTTGCAAATGATCCATTGAATATTGATGATGTTGAGGATATTTTGTTTGATGTTTTACCTTGTCAATGCAGACTGCTGCAGGCAAATGATTTGATAGCCACCTCCGTTGAGCATGTGCCACATACCTGAGCTATAATGGATATAAATAATTTCAAGCAATCAGTTTTGGGAAATATATTTTTGGGCCATACAGGTGGAGGGGAAAAGTGTTATGGAGTTGGGAGTTGCCAGATACAAATCTCTGAAAATTGGTTGCCATCTGTCAGGTCAAAATGGAATGCCCTTTACTTAACTTTTAGGCAGTCAATCTGTGATTGTACACCTCTCTTTTGCTCATAGAAGTATTCACACATTTTTCATACAGGTAGAGATGGAATCAGAGAAAAAGTGTTCTCTTTAATAACGATTGAAGAGTCATACATAATTTAATTAGGGAGCAACAGTTGTTATCCAAGTGTGAAATTAGGCACTTTAAGTTATCAAACAATCATAGTCTTCCCTGTCCTGAAAAAGCAAGAGAAACCAGTAAACATAAAACCACTTATATGCAACTATTTATTGTATACATTATTTCATTCATATTTTTTAAAGTTATGTTAAAAGTGCTTTGCAGTCAGGACAACTTATAAACGACATTTATTCTCTATTACATGCAAGGAGTAAGTCCTAAAAAAAGGATGCCTTGGAAAGTAGAAAAGGCTTGCAGGCTTATTCTAAGCAATTCCGTATAATAAATGCACTTATGAATCTCAGCTTACGTGATGGACGCTGTTAGACCTGGCATCTTTTGGCATGTTTCCCCTTTCTTCTTGCTTCCTGACCTCCTGGTTTTGACTCTGTATTTGCTTGTTTAGTGTCTCTGCGTACTTTCTCACTGCTGATCAGTGTTAAAGTGTAAGAGCTTCTATGATAAATTATGTTTATGGATTGGTGTTTCCATGTTTGGCTTATTTGATTTACTGGTAAGTCCTTGGTAAAGTGCACAATGTGTGCCAGGGCCTGTAAATCAAATGTTGCTAGTGCGCCTGCCAACACTGGTTGTGCCACCCACACAAGCAGCCCTTCAAAGGGTTCTCAGACCTGCCACTGTAGTGTCTGCCTGCTTTTGTGACTGTCATGTCGACCTGGCAAGTGCCACCACTTGCCAGGCCATGGGCTTCCCTTTTCTTACATGTAAGGCACCCCTAAGGTAGGACCAAGGTACCCCCATGGGCAGGGTACAGTGTGGATGAAAGGTAGGACATGTACTGGTGTGTGTGACATGTCCTGCTAGTGAAATACAGTGTATTTTGTTTTCACTATGGAAAGGCTATCTGTCCCATAGGATATAACGGGAGATGCTTTGTAACATTTTACAAATACAACTCCCCAGTGGGACAAGAGTGTGGGCTTTCTGAACTAAGAATTAAAAAAAAACATATTTTAGTAAAGATGGTTTTTAAATTATGTGTTTGAAAATGCCACTTTTAGAAAGTAGGCATTATCTTCCTTAACCATGCTGTGTGCCTCTGCTAGGTTGTGAATTGACTGTCTGGCTTTGGAGTGACAGGGGCTAAGGATGTGCATTCAATGTAGACAGCCACTGGGGGGGGGGGGTGAGATGTGTCCTGCCTTTCCTAGATGAGTTGGGGATGGGCTGACTAGACCTGGGCTGCATTTGGAGTAGTGGAAGGAGATTTCCTTGCACCTGGATAGGACTGGTCTGCCTTACACAGTGCTGTCTCCACCTCCTGCCAGGAACCTGGGACAGAGTGGATAGAACTTGTTTGGACTAAGCACAGATGCTCTCTGCCACAGGGAACAAAGGGAAATGTGGTATCATTTTGGGACTCAGAAACCTGCCAAGAAGAAGAGCTGGAGAAGCTGTGAGGAGGAACTACCAGTTTGCTGTGTGTTTTGCTGTGTTGGTCTGCAGTGGTTGCTTCTGTCTTGGGCAGAGAAAGGACTGGAATGAACTTTCTGCAAATTCTTTTTTTGAGTATTTCTAACGATCTGAGGTAGAGCTTGCCCCCTGTTCAAGAAGTCTAAGGCACAGCAAAGACTTCAAGTTCATCTCTTCCCATCACTGCGAACTGTGTGTTTTATATCGCAACAGAAGAAAAAGCTAGTTGACACTGTCACTGATGCCGCCGTTGACTGCGTGTCCTGAAGGCACCGCTGCGGGGTGCAGCGCACTATGCACTACAATCCTGGTCTCACTGATAACTCCTTTTGATGCTGCCACCAAGCCACTGCTTGCACCGTGAACTTTGGGTACCGCACTTTGCACTGCCTCACTTCACACCGCCCCCTTGGTATCCCAACAAAACATCTTTCCCCGCCGACATTGACGCCACTGCCTGCACGTGGCTCAAGGGCACCACTGGTAAGTTACATGATGCACCACTCTCATCCCGCACCACAGCCTTGGCCTACTGATGCCGGCACAATCTAGTTCAGTTCTTCAGCTGACGACAGTGCTTCAGCAACGACTATGCAGCTGCTTGTACTGTGACCTGCCAGAACCAAGACGAGTACCCCATCACTTTGCACTGCAGCCCTGGTCTCACCGCTGTCGCTGGACGACCGTCACCAAGCCGCTCCCTGCGCTGTAACCTGACGGTACCGCACGCCACATTGCTGCACTTCACACTGCAGCCTTGGTGCCTGCCGACGCCGGCGCTCCCAACTTTAACCTCTAGGAGTTTGAGCTGCAAAGCATGTGAATTCACAGGTCAGACGACTTCTGCACAGACCTCCAGATCCAACGCCGGCTCTTCAGAGCACAAGATGTTGCCGAAGCCCTGTATTTCTAAAGGTACTGTTTTGCAGGTTTTCCCGACACCATCGTCGGCCGGCGAAGCTGCGGTCAGCCAGAACTGCTTTGATTTGTTCATGACTCTGTAATAGCCCCAGACGGAGCTATTGACTTCAAGGAACTGTTTTTTAAGCATATTTTCGCTTATTGACATTTCTAAGAACTGTATGGTGGATTTTCTATTGGTTTTGGTCTTGTTTTGCACAGATAAAATATTGGATATTTTTTCAAGCTTGCCTTTTGCAGTGTTTTCATTGTGTTTCTATTGGTTATGTGCAAATGCACATGAGATAAGCCTGACCGCTCTTGTCAAGCTGCCAGAGGGGTGAGTGGGGGTTATTTAAGGAATGTACCCCCCCTTATCCTTACTAAGAAGTATGGTCCCTACTTGGATATGGTAACAGCCTGCCAACTAGATGCCTCCATTTCTAAAAGCCGTCACTCTCTCACTGTTTATGAACTGGCCTTGAAAGTGAGTAGGATGGTGCACATCCGTGATCACAGCAGCAGCCTAAACTTCACTGTAGGACAGGTCATTTGATGAGGAACGTAGTCATATCAGAGTGTCGAACTGACATAGTCTCAAACTGCATTTCGTAATGTGTACCCTTGAGTGAATCTGGAACGTTTATAAATGTAACTCTAACCATTAGTATATTTAGTAGACTTCGTACTCACTACAATTCTTATATAAATTTAGAGTTTATCTGTTTGTTTTGATTATGTTATTGATGTCCTCTGAAGGTCTTATGTAATGTAACAAAATGCTATTTACAAACCTATGTGCAATGTTTACGCCTCTTCTATATTTTTCTGTGCAGAGGTCGCATTCTCTCCCCTCCATAATCTCTCCTCTGACGGCATACTCTCCGCATGCAGGAGTATACATATTAGTAGTAAATGTTTGAGGGACAGAGAGGAGTGGTTGGAAAATGGGAAATACTACTGGGGGATAAGAAGGACTAAAGAGGGGTTTAGGAAGGATTTTAGGTAGGTACTTAAAAGCACCCTAGTGGATTCCACTGTATCCTCACCTAAGGGCTATTGCACCCTGCTACAGGTGTGAGTTAGCTCGAGCCTAGGCAGTTGGTTGCAGGCATGGGATGTTTACCATGTTGACTCTTCCCTTTTCTTTGCACCATAACACACAGCTTGCAATGGTAGTGTGTGGGTGTTAAGATACAGGCCCTCTAAGGGTGGCACAATAGGTGCTGCTGTCCTTAAAGGCCTTCCCTGGTCCCAGTGCCCTTGGTACACATGGTACCTTTTACAAGGGACGTATCTGAGACCAGAGATATGCCAATTGTGGGTACCAAGGGCCCTTGCCTGGGCCCTGGGTACCTGCCTGATTGGCATGGACCCAAGGAACATCAAGTCAGGTTGCATCAGATGTCCGGCAAAAAGTGGGGGGGGAACCATGCAAAAAGGGGAACTTTCCTACAAATATAATCCTACTATTTCACTGTCCACTCTTTTTCCTCAAAGATCTTTTGAAACCGAGGCTGAATGTGAGACCTTCGAGTTATTAGTTGCTGAATAATGCTTTTGAGAAGGGCAAAGAAGAGCGATCATTCTTCTTTTTCATAGTCCTCTTTGATTTCCCGGCCGTATCCTCACGTGTTCCTTGGTGAAGGAGTAGGATACAGCTTGCGGAGCTTCCACTTCTGGTCCCATCCTGGCATCTAAATATACCCCCGTCACTAAGGGGATCCTAGCAGCAGTTGATGCCATTCTCCGTGCCTCCCACCCGGCTGCAGGGAGTGAAATCGCAGTTCCCTGTGCATGGTGTCAGCCAGGCTGTGACTACGTTGGTGACTGCCAAGATGGCAGTGCCCAAGGTACGGAGCCTGGTAATGCGTGGTCCACTACATCGGGGCCTGAGGATTGTGGGCTTTCTGAGGTGCCCTTGTAGTGAATCGAGAGGAGTGCCCCGGTGTACTAAATAGTATATAGTATGGCGGCCATATTGGAGGTGAGGAGACCATTGCTGCGCACCTCTGCGATTCAGCTTCCCCAGCCTGAAACGCTCAACCGATGCCTGGAGCAATGCTGGGGACAACAGAGAAGGTTACCCCGCCTCTGGCACGTTAAGTAAAGCCTGACTTGTTACCCCCTATGTTTACGTGGAGGTCATCTGGCCATCACCATCTCGGGGGATCCCTCCAGGCCCAAGATCACTGCCCATGAGTGCAACAACACGCTGAAGGCTGGGCTGAAAGCAAGAACCCCAGCAATGGCGAGAAGATCATGTAGTGTAAATAGGTCATATATATTTGGCCAACCCTAATCGCTTCAACTTTCTTAAAATGTACCCTTGAGTGAATTTGCAACTTTTAAATATGTAACTCTAACCACTAGTATCTGTAGACTTTTGTACTTGGTATTATTTTTTATCTGTTTGTATCGTTTATGTTATTCATGTCCTCTGAAGTTCTTATGTAATGTAACTGGTTCTATTGCAAAGCGCTCTGACACCTTCGGGTAAAGTTCGCTTAATATAAAAACGCATAATAGGTAAATAATGTCAGCCCAGGTAGGTGAGGTTACTTTCTGGGTGATGTCCCTCCCGGCGCCACCGGATGCCCACCGCAAAGTGATTTAGAAAAGTGCTTGAAAGGCATGTGTCATTGGGGACAGTACATTGGTGCTCCAGCTGTTTCATGTGGCGGTAAAAGTGCAGCTGCCTGGAATCGAGAGTTTCAGACAAATTCCAGAGCTCCGATTTAGTTTGTAGAATTCCAAGTTTTTGTCAGCAAAAGTAAACTTATTTTTATATTCCTTACACTTAAAAATGCCCGTAAAGGAAGTTAACTGAATAATATTTCTCTCGATGTTTTCGGTCTCCTCAAGAGCTTCCTTGTGTTGCCAGGTATACATTGAGATGTGCACGAACAGGGGAATGAATGGTATGCAAGACAAGAAATGTAACATTTTTTTAAGAGCAATGCAACGATACATTATTATACATGCACGCCAAGTGCTGATTTATGCATAACTTATTAGAAAAAGAAAGTGAAAGTTTTGGAAAAATAGGGGAATGTATTCTCCCCAATGACTTCTATGGAAGCGGGGGCAATTTCGGGTGGGAGACAGCTAATGGCACACATATGCTTGTTTGTCCGATTAAGATGCACATGTCTCACTTTTTACGTGCAGCACGTTACGTCTGGAGCTGGTAGTTTCACTTTTAATGACTCAAAACCCCAGAATGCAACAGCAAATCATGAGATAAAAGGTTGAGTGAAGCCACAGACAGCTATACTCTACAGTGATAACTTTTACCTTTCGCAAACACTGGAGCATGCTTCCTAACTTAAGGATTCCCAGTGACTGCTCAAACAAGCATTTGCAATGCAATTGGTCTCGCCTTTGAAACCTTATAAGTATTTAGCTCTGAAGCACATTATTGTGGGTGCAGCAATATTTACTGCTGTACTGTACATCAAGCAGTGAAAGAGTGCAGTACCACATGCTGTCACTAGGTGTCCCTTGGAATCTCTTTTGGCCACATAAGGTACTGCACCCTGCAACATTGTTAGCGTTGCAAGCTGGAACGAAAAGTGCTTGTCTTCAATTGAGTGAATTATACTTGCATGTGAATAAAGGGCGCGTCTGTCAGGCCGTGATGTGCAAGAGCACCCTCTAAGCAAGGCAATTTGCCTAACAGCTTCTACCATACGGGCCCGTCTAAAAAACGAGATGCCATGTTTTCTTGCATGTTATTAACTCACATCCATTCAATAAAGAGCAAAATGAACTGAATCTCTGTTTCAGAGAAGGAGGGAACTCTCTCTGGAGGTCAGATCACCAAATACCAGGGTAGCGGAAGTGATATCACGCAGTTATTATCTTCCATTTTCCTACCTTGCTGTGCAATTGTCTCCTGTTTGCTGCTGGGGTACTGCAGGAAGTATCTAAAGTGGAATCAAGAAGGAAACTAAACACAGCTCTTTGAGGTTTGTTTTATTTCTGCTTTTGTCAGTCCCTTCAGGGCCCCCTCAAGACATGGATTAGGAGCCATGGGCAGAGTGCACATCATAGATCACATGTGACAAACAGTAAACAGCAATGTGTAGATTTAATTTGCTGTACGCTCTGTCGGGCTTTACCAATATAGTAGTGTGTTATATGTGAGACTTTCAGATTCACATTTGACATGCATTGCTTGACTGTAATGAGTGTTATCACTGTGTATGACGTAGCCTCACTGCTGATCCTCCCTGTATCCGAGCACATTCACATGTGTACGCTTCGCGATAGCAACACTTTCAATATTACCACACACCATTGACATGTGTGTCTGTGCATATCCGCAACTTTGACAACGACATGCGATGTTCACCATTCAATCTTTTCAAACACCATCTCATTAACAATAGTTTCCGCCCTCCCGACACATGCTACATTAAGGTAAATTGTACACTCTGCGAGGTCAAAACTACAAAAGAAACACACATAAGTAAACTTCCTTGCCAGAAAGGAACTGGACAACGCCCAGGTCCCCGGAATAAATATTCACACCCCTATGCTGGCCTGGCATACGCAGGCCCAGACCACTTTGCATACGTATAAATAGGATGCCTACGACGCCACATCTCTCTGTTCTTCCACACTGCCTCAGGTGATATGGCTGCATCCACCTCTCATATCGCAATGCGCAATAAAAAAAATGGATCCATGGGGTGTACACCATCCTAGCAATCAACACAGGCTCTAAATTGTGCCTGTCGTCTACGAAAGGGGATCCATGAGGTGTACACTATCCTGGAATCAACACTCCATCTGAATTGTGAGCACTGCTGCCCGTAGTGTTTGCTCACACAACAATGACAGCAGGTAAGCAGAGTGGCCTGGGTGAACAGGGCCTCCAACTAGGTGCGGTGCGGCGGGACGGGTGGGGTGCATCACTCGGGCTGCGCAGGTGCGAACAAACGATGTTGCCGTGCGTAATGATGTGATCTCTTACCTGACTCAGTCACATCTCTGTCTCATTTTAAAGACCTGCTGTACCATACTGTAGGCCTGAGCCTATGGGCAATGCTGCCCTACAGACACCTGTTGAGAGCGATGCTGCGGGAGGGGTGGGGTGCATCATCTTGAGTGGGCTTGTGCGAAAAAGTGATGTTGCTGTGCGTAATGATGTGATCTCTGACCTCATTCAGTCACATCTGTCTCATTTTAAGGACCTGCTGGACTGTACTGTAGGCCTGTGCCTGCGGGCAGCACTGCCCTACAGACACAAGCAGTTGGCTTTTAGGACACTGTAGTGAGCTCGTTACTAAGTGTACATGCACACAGGCTTCCGCCACTGCATTACACGCGCACATTATGCTTCTAGCATGTGCTCTGTTCCTTTATATATAAACAGTTGTATAACGTGTAATTATTTAATCCTGTTAATTCTCGAGCACTCCATCTCCTCGTTGAACCACGATTACCACTAACTGTTGGTAGATCGTACTTCAAATACGAAGGATGCACTCAACTCCTATTTTCTATCAAGCTTGAAATAAACCTTCATTTACCTTCAGGCGTTTCCACCATTAAATTATTTCTCCCTTTTCAGACATTCCATTGATTGCCTCAAGAAGGGCGGAGTGGGAGCTGACCCCACAATGATGCCCTGGGCATTCTGACACCTTCCATTGTGGTATCAAGACACTGTCCCTGACGGAGACCTGGTCTACTGTACAAACATACCCAGGACTCAAAGCTTGCACCAACACGTTGTGGGACACACTGGTGGTGGCAGGTGAGCAGTGAAGCCTTGGTATGCAAGACCTACAATTGAGCACAGTGCGGGGGAAGGGACTGGGGTGCAGCACCCTGGGTGCACAGGTGCATGCAAAGCGATTGTCCCGTAGCTAATAATTTAGGACTATATTATCAAAGAACGGCGATAACATTATCACCCCTTTAGCGGCAGGAAACTGCAGCTAAAGTGCCTAGAATGGGCTTGATAATATGCCCTTGTGAATTCCCATAGTAGCTCAGGTTCACACCAGAACCTGGGTTTCTATGGGAATTCACAAGGGTATATTATCAACCCCTTATCGCCGCTTTAGCAGCAGTTTCCTTCCGCTAAAGCGGCGATAATGTTATCGCCATTCCTTTGTAATATGGCCCGTAATCTCTGGCCTCATGTGTTTCATTTTAAGGACTTGCTGAACCACACTCTTTCTCGTGATTCCAGCGTCCTAGACAAACTGGTGACTGGAGGGTAAACACTAAGGGCTGGGTGCAGTAGGCCGACGCTCTGTCTCCTCCTCCCTCTCTTGTTTTTACTCTCCCTCCCCTTCTCCCTTCCACCCACTCCCCCTCCCTTCTATTCTCACTATCGTCCTTTCATTCGGACTTCCTTTCTTTACTTCTTCCACATAGCACACATACTTATGTTTCATTTTTGTCTTGCAGGTTTCCTACACTGCTTCCACTGGAGTCCAAACCACGTTTTTTTAATTAAAGTTACGTTTCTATTCATTTTTGTTTTAATAAAGGTTACTTTTTTTTCAAATAAATAACTGAGTGTATAGGTCTTCTTTTTCTGACTTCACTTGTCTATTATTTATTGTGAAAATCATCTGTTTATAAGAGATTTTAAGGATAAAGTTATCTAATATTAGAGTGCACCTACCAAACATAATCTGACTATTAGACAAATGAAGCCTTGGTAATTGTACAAGTGCAAGAGTTCTATGAGTGTAGGTTGTATGACGTTACAACGCGGTCTTTACAACGCGATACCATTATGACGCGGTCATCACAACTCAAGTTGTTACAACGACTTGAGCTAGAGGCGCTGGATTTAGGAATAGTATGATTTACTATTCCAACTCCAGCCTATGTTACAGTAGGGAAGGTGTTGGAATAGTAAATCATACTATTCGTTAGTATATAGCGCCATCCAGCGCAAGTCGTTGTAACGACTTGCGTTGTGATGACTGCGTCGTAATGGTATCGCGGTGTAAGGACCGCGTTGTAATGGTTGTCTCCCTTGAGGGTATCACTTTATAACACCATAAGTACTGCCCGGGTGATTACCGAACAAATAAGGCACTGCCTAGGACCACAGAGGCTTCAGGGACTGCCGATGCCCACCCTGCATATTTAAATAAAGCCCCTGAGTGTGGCGATCCCCGGACTTCAGTTGGCCCCGAACCCCCTGAACAATTAGTAAATGTAAATGTAAATGTAAATGTCCCCTAGGCTGCAAAATGACTCTGTGCCCTTCCGCGCCTAATTTACATGTGACATTAAGATCCCCAGTCCTACAGAGACCCCGCAATATAATAATTTGATTGGCCATGGAACATTACCCACTAGGGGCCTCATTAAAAGAACGGGTGAGACCCCACTTTTTGTTTTATGTTTTTTTCGTTCCATTTTTACCATCCACATCCCCTCTATTAAAGCAATTAGAGGTTTTCCTCCTCTCGCTTCAAGTAGTCAAACAAGTATTTGCTATCATAGGGTGGAAGCCATGCACCAGCCCTCTAATAGCAAACACAAATGTCCCGCGAATACACACCCCGGGAATTTGCATGACCTGCGCCTGACATGTCGCCCTCCCTAGGACCATGATCCATTTGTTAGTATAAACACATACTGACACTACTTACACACATATAGTACAGCGACCAGAATGTAGTGAAGAATCAGAGGAAGCGCAAAATATAAATCCTACCAGAAGTCGGATGACAATTCAATGAGCCGATGACCCTGGCATGAGTAGAAACAGCTACAGGAAGAAAAAGGGTCTTCAGCAGAACACAACCAATTTTGAAATATTGGTGAGTGGTGCTTTCTTTTTACCTTCTCCTGCTCGTTGCCAAATTTATGTAGTGAAGAGGCAAGCAGCAGTGGATCCAATAAGTAGATTTATTGCAAGAAAACAAGATACCTGAAACAACCACCAACAGGAGCAGACAGCAAGGCAGCTGTCTTCTCCAGCACCTTGTACAAACTCCACAAGGCTCCCCTCATGACAGCCCTACATTCTAACATTACATACTTAGATTCTAGTAGAATTACATACTAACATTCTACTATGACTTACATTGGAATACTACACAGAGCACATGACGACAGCATTGAGCTCATGGTTTCATCCACAAGTCTTGAGACCGGTAGGGGTAAGTATTTCGCTTCCCACTCCCTATATTGTATAAACGGAAACTAATACTTCTTCCACATGTATGCTACAGCGCCCAGAGCACATCACTTTACAGCCATGAGCTCATAATTTAGGCTCACGGTTTAATCCCCGAGTCTTCACACCAGTAGGGGTGAGTAGGTTGCTTCCCACTCCCTATATATTATAAACGCATACTAACACTACTTACACACTTACACTACAGCAGCTAGTATGCTACAGCGCCAAGAGCCCATCACTTTACAGCAATCAGCTCGGTTTGATCCCCGAGTTTTCACACCGGTAGTCGCGAGTACTTCGCACGCACGGTACCGGTCAGTAGTTCGCTTCCCACTCCCTGTATCGTATAAACGCCTACTAACACTACTTGCACACGTATACTACAGCTCCCGGAGCCCAACCTTTTACAGCAATCACCTCAACTTCATCCCCAAGTCTTGACACTGTTAGGCGTAACTACTTCACTTCCCGCTTCCAGGATACTATCAACACACGGTAGCGGTCACTAGTTCGCTTCCCACTCCCTGTATGGTATAAATGCCTACCAACACTACTGCACACGTATGCTACAAACACCACACCACATCACTTTACAGAAATTACCTCACCGTTTAGACTCTCGGTTTCATACCCGAG
This sequence comes from Lissotriton vulgaris, assembly GCF_964263255.1. NCBI lineage: Eukaryota > Metazoa > Chordata > Amphibia > Caudata > Salamandridae > Lissotriton > Lissotriton vulgaris. Next base: position 197,848 of record NW_028251479.1, on the reverse strand, counting down.
TGTAGCACCATATCATATCAGCACCATGTCACTCTGAGCAACACCGCACTTTCAAACCGGTAGGAGTGACTACTTCGCTTTGCACTCCCCCACAAAGCTTACAGTGCTCCTACCCTCCTTTTCTACTTTTTCACCCTTTTTTCCACTTACTAGCTTCAACAGAATCACAAAATGGCGGCCAAGACTTCCTAGTTGCAAAACCATTACAGCCAATAAGCAGCAAGCTTCTGCTCATAACACCTCAGATGGCAGAATTCCCAAATATAGATATCTATAAATTTCGATATTTCTCAAAAACTACTGTACGGATTTACACCAAATAAACAAAAGTGTGCTTTCTACACCAAGACCCTTCTCCCTGCCAAATTTGGGGTAATTCCGTTCACCCGTTCGACCTGAAACTTTCCTATGGAAATTAATATGGAGAAAACATGTTTAGGGACCCCCTTTTATCTCGGTGCCCCCTTGACGAATCACCCCCAAACTTTCAACATAGGAGCTGATATGAAGAAAGAATTAGTTTTCATAATTTCATGAAGATTCATCAAATGATGCCAAAGTTATAAGCAAAGAAAAAATGCTCTTCCTATGGAAACTCTGTCCTAAATCTATAACTACCTGCTGGCGACTACCAGTAGGTAATAAAGAATACATTAGAAGAGTTCCTTGATTCTTTTATCTTTCAAACTTCTCTCTATTACTATCTTTCTAATTTTCCATATAAACACTTTTATTAATATTCAAGTACACATAGAAGTCAGAAATGCTACTTAGTATTCTATCAATAAACTTTCTAAAACATTCTACAACACGTTGAGGTTAAAAGTACATACATTTTTTTAAACCTAACAATATTTTTTTGCAACATTTTCTTGAAAATTTACCGGCATGTGCAGGTTGAAATTTCACGATTGTTTTAAGTTCAAACAGTGCCTTACAAAAGCAAGTAGCAGGTGTGGTTTAGTTGAGCAAATTTTATTCTATTACATATACTCCACGTTCAAACTTCTTTTTCTTAACCAATCAAAAAGATGCTTTTCCACAAAACGAATGTGCACCCTACTTTTAAAAAACAATGCTTTTCATCTCCCAATCAGGTACCATTTTCTATGCGAAAAGAAACTAGTTCCCCATCTTTAAACATATCTCTTAGTCTACGAGGGAACTGCATGAGCTACAGACATCTTTCCATACCTTCCAGCCATACCTTCAAAATGATAGTATGCAGAACAGAGACGTATTGACTTAGACCTAGGTTTACAAAATGTGGACGTTAAATGGTTTGGGCAGAGAGGATTGAAGTGGCACCAATTATTGCCTTTGGTTAAAACCTGTTTGCATCTCCAACACCCTGACCTTGACACCTTTGAACAATTGATGTTACTTTTGACTCAAACTGCCTTTCTATATTCCAATATATGCCAAAGACAGAAGTGGAAATGATCCAAAGAATTTTCTCCTCAGATGGAAAAATCTCAGAAGAAAGTCAACATACCTCAGAGACCACAAAATGTGCTCCATCTACAACAACAACATACGTTTTGATATGGCGGATATATACAGAATTGATGAAGTACACTTCACAGATCAGGGAATCCGAGTTTCCCTGAATGACTTGAAGCTGTGCATCTGCACTTATATGTAGCTCCAACTAATGAACACAAGGGCTCTTTTTAGAGCCACCCTACAACTTAAAACTTAAGCCCGCTATTTTAGGTACAGATAACGGCAACTCCCGGACCCTCGCCAAAATGTATTCTCCACACAGCTGTGGCACCGCGGCCAGACCATTTCACTTTGCAGCTAGACCTCTCGCTTTGATCCCCAGCTCTACTCACCCATAAGGGTAAGTAGTTGGCACTTTACAAATACCGTATTGATTTACCTTCGCACTCCCTCTACATCACCACCTAAGCACAATATACAAGTTGAAAACGTGTGGCACAGCGCCCAGAGCACATGACTTCACAGCATAGCACACACAGTTTAGGCTCAAAGTTTCACCCCCGAGTCCAGCAGCAGCTCAATTTAACAGCATGACACGCTAGGCAATACCTCACTTAATTTCCGTACCCAGCAATTTTAGACCGGTAGGGGTCAGTAGTTTAACGGCTTTACCCGAGTCTGTCAGCATCTCAGTTTACACCCCAGCGCTATCAGATCCGTAAGAGAGAGTAGTTAGCACATCACAAATACCGAATTGATTTAATACGCGCATATTTACCTTCACACTCCCTCTATAACACCCCCTAAGCACCATACACAAGCTACAATGTTCGAAACAAAAGTTAATCCAAGTAGCTATAACTACATACTGACTCTACTTGGACAGATGTGGCTCAGCGGCCAGAGCACATGACTTCACAGCAAATGACACACAGTTTGGACTCATGCTTTCATCCCCAAGTCCGTCAGCAGCTCAGCTTAGCAGCATAAGACTCTAGACAGTACCTCACATATTTTACGTACCCCAGGACTTTCAGAACAGTACGGGTCAGTAGTTCGTCCTAATAGTTATAAACACATGCTGACACTACTTCCATAGTGTAGTGCTGCGGCCACGGCACATGACTTCACAGAATAAGAGACAATTTGGGCTCACATTTAATCCCCGAGTCCCGCACGAGCTCACCCTAGCAGCATCAGACTCTAGGCAATACCTCACTTCATTTTCGTAGCCCACCACTTTCACACCGGTAGGGGTGAATAATTCGCTTCACACCACCTCTATAGCACACCCTAAACACCCCACTGAGGTTACAATGCTCCTACCCTTCTTTTTCCCACTTTTTTCACCCTTTTTTCCCCTTACTCGCTTCAACGGAATCACACAATGGCGGCCAACACTTCCTAGTTTCAACCGCTCGCACCGCTTGCAGCCAATCAGCAGCAAGCTCGTGCTCGTAACGCCTCAGCCAATCAGATGGCTGAATTACCAAATATCGATATCTGTAAATTTCGATATTCCTCAAAAACTACTGAACCGATTTACACCAAATAAACAAAAGCGTGCTTTCTAGACCAAGACCCTTCTCCCTGCCAAATTTGGAGGAATTCCGTTCACCTGTTCAACCTGTGTCCTTGTCTAAAGTTTCCCATGGAAATTAAGATGGAGAAAACACGTTTTGGACCCCCCTTTCATCTCGCCCCCCTTGACGAATCACCCCTGAACTTTCAACATAAGAGCTGATATCAACGAAAAATTAGTTTTGAAAATTTCACGAAGATACGTCAATCAGCGCCAAAGTTATTGGGAATAGAATGTTGCCATTTTTCTATGGTAAGTAGGTCCTAACTATAACTACCTATTGGTGGTTAATATATATATCTAAACTAGATTAGAAATACGTTTTGTTTTAGCAAAAAAACAGTATATTACAGAACTAAGACAAATAAAATCCACAAAAATAAAGGGAGAAAGCTGCAAACTTTGAAGCTGGGGATTAAAGTTTGAGTATTGCCATGGCCCCATTATCCTATGATCCTGGGCAAATAAATTAGTTTCCTTGTATCTAAAAACATATGTTATAACCTTAACTGCTGCTATTTGAATTCACTTTACTATGTGAGGGTGAATTTTTTTGCAATAAAAGCAGGTGTTAAGGATTAATTGCCGGGGTGGGCACCAGAAAACCCTGTTCAAATTAAGCACTAATTTAAAGGCTTACATTGTTTAAAACAAACAGCATGTTAGACAGCTCTATATATAAAAAGTACCTATTCTGCAGTGTCATGAATTGCACAAGCAAAACACATTGTTGTGCAGCCTACAAATACAACAATGACATGGCCAAACCACATGTGTTTGAGGTAAAATCCTGTAATGTTCTTGTCTGTATGAAAATGTATTTTGTCCTTACGTGATGTTAAAAAAAAGTGTAATATCTTTGGGATAAATATGCATATTTGCAGTATGGATGGTACAAACATTTTGCAGAAACCTATAGTAAAGTCCAATTGTGTTATGAAAGCAGGATTTTAATATATCCAGCAAGGAAATAATCTAGCCCATGAACTGAAAGTTCACAACAAACTGTGAAATGAAACAGAATGAGGTAAACCACATGTTCTGTTTATTGTTTGGGTGTAATTTAACCATATAGAAAAGAAGGTGATGCTGATAATTATCAAAAGACCTTCCGATGCAAGCAAGGATGCTTAATGGCTCAGTTTAAAAAAAAACAAAAAAAAAGAATGACATGTGTGCACTGTTGACTTAAATGGCCATCCAAGCCACGAAAAAAAGTGCTGTACAATAAATATGAAAGAAAACACTATTTAACCAGAGATAGAATATGTTATTTATTTTGTATGTAAGAAAATGTATTATGGTATTAAGTGGTGAAAATAAAAATTACTTACAATACTTTTGGGTGATTTTGTCGCTATTAAGTGCTGTGGTGCGCAATAGAAAACCCAGCTAAAATAAAGGACTAATTTAAATATAATTATTTTGACTGTGAAATGTGTCCTAGGTAGAGGAGTGTATAAGAGAGGGAGGGGGTAAAACAGATGAGAATGGAAGAGGAGGACAATGAGAAAAGAAGAGAAAGTATGGAGAGAGTGTCTAAGAGGCAGACAAAATAGGAGTGAGGGTGAGAGTTGAGAGAAATTAGGATAGGAGTGGAAGAGAGAAGGAGAAAATGTTAAAAGGAAAAAAGTGTGAAGGGGTTAGAGCAGAAAATAAGGAAAGGGATCAGTTGAGATAGGTAAATGCGTTTGCTGTAAAGAAGGAACAGAATGTGTGAGGGAAAGGTCATTGTGGATGTGATATGGCGTAAGTGAGAAAGAAGCAGATTCTGGGGTTGGGGATTAAAGTTCAAATGTTGTCGTGGCCCTAAACATTTTATTTACTTTGTATGTATGTAAATTTATTATGGGCCCAAGTGGTGTGATTTAAAATCACTTCAACACCTTTGGGCGATTTTTTTTATTTTTTACTATAACAGTATGTGTTAATTATTGTTAGACCTGGCACCATTGGCGTGGGTCTCCCTTCCATTTTTGCTGTTGCCTTATGTGTTTTTGCTGATGTTAGATGCTTTGGGCACTGTGCCACTGCTGTCCAGTGCCACAGTGCAAGTGCTCTCTACTGTAAATTGATGTATTGATTAGTGGTTCCATGATTGGATGTTTGGTTTACTTGTAAGACCCTAGTATACAGTGCACCGAGTGTGCCCATGGCGTGTACATCCAAATGCTGCTAGTGGACTTGCAGCACTGGTTGTGCCACCCACAGAAGCAGCCTTGTAAAATGTGTCTAAGTTCTGCCATCGCAGAGCCTGCATGCAGTCTGTTACAGTCATGCTGACTGGGCAATTGCACCCACTTGCCAGTCCCTAAACCTTCCCTTGCCTTCATATTAGTCACCCCTATGGTAGGCCCAAGGACAGGGTGCATTGTAAGTATAAGGTAGGACAAGCCCTGATGTGTGTGGCATGTACTAATAGTGAATTACAGCCATTTTCGTTTTTCACTATTTCAAGGCTACCTGTTCCCCATAGGCCAGAATGGGCTGTTAGATTATTACATGTTTATAATCATAACAGACTCAGAGAACATGGTAGAAATTCGAGTTTAGCATGCCTGGACTCAGAATAATAAAATACATCTTTTAGTGAAGTTTTTTTAATATTCTGTGTTTGCAAATACCACTTTTAGAAAGTAGGTATTTTGCTTGCCTAACCATTTAAGCCTGCCTCTGCGAGGTTGTGTTTTCCTTCATCTGGTCTTGTGAGTGACAGGACTGAGGGATTCCAAGAGACAGGCTAGGGCAGCCCGGTGGTGAATAGGGAGATCCGCATCAAGTTGGGAGGGAGGAGTTGCACCTGGGACCTGTATAGGGCTGGGCCATACCTCTACAATGCCGGCTCCCCCCCCTCAATCAATCAATCAATCATAGAAATGTGTATAGCGCGCTACTCACCCGTAAGGGTCTCAAGGCGCTGGGGGGGGGTCGCTACTGCTCGAAGAGCCAGGTCTTGAGTAATTTCCTGAAGGAGAGGTGATCCTGGGTCAGCTGTAGGTGAGTGGGGAGGGAGTTCCATGTCTTGGCTGCCAGGTAGGAGAAGGATCTTCCTCCGACGGTGGATTTCCGAATTCTTGGGACAGAGGCGAGGGCGAGGCTGGCGGATCGGAGCTGGCGGGTGGGTGTGTAGAAGGTGTGGCGGCTGTTGAGGTACTTCGGGCCCAAGTCGTGGAGAGCCTCGTGTGCGTGGGTGAGGAGTCTGAACATGATCCTCTTGTGGACGGGGAGCCAGTGCAGGTCTTTCAGGTGGGCGGAGATGTGGCTTTTCTGGAGTTTGGCTGTGGTTCCAGCGTAGAGGGTGTTTCCATAGTCCAAACGGCTGGTGACGAGGGCCTGGGTGACCGCCTTCCTCGTTTCGGTGGGGATCCATCGGAAGATCTTTCGGAGCATGCGCAGGGTGTTGAAGCAGAATGATGAGACTGCATTCACTTGCTTGGTCATCGCGAGGGGGGAGTCCAGGATGACGCCCAGGTTTCATGCGTGGTCCGTTGAATTGGGTGCGCTGCCCAGGGCAGGCGGCCACCAGAAGTCGTCCCAGGCGGAGGGCGATAATCCCAGGATAAGGACTTCCGTCTTGTCTGAGTTCAGTTTCAGGCGGCTGTTCTTCATCCACTCAGCGACGTCTTTCATCCCTTTGTGTAGGCTGGTTCTGGCAGTGGCGTGGTCGTTGGTGAGGGATAGGATCAGCTGGGTGTCGTCGGCGTAGGAGATGATGTTGAGGTTGTGTTTACGTGCGATGGCTGCGAGAGGGCTCATGTAGATGTTGAAGAGGGTTGGGCTGAGTGATGATCCTTGTGGTACGCCGCAGATGACTTCGGTGACCTCTGATCTGAACGGCGGGAGGCGGACTCTCTGGGTTCTTCTGGCGAGGAACGAGATGATCCACTACAGTGCCTTCGCTTGGACTCCGATGTTGCTGAGGCGCTGCACTAGGGTGCGGTGGCAGACATTGTTGAACGCTGCAGAGAGGTCCAGGAGGATGAGGGCCGCTGTTTCCCCATTGTCGAGCAGGGATCTGATGTCGTCAGTGGCTGCGATGAGGGCGGTCTCGGTGCTGTGGTTGGCTCGGAAACCGGACTGCGAGGGGTCGAGGGATCCGTTCGTCTCGAGGAAGGCGGAAAGCTGTCTGTTGACGGTCTTCTCGATGACTTTGGAGGGAAAAGGGAGGAGCGAGATGAGGCGGTAGTTCTTGAGAACTGTGGTGTGTCTGATGTCTCTTCCCTGCACACTGAAAGAAGAGAAGGAAGACAGTCAACAAAGTGCTCCAGGAGTGTTCTTGCCTTCCACAAGGGTGGCTCCACCTCCTGTGGGGCGTCTGATATGCCTGCCCTACGCTGTGAAAGGGAAGGAGAAGTCTTGTAAACAAAGTGCTTCAGAACTGGTTTTGACAGAGCACAGTCCCCTCTCCCCTCAGAGAACAAAGGATTTTGGGGTATAAGTATTGGGTCCCTGATCCCAAGAAATGATATCACTTCTAGACTTACAAGATGAAACCTCTGCTGAGGAGAGGAACCTGAAGAAACTGAAGAGAGGCTATTCCCAAGCTGAAGTGCTGCTTGGGAGATTGGTCTGCAGTGGTTGCCTGACTGCCAAAGAGAGGAGAAAGAACTTTGTGTACTTTACTTTCAACTTGTGAAAAGATCTCCAAGGGCTTGGAACAGAGCTTGCCCCCCGACCGAAGTCTAAGGACCAGTAGACTTCACCAGCCTTTGTGAATTGCTGCTGGAAACGCTGTTTCAGTGGCTAAAGAGGCAGGGAGCTGCGACCCTTCCAGGTAGGTCGCTCCCCCTCCACACAGCACCGCCTGTGCCCGTTCTCTCCCTCGCAGCCCCCGTGTCTCTCTGCCCGGTTTCCTCTCTGCTCCCCTCGCTGCCCCGTGTCTCTCTGCCCCATTTCCCTTCTGCTCGCCTCGCTGCCCCCGTGTCTCTCTGCCCGGTTTTGCCTCTGTTGCCTAGCTGCCCCTGCATTTCTGTGACCTTTCTGCCTCTGTGCCACTCATTTCCCCCATTTTTTGTGACCTCCTCTGCTCTTTCTTGTGACCTTTGTGCCTCTGTGCTACTTGTTTCCCCGTTTTTGTGACCTTTTCTGCCCTTTCTTGTGACCTTTGTGCCTCTGTGCCACTCGTTTCCCCCCGTTTTTGTGACCTTTTCTGCCCTTTCTTGTGACCTTTGTGCCTATGTGCCACTCATTTCACCCCGTTTTTTGTGACCTTTTCTGCTCTTTCTTGTGATCTTTGTACATCTGTGCCACTCCTTTCCCCCGTTTTTTGTAAACTCTTCTGCACTTTCTTGTGACTTTTGCGCATCTGTGCCACTCGTTTCCCCCCATTTTTTGTGACCTTTCTACCCTTTCTTGTGACCTTTGTGCATTCTGTGCCACTCGTTTCCCCCCATTTTTTGTAACCTCTTCTGCTCTTTCTTGTGACCTTTCTACCTCTGTGCCACTCGTTTCCCCCCGTTATTTGTGACCTTTCTATCCTTTCTTGTGTCCTTCGTGCCCTCTGTGCCACTTGTTTCCCCCTGTTTTTTGTGACCTTTTCTGCCCTTTCCTGGGACCTTTCTTCCTCTGTGCCACCCATTTTTTGTGACCTTTTCTGCCCTTTCTTGGGACCTTTCTGCCTCTGTGCCACTCGTTTCCCCCTCAATTGTTGTCCCCTTTTGCCTTCTGTTTTCTTCGTCGCCCCTCGCCGCTGTGACCCCGCACCCCTGACTGCCCAATCGCTGTCCCCACCTCCCGCCTCCCAGCTGCTCCTCCCTCCCACCTCCCCATATAGGCCGGCCGCTGCGCGGTGAGGAGAGCGACCGTTGACCCTTCCAGGTAGGTCGCTCCCCCTCCGCACAGCACTGCCTGTGCCCGTTCTCTTCCTCGCTGCCCCCGTGTCTCTCTGTCCGGTTTCCCTTCTGCTCCCTTCGCTGCCCCAATGTCTCTCTCCCTGGTTTTTCCTTCTGCTCCCCTGGCGGCCTCCGTGTCTCTCTGCCCGTTTTGCCTTCTGTTGCTTAGCTGCCCCTGCATTTCTGTGACCTTTCTGCCTTCTGTGCCACTCGTTTCCCCCGTTTTTTGTGACATTGCTGCCCTTTCTTGTGATCTTTTGCCCTCTGTGCCACTCATTTCCCCTATTTTCTATGACCTTTTTGCCCTTTTTGTGACCTTTCTTCCCTCTGTGCCACTCGTTTCCCCCTCAATTGTTGTGCCCTCTTTCCTTCTGTTTCCTTTGTCGCCCCTCACTGACCCCGCAACTGTGTCCCTGCGGCTCCGCCCCCCTGACTGTCCATATGCTGCCCCGCCTCCCAGCTGCTCCTAACTCCCACCTCCCCACACATGCCGGGCGCTGCTCGGTCGCGCCGCTGGTACGCGGCAAGCCTGTCTGCGCCCGCCCATGCCTGGACCCTGCCCAGTGCCAGAACCCCTGGCCCCTGCACCCGCCACCACTACGACGCCAGCACTATGCATGCTGTAGGAAGGGGGAGGCTCTAGTTGACGCAGTGCAACACTAGCGACAAGCAGGGACTCTCTCTTCCTCGTCAGGGCTGAGGGTTACCTTCCAGACAACCTCTGCTTACCCTCTAGGTAGTGTGGCTTAAGCAGTCGTAGGCTAATCTTTGGGGCACATAGGGTTAAACACTTGCAATATTACACCGTCACAGCCAACCCCCCACACAATGAGACCAGACTGTATTCTGTAAAAATATATATCTTTATATAGAATTCAAGCAGGCTTATGAATACAGTTATCAGACTTTCAAGTAGCGGTTCCAAGTTACTTAGTTCAAGTTGCCACAGTTCTTTCAAGCAATAAGAGTTCTTTAGGGCCTTCTGCCCAGTTCAACAAAGTTCTTGTGGAGCAGGCGGCTCCCAGGGGATCTGTCCCACGTCGCGTTGCCTTCCCGGGGTCGCTGTTCGTTGCGGCTCTCAGCCGAGCAGTTCACGGGTCATCCGGGGCAGCGGTGTTCTGTGGCGGCAGGGTCCTCTCCTCGTCGTCCGCTCCGACCCTGGAGGCGGCGGTTGCGTGGTGGCGGCAAGTGGCAGTACGGTCCTCAAGTGCAGGACGTACCCAGCCAAGTGCCGGTGCAGCTGTGCGCTCACAGCTGAGCTGTCGGGCAAGATACCGACCTAGTGGATTCTCACAGGGCAACTGTCCGTCTTTGCAAGTGGATTGGCTGCTTGTTGCGCAGTCAACTCGAGAGCTCGGACCGGACGGGTCCTCCTTCGCTTTGCTCTCGGGCTCCCGGTGCAGTTGCGGTCACGGTGTTCGGGCCAGCGGCGGCTGGTCCTCACTTTGCTTTCGCTGTTGCTTTGGGCCCCGGTCACGGTGGTCAGGTGGATGTCGTTGCCTTGGAGGAGATTCCTCCGTCGGTACTGCAACGAGAAGCAGCACACCCAGTTGCTTTCTTCAGGGTGTAGCGCCCACTGGTCCTGGGGCGCTGGTCAGGGGGCAAGTTCAGTGGCAAGCCCTTGGAGATCTTTTAGCAGAGTTTGGCACAAAGTCTTGTAAAGCAAAAGTCTTTTTGTAGTCTTTCCTTTTTCCTCTCCTTCGGCAGCAAGGCACCAGACACAGGCAAGAGACAGCACTCTTCCTTGTCCTTCCCGGTCCTTCTCGTCGGGCAGAGTCCTTCTGTAGCCCAAACAGGATCTAATTTTCAAGGAGCAGGGCTCCTTCTTTTATAGGACATTTCTTTTGTTCTCGCAGGCCAGGGGGGCCTTTGCATAGCCACTTTCAGTCCTTGAGTACTCTGGTGGGTGTACTCCGGCTTCTGCTTTCAGTGTGAGGGGCAGGCGCATCAGACGCCCCACAGGAGGTGGAGCCAGCATTGTGCAGACAGGGGCTGCCAGAGTACCTTGTTGATGGGGGCTTCGCACTTCCTGGGCCAGGGGCCGGCTGAGTCATCAGTCGCTCCCCAGGAGGGTGGAGCCAGCATTGAGGTGGCAGAGCACAGCTACAGTTCGAGTCAAGAGCCACTCCTCCCTCCCACTAAGGTGTAATCTGCGCCTTCACCACCTGTCACCCCCCAGCCCTGTCACTCACACATCCCAGACAGTCGGATACACATACCAGCAGAGGCGGGCCGAAATGGTTAGGCAAGCAAATGCTAACTTTCTAAAAGTAGCATTTGCAAACCCAGGATACTAAAATAAACTTTACTAAAAGAAATATTTTATCATCCTGAGTTCAGGCATACTAAACACGACGCGCTACCATGCTCCTTGAGCCTGCTGGGATTATAGGGTGTAATAACTCCAGCAGCTCAGTCTGGCCTAATGGAGCAGGTAGCCTTCAATAGTGAAATACGGTCTTGGTTGTAAGTCACTACTAGGACATGCCACACACATCAGGGCTTGTCCTACCTTGCACCTACAACGCACCCTGCCCGCAGGCCTACCATAGGGGTGACTAATATGTAGTCAAGGGAAGGTTCGGGGGCTGGCAAGTGGGTGCACTTGCCCAGCTAGCGTGACGGTACGAGACCGCACGCGGGTTCTGCGGTCGCAGTTCCCAGACACATCTTTACGGCTGCTTCGGTGGGTGGCGCAACCAGCGCTGCAGGCCCACCAGCAGTATTGGCATCTACATGCCCCGGCACTTTCTAGTGCACTTTACTAGGGACTAACAGTAAATCCAATGAACCAATCATGGATACCAATCGCATGTACAATTTACAGTAGGGAGCACTTGCACTGCGGCACGGGTCAGCCGTGGCGCAGTGCCCTGAGTATCGGAAAACCAGCAAAACATCGGAGGCACATCAGCAAAAAGTGGAAGGGAGACTCACGCCAAGGTGCCAGGTCTAACATGTGTCCCCTCCTGCTGAAATGTGGGGGGAACTACCCTTCCCCAGGGAGTTCCACATCACTAAGGCGGAAAAATCTGGACAGACCGTCAGCGTTGGCGTGATCGGTGCCAGGGCGGTGTTCCACCGTAAAGTCCATACTCTGTAGAGAAATGGACCACCTCAACAGTTTCGGGTTCTCACCCCTCATTTGCATCAACCATCTGAGGGGCCTGTGGTCCGTCTGAACTCGGAAGTGAGACCCAAACAAGTAGGGTCTTAGCTTCTTCAGCGCCCAGACCACAGCAAATGCTTCACGCTCTATTGCACTCCACCTACTTTCCCGTGGAAGTAACCTCCTACTTATGAAGGCTACGCAGGGCCATCAACACTTCCCAGAGGTGTCGCAGGTGTTCTGGCCAGGTGCCACTGAACACCGCGATGTCATCCAGGTAGGCGGCACTGAACTCGTCCAGTCCAGCCAACACCTGGTTGACCAATCTCTGAAAGGTGGCAGGGGCATTCTTCATTCCAAATGGCATAACCCGGAACTGGAAATGCCCATCTGGTGTGGAGAATGCCGACCTCTCCTTTGCCCCATCGGTCAAGGCGATCTTCCAGTACCCAGACGTCAAATAAAACGTACTGAGGAACCGAGCAGCCCCTAGCCGATCAATGAGCTCATCAGCTCTGGGGATGGGGTGCGCGTCAGTCTTCGTGACTGAATTGAGTCCTCTGTAGTCCACATAGAACCGGAGTTTGGGTGTGGCTCCCGGCGCAGCAGCCTTCGGAACCAAGACCACGGGGCTGGACCAAGGACTGCTGGAAGACTCAATCACCCCCAGGGCAAGCATCTTGGAGACCTCCTCCTTGATGCAGGCCCGGACCCTGTCAGTCACTCTGTAAGCCTTATGCTTCACAGGTAAGCTGTCTCCAGTGTCCACATCATGGACGCACCAATCTGTGACAATCGGAACCAGGGAGAACAGATCTGGAAACTGCCCCAGCAACTGGCGGCAGTCTTCCTGTTGTTCGGCGGTCAGGGTGGGTGAGAGGTTAACTCCATCCACTGACCCATCTTTCTCACAGGCTACCAAGAGGTCAGGAAGAGGCTCCGACTCCTCCTCCATTCCGTCATCAGTTGCCAACAACATGCCCACTTCGGACCTTCGCAAGTGGGGCTTGAGGCGGTTGACATGTAGGACCCGCAAAGGGTTCCTGGGCGTCTTCATGTCCACCAAGTATGTCACGGGGCTCTTGCGCTCCACAACCTCAAATGGGCCTGTCCACTTATGTTGAAGGGCACAGGGCTCCACTGGGGCCAGGACATACACCTCTTGTCCAGGCTGAAGCTCGACCAGAGTGGCATTCTGGTCGTACCACCGCTTCATTTCCTCCTGGCTCGCTTCCAGATTTGCCTCGGCAAGTTGTCTGAAGCGTCTGGTCTGGTTTCTGAAGGCCAGCATGTAGCTATATACATTCTGGGGAGGTTTCCTGGGAGATTGCTCCCAGCCTTCCTTTACCAAACTCAGTGGTCCTCTCACGGGGTGACCGTACAGCAGCTCAAAGGGGCTGAGCCCTAGGGACTTCTGTGGCACCTCGCGATATGCAAAGAGCAGGCATGGTAAGAGGACGTCCCACTTACGCCTCATCGGACCGTCTAGGCCCATGATCATGCCTTTCAGGGTTTGGTTGAATCTCTCAACCAACCCGTTACCTTGGGGATGGTAAGGAGTGGTGAACTTATACGTCACGCCACACTCTTGCCAAAGGGACTTCATATACTTGGATATGAAATTGGTCCCCCTGTCGCTCACCACCTCTAGAGGGAATCCCACTCGTGAGAAAATTCCCATCAGTGCACGTCCCACCACGGGGGCCGTCACTGTCCTCAGAGGGATGGCTTCAGGGTACCGGGTGGCATGATCCACCAAGACCAGGATGAACCTGTTGCCCATGGCTGTCTTGGGGTCCAGAGGCCCAACAATGTCAATACCCACTCGCTGGAATGGCGTACCGACCACAGGGAAGGGTTGGAGGGGAGCCTTGTTCTTCCCTCCGGTCTTCCCACTTGCCTGGCAAGTCGGACAGGTTCTGCAATGAGCGTCTGAACTCTTATGCATTTGGGGCCAGTAAAAGTGGGTGACAAGCCTGTCATAGGTCTTGTCCATCCCCAAATGTCCTGCTAAAGGCACATCGTGAGCCAGACCCAGTAGGAAGGCTCTGACCTTCTGGGGTACCACCAGCACACGGGCTGACCCAGGTTCAGCAGCCTTAGGCTCTGAATACAGGAGGTCGTTCTCCCAGTACACGTAATGTGTTTTGGCCTGAACACCATTGGCCTGGTCTGCAGCCTGCTGCCGCATACCCACGAGAGAAGGGCATTCTTTCTGCTCCTTGCAGAATTCCTCCCTGGAGGGTCCTCCTTCTTGCTGCCAGTGGGTCAGCTCAGGCAGGTCCCCCAGTTCGGCGATCTGTTCCCCTGTAGGCTCCAGGGCATCCCCCTCAAGGTCTGCTTCCTCCTGGACCGTGGGAACCTCAGGGGCCGGTTTCCCGCGCCCCCTGCGCCCTCTCCCTAAGGCCGGTTCCTGGGCCTCTCCTTCAGGCCCCAGGACCTCTTGATCACCCCTACTGGCTGCCATTGACCGGGTGGTCACGCACGCCCAGTCAGGCAGACCCACCATCCGTAGGTGAGTCGTTTTCTCCACCTTTTCCCAAGGGGAGTGCTCCAAGTCATTCCCTAGCAAACAGTCAACAGGCATGGTTTACCTTACACAGACCTGCAGAGTACCAGAGACCCCCCCCACTTGAAGGGAACTTGAGCCATCGGACACTGACTCTCAGAATTATCAGCGTTGATAACCCTACAGTAGGCATGGGGTACAACCTGCTCTTGAGACACCAGGTGCTGCCTCACTGCAGTCACACTGGCTCCTGTGTCTCGAAGAGCCTCGGCTTCCTTGCCATTGATGATCACCACCTGCCCATATTTCTTAGTGTTAGAGGGCAGGTAGTTCGTAGGGATCATCTCACTGTCTCCTAGCGAGACTAGGGTCATCTGAACGGGATCTCCACCCCCCGGTACCATCACTTCTTCTCCTAAGTGAACACTAGTCACTTGACGGGGCGGAGCACCAGTGGGTGCGGGTTTTCCAAACAGGCGACACTTGGGGTCACTGGATATGTGCCCAGGCTCGCCACATTTGTAACAATTGAAGGGCCCCTTTGGAACAGGTTTACCTGTCGGGGCCCCATTCTGCTTTGGGGGTGGGGGAGGCTGAGAACCTTGCTGCTGGTTCCCCTGGGAACTACTTTGGGGGCCTTTTTGGAACCCTTTCTGTTTTCCCCCCTTGTCCCCCCCACTCTTCTGCTGGGGACCCTGCCCACTCTTGGCAGAGTCTCCCACGGGACCCTTGTGGACCCTGGTGCTGAGCCAGCGGTCCGCCTCCTCGGCAAGCTTCCTCGGGTTGGACAGCTTGCTATCGATCAGGTGTTGGCGTAACTCAGGAAAACAGTGATCAGACAAGTGCTCCCATGCAATTAAATCAAAGAGACCTTGAAAATCATTCACTTTGCTACCCTTCACCCAACCATCCAGTGCTCTGCAAAAATAAGTCACATACTCCACATACGTATTCCCAGGCCGCTTAGTACATCCCCTAAACTTCTGTCTATACATTTCAGGGGTAAGCCCGTACCTGCGCATTAAAGCTTCTTTCATGTGGGAATAGGATCTCTGTTTCTCAACGGGCAAATCTAGCAAGGTATCTCGCCCTTCGCTAAGGAACCTTCCCCACAACCCCGCTCCCCAATCCTTGTCAGGGACCCGGTGGGAGGACATGGCTACCTCGTATGCCCTAAACCACTGTCCTATGTCATCCCCCTTAAAGAACTCCTTAACTACGTCCTTCGGGATGTGCACTCTTGACTCTACCTGCACTGGCGATGTGCTGCCACCAGAGGGAGGACGATCCAAGTCTCTCTCCTTGAGACTTATCTCCCTCATTTTCACTTCATAATCCATTTGGTGCTTTCGCTCTTCCAGCGCCATTCTTTTTGTTTCAAGCTCCAGTTGGATTTTCAATTCTGCCAGCTTTCTTTCGTGATTCCTTGTTTCCTTCCTGTCTGCCAGCTCCTCTGGTGACAGGCCTTTACCAAAGCTGTGCACGCTGTCTTGCCTTTCGAGATCCACCAGATCCATAGGTGCATTCTGCTCTTCAGTCGCATCTTGCTCCGCGAGGGCATCTTGATCCTCCGGGGCCTTTCTGGACTCTATCCAGGCTTTCAGGGCCTTGTAGAATTCGGGCTTATTCTTGCAACCAGCGTGCGGAACTTTGAGTTTCTTACAGAAAAACTTCAGCTCCGTCTTTGAGTATTTGTCCAGCTTTGCGGCGTCCCACTCCACCTCCAACACCTCAGAGGTCGTGGACTCCGCTCCATCCAGGCTCTTCGTGCCCGGCATGGTTCTTACACTCGGAATCTTCTTTCAGCGAAAAGCAAAGTCTGTGGCTAAGTAACTGGACTGGAATCACTGTGCAATGGTCAGAAGTTAAGGTATAGATACTGCAAGTGTAAATTCGAAAATCCTCACCGCTGCGTCCAATGTAGGAAGGGGGAGGCTCTAGTTGACGCAGTGCAACACTAGCGACAAGCAGGGACTCTCTCTTCCTCGTCAGGGCTGAGGGTTACCTTCCAGACAACCTCTGCTTACCCTCTAGGTAGTGTGGCTTAAGCAGTCGTAGGCTAATCTTTGGGGCACATAGGGTTAAACACTTGCAATATTACACCGTCACAGCCAACCCACCACACAATGAGACCAGACTGTATTCTGTAAAAATATATATCTTTATATAGAATTCAAGCAGGCTTATGAATACAGTTATCAGACTTTCAAGTAGCGGTTCCAAGTTACTTAGTTCAAGTTGCCACAGTTCTTTCAAGCAATAAGAGTTCTTTAGGGCCTTCTGCCCAGTTCAACAAAGTTCTTGTGGAGCAGGCGGCTCCCAGGGGATCTGTCCCACGTCGCGTTGCCTTCCCGGGGTCGCTGTTCGTTGCGGCTCTCAGCCGAGCAGTTCACGGGTCATCCGGGGCAGCGGTGTTCTGTGGCGGCAGGGTCCTCTCCTCGTCGTCCGCTCCGACCCTGGAGGCGGCGGTTGCGTGGTGGCGGCAAGTGGCAGTACGGTCCTCAAGTGCAGGACGTACCCAGCCAAGTGCCGGTGCAGCTGTGCGCTCACAGCTGAGCTGTCGGGCAAGATACCGACCTAGTGGATTCTCACAGGGCAGCTGTCCGTCTTTGCAAGTGGATTGGCTGCTTGTTGCGCAGTCAACTCGAGAGCTCGGACCGGACGGGTCCTCCTTCGCTTTGCTCTCGGGCTCCCGGTGCAGTTGCGGTCACGGTGTTCGGGCCAGCGGCGGCTGGTCCTCACTTTGCTTTCGCTGTTGCTTTGGGCCCCGGTCACGGTGGTCAGGTGGATGTCGTTGCCTTGGAGGAGATTCCTCCGTCGGTACTGCAACGAGAAGCAGCACACGCAGTTGCTTTCTTCAGGGTGTAGCGCCCACTGGTCCTGGGGCGCTGGTCAGGGGGCAAGTTCAGTGGCAAGCCCTTGGAGATCTTTTAGCAGAGTTTGGCACAAAGTCTTGTAAAGCAAAAGTCTTTTCGTAGTCTTTCCTTTTTCCTCTCCTTCGGCAGCAAGGCACCAGACACAGGCAAGAGACAGCACTCTTCCTTGTCCTTCCCGGTCCTTCTCGTCGGGCAGAGTCCTTCTGTAGCCCAAACAGGATCTAATTTTCAAGGAGCAGGGCTCCTTCTTTTATAGGACATTTCTTTTGTTCTCGCAGGCCAGGGGGGCCTTTGCATAGCCACTTTCAGTCCTTGAGTACTCTGGTGGGTGTACTCCGGCTTCTGCTTTCAGTGTGAGGGGCAGGCGCATCAGACGCCCCACAGGAGGTGGAGCCAGCATTATGCGGACAGGGGCTGCCAGAGTACCTTGTTGATGGGGGCTTCGCACTTCCTGGGCCAGGGGCCGGCTGAGTCATCCGTCGCTCCCCAGGAGGGTGGAGCCAGCATTGAGGTGGCAGAGCACAGCTACAGTTCGAGTCAAGAGCCACTCCTACCTCCCACTAAGGTGTAATCTGCGCCTTCACCACCTGTCACCCCCCAGCCCTGTCACTCACACATCCCAGACAGCCAGATACACATACCAGCAGAGGCGGGCCGAAATGGTTAGGCAAGCAAATGCTAACTTTCTAAAAGTAGCATTTGCAAACCCAGGATACTAAAATAAACTTTACTAAAAGAAATATTTTATCATCCTGAGTTCAGGCATACTAAACACGACGCGCTACCATGCTCCTTGAGCCTGCTGGGATTATAGGGTGTAATAACTCCAGCAGCTCAGTCTGGCCTAATGGAGCAGGTAGCCTTCAATAGTGAAATACGGTCTTGGTTGTAAGTCACTACTAGGACATGCCACACACATCAGGGCTTGTCCTACCTTGCACCTACAACGCACCCTGCCCGCAGGCCTACCATAGGGGTGACTAATATGTAGTCAAGGGAAGGTTCGGGGGCTGGCAAGTGGGTGCACTTGCCCAGCTAGCGTGACGGTACGAGACCGCACGCGGGTTCTGCGGTCGCAGTTCCCAGACACATCTTTACGGCTGCTTCGGTGGGTGGCGCAACCAGCGCTGCAGGCCCACCAGCAGTATTGGCATCTACATGCCCCGGCACTTTCTAGTGCACTTTACTAGGGACTAACAGTAAATCCAATGAACCAATCATGGATACCAATCGCATGTACAATTTACAGTAGGGAGCACTTGCACTGCGGCACGGGTCAGCCGTGGCGCAGTGCCCTGAGTATCGGAAAACCAGCAAAACATCTGAGGCACATCAGCAAAAAGTGGAAGGGAGACTCACGCCAAGGTGCCAGGTCTAACACACGCTCTCAACCCCGGATGGACCCACAACTGCTTTAAGGCCGCCCCGAAACGATCACATGGTCCCTTACCAGCTGGAACTGCAGATACACCAGCCACAGAGCCGACAAACCACCCGCCAAGAAAGACCTCAACCACCTCCGATGCATACTACTGAACACCCGCTCCGCACACAAACACGCCGTCAAGCTCTGGGACCTGCTCAACATAACCTCCCCAGACCTCCCCTTCCTGACAGAGACCTGGTTGAACAACTCCTCCACACCCGACATCGCCATAGCCATCCCAGACGGCTACAAAATCACCTGCAGAGACTGCACCAACGGAGTTGGAGGAGGAATCGCCATCGTCCACAAGAACAGCATCAGGGTCTCGACTATCACTGGCGACGTGCTCAGCACCGCCGAACACATACATTTTCCAGATCCACACAGACCCCAACTCCACCCTCAGAGGCACCCTCGTCTACCGACCCCCAAGACCCCACCTCTAGTTCAGTGACTCTATCGCCGACTTTCAACAGCACGCATGCCCTGACCTCCACCGACTACATCCTCCTCGGAGACATGAACTTTCGCCTTGAGAACAACAACGACAACAACTCCACAACCCTGATCAATAACCTCGCCAACCTCGGACTGAGACATCTAGTCACAACGCCCACCCACTCCGCCGGCCACACGCTCAACCCCGTCTTCTCCTCGAGCCCGCACGTCTCCATCAGCCACACAACCAAACTCCTCTGGACCGACCACCGCTGCATCCACTTCACCTTCCAGAAACCCACCACACACCACCATACCATACAGATCCCCCGCCGCTGCTGAAGCAAAATCAATGAAGACTACATGCAAACCTTGCTCTCAGCCCACCCACCGAACCCTCCAACACCGACGTCGCTGCCCACAACCTCAGACGCTGGATCGAGGACTGCGCCAACACCCTCGCCCCGCTGAAGAAACCCCCCCACAGAGATACCAGCAAGAGGGCCAGCTGGTTCACCCCAGAACTCCTAGATTCCAAGCAAGCCTGCTGGAAACTAGAGAAGAAATGGCAACGTGAACAAACTCCGGACAGCCACGCAGCACACAAGGACGCCGTCCGCAACCACCACCACCTCATTAGGGCTGCCAAGAAGACCTCCTTCAAAGACCGCCTCGACAACAACGCACACGAAAGCAAGGAGCTCTTCAACATCGTGAAAGAACTCTCCAACCCCAGTTCCAACACCAACGACATCCTGCCGTCGCAAGCCCTGTGCGACTCCCTCGCCACCTTCTTCCACCGCAAGATAGCAGACATCCATGTCAGCTTCAACACCCAGACAGCCCAAACAGACAGCAACACAACAGACTCTCCGCACACCATCAACCACATCCCTTGCTAGCCTGGACCAGCGTGAGCGTCGATGACACCATCAAGAACATGAGCACAATCCACTCTGGCTCACCGTCAGACCCTTTCCCGCACCACGTCTTCAACAAAGCAAGCAGTTCCATCGCACCCCACCTACGCAACATCATCAATCTCTCCGTTGAGACCGCAACCTTCCCAGAGTCCTGGAAACACGCCGAGATCAACGCCCTACTCAAAAAACCCAAGGCAGACCCAAGAGACCTCAAGAACTTCCGACCCATCTCTCTGCTCCCCTTCCCGGCCAAAGTCATCGAGAAAATAGTTAACAGACAGCTAACCCGATAACCTCGAAGAGAACAGAATCCTGGACCCTTCCCAGTCAGGGTTCTGCAGCAACCACAGCAGCGAGACTGCCCTCATCGCCGCCACCGACGACATCAGGACCCTGCTAAACAATGGGGAGACTGCCGCACTCATCCTCCTAGACCTCTCCGCCGCCTTCGACACCGTCTGCCACCACACACTACACGCACCCCTCCACGCCGCAGGGATCCGAGACAAGGCTCTGGAATGGGCCACCTCCTTCCTCTCCGGCAGAACCCAGAGCGTCTGCCTCCCCCGTTCCGTTCCGAAGCCTCCGAGATCATCTGCGGCGTACCTCAAGGATCCTCCCTCAGCCCGACACTGTTCAACATTTACATGGCTCCGCTCGCACACGTCGCCCGACAGCACGACCTCAACATAATCTCCTACGTCGATGACACTGAACTGATCCTCTCCCTCACCAAGGATCCCATCACCGCCAAAGCCAACCTCCATGAAGGAATGAAGGCTGTTGCCGACTGGATGAAGATCAGCCGTTTGAAGCTGAACTCGGACAAGACGGAGGTCCTCATCCTCGGCTCCAACCCGTCAGCCTAGGACGACTCCTGGTGGCCAACGGCACTGGGGACATCCCCGACCCCCACCGACCACGCACGCAACCTGGGAATGATCCTTGACTCAACGCTCTTAATCACCAAGCAAGTCAACGCCGTCTCCTCCTCCTGCTTCAACACCCTCCGCATGCTCCGCAAGATATACAGATGGATCCCGACAGATACAAGAAAGACAGTCACCCAGGCCCTCGTCAGCAGCAGACTCGACTACGGAATCGCCCTCTACGCGGGAGCCCCGACCAAGTTCATCAATCGACTACAACGCATCCAAAACACCTCAGCACGACTGATCCTCGATGTACCACGACACGGCCACATCACCCCCCACCTGAGAAACCTGCACTGGCTCCCCGTCAACTAGAGGATATCCTTCAAGCTCCTCATCCACGCACCCAAGGCACTCCACAAGACCGGCCCAGCCTACCTCAAAAGACGGCTCTCCTTCTACACCCCCAACGGCAAGCTACGCTAGGCCGACCTCTCACTTGTCACCATTATGCGCATCCGAAGACCAACCACCGGTGGGAGATCCTTCTCCCACCTCTCTGCCAAGACATGGAACACACTCCCACTGAGCCTACAACAGACCCAAGACCTACTGACCTTCAGGAGGATACTAAAGACCTGGCTGTTTGATCAGTAGCAGCCCCCACCTCCCCCAGAGCGCCTTGAGACCCTCGCTGGTATGTAGTGCGCTTAACCGGCCCGGTGTCCTGTAGGCACCGCATCAAGCAACGGCCGCCTCAAACACCGCAAGCTCTGAGCTCACCGACTCCATCCTAATGCCGTCACCGAGCCGTTGCCTGCACCGCGACTTGTGGACACTACGACGTGCAACGCCTCGCTACACCAACTCGTACTGGTCTGACCGACGCGTTCACTGCTGCTGATTTCGAGTCCTGTGAATGCACCGTAGTTGGGCACCTACTCGCACCCTTTGCAACGCACCGCCCGACTCGCACCGCTGTCCGGACTGATCGACGCCAGCTCCCGAACTCCACCGACTCTGTCAATGGGCCGCTGCCTGCACCGCATCGAGGGACAACGCATCTTGCAACACTTCCTTTCTGCACCGCTACGAACACCGGAACCGGCTCGCACATCCGTGCCGGCCGCCTCAAGTAAAAGGTGCTGTGACTGAGACTGTCGACATTTATTCAAATGTCCGCTGGATTTGCTAGACTCTGTGTTATTTCAACAACGCCGTAGCCAGACCGGGCTACCGACTTGCACAGAACCTTGAATTAAGCCTTTTAACCAGAACTCTTGAAATCTAATAGTACTGTGGACTCTTTTTGTCGTTTATTGGTCTTGTGGTAACTCTATATAAAATATACTTATTTTTTATATAAAACCTTGTGTGATGTCCATTTGTAGTGTTGTTACTGGGTTACTGTATGTGGTCACAAATGCTTAACTTACAACGCCTCTGAGATAAAGCCTTGCTGCTCGTTCCAAGCTACCAAGAGGGTGAGCAGGGGTTATTTTAGGAGTGTAATCCCCTTATCCTGACTAGAGGAGAGGGTCTCTATTTGTCTCAAGTACCTACCTGTGCCAACTAGAGACCCCCAATTCTAACAATTATTAGGTGAGGGGTTGCACACTGGAAAATCCTGGCTTAAATTAAGCACTAGTTTCAAGGCTAAAATTGTTTATATAAATAACTGTGCACACATTTACCCCCAATTGGTACTGAAAAAATACATTTAAAAAACAGCTTGTGGTGAAGCAGAGAGGCCTTGAGTGGAGTTAAGTAGAGTAGAGTAAAGCAGAGTGCCACTGAGCAGAGTGAAGCGGAGTAAAGAAGAGTGGTGTAGAGTAAAGCAGACTGGCAAGAAGTAAAACAGAGTGGCATGGAGTAAAGTAGAGTGGTGTTGAGCATAGTGGCGTGGAGTAAAGCAGAGTGAAGTAAAGTAAAGTATAGTTGAGTGAAATTGAGTAAAGCAGAGTGGTGTTGAGTGGAGTAAAGCAGAGTGGCTCGGAGTAGAGCAGAGTTGCATTGAGGTGATTTGAGTAGAGTAACCTAGTAAAGCAGAGTGGAGAGTAGAAAGCAGAGTGGAGTAAGCAGAGTGGCACTGAGTGGAGTAGAGCAGAGTGGCATGGAGTAAGGTAGAGTGGGGTGGAGTATGGTAGAGTGGATTGGAGTAAAGCGGTGTGGAGGTGAGTAAAGCAGAATGACGTAAAGCAGAGTGGCATTGAGCATTAATGGAGTAAAGCGGAGTGGAGTAAAGAGGAGTGCAGTAAAGCAGGGTGCAGTAAAGCAGAGTGATGTTGAGTATAGTGGAGTGAAACAGAGTGGTGTTGAGTAAAACAGAGTGGCATTGAGCAGAGTGGTGGAGTAGAGTAAAGCAGAGTGGCATGCCGTAAAGGAGAGTGGTGTGGAGTGAAGCAGAGTAGAGCCAAGTGAATAAAGTAGAGTGCTGTTGAATGGAGTGGTGTAAAGAACAACGGTGTGGAACAAAGCAGAGTGGCGAGGAACGGAGTGGAGTGGAGTAAAGAAGAGTGGCATGGAGTAAAGTATTAAATTGTAATTGCATTTATATAGCGCATACTACCCCTGATGAGGCATCAAAGCGCTTCTTTGGGGCGTAGCACGCTACTCTGGAACCCATTAAGCATTATCAGTGAAATATCAAAGTAATTTGAGTGGTAGATATGTTAGTCAGTTATTTGGATTGAGAAAGATAGTGAAGGGATAGAAGAGGGAAAAAGGTGTGCATTGATATAGCACTTTCTACCCCTGATGAGGTGTTGAAGTGCTTTTTCGGCGAATACTATGCTATTCTGGAAACTATAAAGGATTAATGGTGAATTAGTATAATGAAATATGAAAGTAATTTGCGTGGTGGATATGTCCATAAGTTATTTGGATTGAGAAGGATTGTGGAGGGGCAGAAGAGGAAAAAAGTTTGCATTTATTTAGCACTTGTGACCAATGATGAGGCGTTGAAACGCTTTTTCAGCGAGTAGCACGCAACACCTTAATCCATAAATTAGAGTGGAGTGGAGTGGAGTAAAGCAGATTGAAGTGGAGTAAAGCAGAGTGGGGTTGTGAGAAGTTGGCCTGGTATATGCTGTCCACTAATTAAAGTGTTGTGTATAAAAGGGGTAGCCCATATATACGACCTGACCTGGGTCAATTAGTACAGTATCAAAAAAGGTGTGTGGTCACGGTAGTAAACACAATTCATGAATATATTTCATGAAAACATTTCAAGTTGCAAGAAAACACAGAGAAACGGTGGCTGGTTAGTCCACTATTGTATTGGTATTTTCATACAATGTGTCTATGCGATTATTTTCAAAGCATTAGTCATGAAGCCACAAAATTGCTCATTTCAAATAAATATTTACATTTGTACAGTGCTCAGAGAGTGGAAGGGAATCAGGATAAAGTGATCAAGTGTGGAGGGGGTACAGGGAAAGGTGATGGTGACATATATACATCAACTGCGTTTGTTGTATACTTTTGCGTGAGGTATCACAATGTTCCCGATATCGTTCATAACTGGGTGGTGCCCATAGACAATTCTTATGGTGTCACAAGAGTTTGTACAGTGGTAAATGTCGACGTTTCGACCCCTCTAGTCAGGACAGCTAGTAATCCTTGTGGTGGGGTCTTCTTCAGGACAGAGGGAGCACTGGTGAGGCGGGCATGGAGTGACCTCTGCCGCATTCAAGAAAGGAGAAGGGCTTTGTCGAAGCTCTTTAGTCAGTTAACAGTCCTGAATGACTGGTGTGTATCCTTCCATTTGTGGAAACAATCCAACTCAATCTACAGCCTGGTGATGCTTGCAGATCCTGGGGAACAAACCCCTAATGCCTCACAGTACGGCCATGGCTCGTCAAGAGGAAGCAGATCTGGCCAGATCCTCTTCTCTATAAAGCTTTATAGAGAAGAGGATCTGGCCAGATCTGCTTTCTCTTGACGAGCCGTGGCCGTTAACTGACTAAAGAGCTTCGACAAGCCCTTCTCCTTTCTTGAATGCAGCAAAATGTTTTCATGAATTGTGTTTACTACCGTGACCACACACCTTTTTTGATACTGCACTAATTAAAGTGGGCACCTTACACCAGTCCAAACAACCCTTATGGTGATTAAAGAGGTCAAAGATAACCTTAGAAATCTATCCAAGTGGTAGCTGTGGAGAGCCGCCTTCAGGCTCAGTCTTGAAGGAATGTTAAGCAGCTAGTTTTACCAGAATGCAATCTTATAACGGAGTAGAGCGGAGTAGAGTGACATAAAGTGGAGTGGAGTAAAGGCGAGTGGAGAGGAGTAAAGCAGATTGGTGTTGAGTGGAGTAAAGCAGAGTGGATTAAAGCAAAGAGTGCCATTGGTGGGAGTGGAGTAAATTATAGTGGAGTGAAGTAAAGCAAAGTAGAGTAAAGTAGAGTGGTGTGGAGTGGAGTAAAACAGATTGGTGTTGAGTGAATTGGTGTAAAGCAGAGTGGTGTTGCGAAGAGTGGAGTAAAGCAGAAGGGGATTGAGCAGAGTGGAGTAAGGAAGAGTGAAGTAAAGGAGAATAGAGTAAAGGAGAGTGGTGTGGAGTGGAGTAAAGTGGAGAGGCATTGAGTGGAGTTGTGATTTAAAGCAGCGAGTTGTTGAACAGATTGGAGTGGAATGGAGTGGAGTAAAGGAGAGTGGAGAGTGGAGAGGAGTAAAGCAGAGTGCTGTAGATTGGAGATGAGTAAATTAGAGTGGCGTGGAGTAAAGCAGTGTGGAGTAATGTAGAGTGGTGTTGAGTAAAGCTGAGCGGCGTGGAGTAAAACAGAGTGGCAGGGAGTAAAACAGAGTGGCATTGAGGTAAGCTGAGTAAAGCGAAGTGGAGTAAAGCAGAGTGGAGTGTAGTAAGGCTGATTGGACTTGAGTAAGCAGAGTGGCATTGAGTGGATGGGAGTAATCAGAGTGGAGTTAAGTAGATTGGAGTAAAGCTTAGTGGAATTAAGTGGAGTACAGCAGAGTGGTTTGGAGAGAAGTGGAGTAAACCAGAGTGGGGTTGAGTGGAGTAAAGCTTAATGGAGTAGAGTAAAGCAGGGTAGTGTGGAGTAAAGAAGTGTAGTGTTGAATGGAGTGGTGTTGTGTATAATTGAGTGTGGAGAGAGTGGCTAAGAGACAGAATAGGAGTAAGTGAGGGCGAGTGTGGGGAGAAATTAGGAAAGGAGTGGAAGAGAGATGGAGAACATGTTAAAAAGATAAGTGTGAGGGTAAGAGTAGAAAAGACGAAAGGATCAGGTGAGAAAGGTAAATAAATGTGCAGTAAAGAAGACACAGAATGTGTGAGAGAAAGGCAAATGTTGAGTGGATGTGGTGCAAGGGAAAAAGGTGCCGAATTTGAGGTTGGGAATTAAAGTTTAAGTTTTGCTGTGGCTCCCAATTTTGCATTATAAGTGCATGTGTTACTTATTCAGTGCTGTGCTGTGTACAGGAAAATCCCAGCTGAAATTAAGCAACAGTTTAAGTCTAAAATTGTTTACATAAATGAGTGCACATTTACCTCCAGTAAGTAGTTAACAAAACTGTCTAACTTTACATAAGGCAGATATACAATGTGATTGGCAAAATACATGCCCCACAAATGTGTTTTAGGTATTGAAGTGTAAAAATAATGTAACTGCCTTTGTATGACACACTGCGAAGAGAAGCAATATCGTGTAACCTAAATTGTAAGTATAACACAGATGACTTTTAATACTGGGTGTTTTAAAAGACGAACAGCATATTAAAGTACACACACAATATCCAGCACGCACAAAACAAACATTGCACAGAATAAAATAAAATATATATACATAGCTAAAATAGAGTAGAAATAAGTTTTATTTTAGCAAAGAAAAGGTATATCATAGAACTAGGATGAAAAAAACACATCAACAAAATAAAGGGAGAAAGGTGCCGAATTTGAAGCTAGGAATCAAAGTTCAAGTGTCTACAACTGCAGGCGTGGCTTGCGCGCCGCTTCGAGATGGCGGATCGCGCTTGAGCTCTGGTGCATCAACGGCCATTGGGACGATTTTGGGCTCCCTGTAGATGGCGCTTTCTTCCCGGGTTCGGCATTTCGTTGGCTGAATATGCTGTGAGCGTCTTGCAAAGTGTTTTTCTCGACGGAGACAGCAGGAGCCTGCTTTTTCACCGTCTGGAAGCCCTACTCCTTGGATTTCTCGAGCGGCTGCCACTTTGTTTTTTGGTGACGTCGCTCGCATTTCTCTTCAGAAAAAGTGACAGTTCACCGGAACCTGCGTTTGATGCTGGACTGAGGTGATAGTTTCTATATTTCTGTATTTCTTTGTTCAAGGATGCTTGTGTTTGCTCACAGGCAACTTTATGATACACTTGAGACTTGGTGTTATCGTAGCCGATGTCTTTAGCCTCTCCTTGATGTTTCGTCGATGACTCTTGTCCATGCCTGGATAATGAACTGATTTACCTGATATATCGACCATTGGGGGCTTGGCAAGCTAGTTTTTCAATGCTCCTTCAGAATTTAACATGGCTTTATGTTCCCCACTTGTAAATGACCGCCATTTTGTGTTCTAATGCCACATCTATGGTCATTGCTTGCCTTTCATAGATTCTCTACCGGTCTTATTGTGTCTTGGTAAGCTCCTATTTGCTTTTCTGTCATTTTTTGGCCCTGTTTGATCTAATTATCTCTGCACAGATTTCCTGGTGTGTTTATTGGGCTTTTATTGTGCTCATACCTTATGGCTGACAATATGGGCCCTCCTTCCAATGCTAAGGACGCTAAAAGTGCTCTGAAGAGATCCAAACAAACCTCTCCTACCCCGGAGTCCTCTCCGAAGGATACTACTACCACGTTGGATACCATTTTGTCACGTTTAAATGCTGTACATGATATTTCGCAATCTACCAAGACTAATACTGACTTACTACAAGTTGAGGTGGCGGCTATCAGGAATGATTTTAAAGCATTATCTATCCGTGTTACAACTGCGGAGACATGTATTAGTGGTATGGAGGACACTGCGCAAGAGCATTCTAAGTCTCTTCAACAGATGGAACGCTCAATGGCGGAATTGCGGAGAGACCTCACAGAACAGGAGGATTGCAATCGTAGAAGCAATCTGCGGATTTTTGGTCTACCTGAAGATGCGGAAAAAACAGTCTCCTCAATGATAGACTTTTTGTACCAATGGCTTCCCTCTACCTTACAAATTTCATTTCAGAAGGACTTCGAAATTGAAAGGGCTCATCGTGTACCTACTTTTCGACCCAAGTCCTCATCACATCCAAGGGCGGTAATTTTTAAACCGCTACGCCATCAACACTCGGAGCAAATTTTGGCTCACATGAGGAAGATCAAGGCGGTGATTTGGGAAGGTCATCAGATTGCTATTTCGCAAGACTTTGCCAGAGACACTGTCATTCGGCGGAAAGCTTTTCTTAACTTACGGAAACGTCTTTTTGACATGATTATTCCCTTTTCCTTTGCTGGTCCTTCGAAATTTCGTATCACCTTTAAGGGCCGGTCTCAAATTTTTGATGAACATTCTGATCTTTCCTCCGTTATAGACAATCAGTATGAGTCTCAGATGAATTCTTCTCCTGCTCCTGGTCCCTCTGAATCTTGTTCTTTGTTTGTTTATATGCTATTTTACTTCCTTATGTCTAGCTTGTGTAATAGGATTCAGATATAAATGCTAGATTTTAGCTATTACTAGTTATAAAGATGGTTTTCTTAGCTTTCCAGGTGACATGTTGTACGTTGCTGTAGAGGTTCCTGTCTTTCTTCTCGTTTTCCTTTTCCTCTTGATTCTCTTACCTCTTATATTTTATTTAACCTATTTTTATTTTATTTTGTATTTTATTTTTTTATTTTCAAAGTTTTGTATAGCGCGGACAAGATCTTTGCAGATATCAGAGCGCTTTACAGTAAACACGGGGTAAGGGAAACAAGCGGGAGATTAAGCAAACTTGTGGGTACAAGATAGTAATAGGTAGTGGGTGGGTAGCAAACTAGGATGGTAACCAGATAAACAACTTGTGAACGAATAGACAATAAGATAGATCGGCAAAAGCAAACTTTTGGGTACAAGATAGTAGTGGGTAGTAGGTGTGTAACAAACTAGAGTAAAAATCTGATAAACAACTTAGTACAATAGACAATCAGAATAAGCAATAATACAAAGTCTGTGCACAGTCTTCGGTACAACCAAAAAAGGGTTCAAGTGCGACTAGCCATAAGGATGGCTTTTGCTTCTTTCTTAAAGAGTGCAGTGAAGGAGATAAGCCTGGTTTCGGGAGGGAGGGCATTCCAAATCCTGGGTGCCATTCCTGAGAAGGAGCGCTTATAAGGTTTTTCCTTCCGAAATCTTCGAGGTTTCAGGAGGAGATTCTTTGTGCTTCTGTTGTTTCTCGAGCCTCCTGATAAAGTCAGCTTTTGAGTGAGGTAGCTGGGAGACTTGTGGTGTATAGCCATGTGTGTCATACAGGCAATTTTCAGCTGTATTCTGTCTTCAAAAGGGAGCCAGTTCAGGGATTTTAAGTCAGGGAAAATATGCAAGTGTTTTCTAGAACCAGTGATAAGTCTCGCTGCAGCGTTCAAGGAGGCTCTTTGGGGTGCTGTTGTTGATAGGGGGAGTCCGCTGAGAGCCACGATTCCGTAGTCTATGCGTGGAATGACTAGGGCTTGAACTGCAGTTTGGAAGTCCTTAGCTGGGAGGAAGGGTTTAAGTTTCCTCAGAGTGTTGATTTGGAAGTTAGCTCCCCTGGTTGCTTTGTTGATATGCTGTTGCATGTTGAGGTTGGCGTCAAGAGTGATGCCTAATGATTTCACGGAGTCCACGATGGTGGGTTGGACATTGAATGCAGTTAGGTGCTTAAGCCAGGTTTGAGTGGTGGAGATTTTCGCCGGAGGTGAGATTAGAAGGAACTCAGTTTTCAGGGCATTTAGTTTGAGATGATTATCGGCCAACCATGATTGGGTGTTTTTGAGCGTAGAGTTCAGAAGTTTGATGTCTTCCGGGGATTGTAATTTGAGGTAGAGTTGAGTGTCATCGGCGTACATATGAAAGTGTACATTAGATGCTTGGAGCAAGGTTGTGAGTGGTTCCATGACTAGGTTGAACAAAGTGGGGGATAGTGAAGATCCTTGAGGGACGCCTAATGAGACAGGGACAGCTGGGGATAGCACGCTGTTGACCTTGAACTTCTGAGACCGGTGATGTAGGAAGGAAGTGAACCATTTGAGGACAGTTCCCGATAGACCCATTCTGGTGTTTAGCAGCTCAAGTAGGTTCTCATGTTTGACGGTGTCAAATGCTGAGGAGAGATCAAGTAGGATGAGGAGGCAGGAGTCAATGCGGTCTAGGATTTGGAGGGCGTCGTCAATTATGTGTGTCATGGCCGTTTCCGTACTGTGTCTTGCTCGGAAACCTGATTGATGTGGGTTGAGGAGGTCAAACTGATCGATGTGTTTAGTCAGTTGGAGTTGAACGCATTTTTCCAGCAGTTTGGCCAGGGTGGGGATATTGGTGATAGGGCGATAATTGCTAAGGTCAGCAGGGTCAGCTGTAGGTTTCTTGAGTATAGGCGTGACTTGCCCCACCTTGAGGGAGTCAGGGATGAGACCTTGTTGAAGGGAACAGTTAATGATTTTAGTCCAGTGTGGGAGGAGCAGGGGGGTGAAGTCTTTTACAGCATTCGCGGGTAAGGGGTCAGTGAGGTGATTAGAGGGTTTCAAGGTGCCCAGCAGTTTGTTAATTGTTTCTTCTGAGTAGGTGTCGAAGGATGACCATGTCGCATTGTTTTTAGGTTGGGTGGAAGTTATGCCGATGGAGTTGGAGTAGCGGCAAACATCATTGAGGAGATCGCTTCCTATAGTATCGGTCTTTGTCTTAAAGAAAGCGGAGAATTCTTCACAGGTTGGTATATCGCTTGAGGTGATGTTTGAATGTAGAGGTTGTTCCTTGGTTTGAGTTTTGACTAGTTCAAACAATTTTCTTGGTCAATTTTTTGCCTGATCGAGCTGGAGGCTGAAGAAGGCTGATTTTGAGCGCTTGATTTTCCTAAAATAGGCATTTCTCTTTATCTTAAGAGTTTTAAGGTGCAGTGCTGATGGGTCAGATCTCCAGGTGCGCTCAGCCATTTGCATGGCACGCCTGTCTTCATTGAGTCTGCCATCATACCATGGGTTAGAGTTCTTGGTGGAGACTCTCTTCAGCTGCAGGGGGGCGACTTCGTTGATTATTGAAGTCATAGAGTTGAGGTAGAGGTCGGTCAGAGATTGGACGTCTGATGCGCCAGTGGGGGGAAGGAGGAGACTGTAGCTGTGTGAAGGCAAGGAGTTCGGGATGAGTTTCTTGAGGTCCCTTTTCCAGATCTTGGATTTGATAGGTTGAGCCGGGTTAAGTTTGACTTTTTCATTGATGTAGAATGTGATAATGTGGTGGTCTGACCAATCACAGGGTTGGATTGACCCCAGTTGGGTAGAGTCCTCTTTGGCGATGATAAGGTCAAGGATAGACCCTTTGTCATGTGTCGGGCTGTTGCAGATTTGGGTGAGGTCAAGCGCATTAAGGAAAGTTTTAGGACTATTCACCACTGCGTCTTTCTCGTCATTCCAGTGGAGATTGAAGTCACCCAGGTAGATTTGTGTGTTCTGTCGTCCGGGATTGGCTGAGATCGTGTCCATGAGGTGTTGGGTGAAGGTGAGGTTGTCCCCGGGTGGGTAGTAAAAGACATGTAGAGATCATACAGGTTTGCCCTCACTGTTGACATCGAGGCAGATGAGTTCACAGGAGGTGAGGGAAGGGGTGGTGCCTTGAGCAACGGAAAGGTTGCTCCTAAAAATGCATGCGATTCCCCTGCCCGTCTTGCCGGACCTGTCGAGTCTAATGATGTGGTAGTTGGGGGGACAAGAATGTCCATTATGGGTGTGGAAGATTCAGATAGCCAGATTTCCGTTAGAATGGCTAGGTCAAGGTCCATTGTTATGATGAGATCTGCGATGTCGGAGGAGTGTCTAGGGGCTGATATGCAGTTGAGTAGGATACATTGGAGTCTGGGGGTGAAAAGGGTGGTAGAGGGTTCTAGAGAGAGGGGGACTTTTCTAAGGTTATCTGGGACGGAGCTTCTGTTGTTATGAGTGGGGGGCCTAAGGGGGTTTGAGAGAATCGTGGGTATGGAGAGGTGTGTGGTGGAAGTGTGGTTAACGGGAACTGGGCCATATGAGCGAAGGAGGGTGTGAATGTCGTGGACCGAAAGAGGATTGAGGGCGCGGTGGGGGCGGTTGGTGTGATTGCGCGCCGGGATAACGGGCCAATGTGGGGAGTGTTGAGTGAGAGGTACAGTGTGGACGCTGTGGGACTTGTTGGACGAGGAAGTGGTGTTTGTAGGGGGGTGTATGAGGAGGAGTTCTTTGAAGGTGCGAAGTTCTTCTTTGACTTGGAGGAGGGTGGACATAATCAAGTCCAGTGTAGGATTGGAGGTGGTGTTGGGGATGAGGGCCGATGGTGGATGATTGTAACTGGAGCTGGAGTGTGGGGGGAGGGGTGCGCAAGTGTTAGTGCAGGGCTTTGCGGTATTGGTAAGTAGGATGGTATTCGGCCGGTGAGCGAGTAACTGGGTGATTGGAGTGAGAGGAGTAAGGGGGGGATTGTGGTATAAGTGAGGGCGTTGGTGGGAGGCGGCGAGGGCGAGTTGGGGGAGGAGTGTAGGCTAGGGAAAGTTGGGGTGCAGGTAAGGTGGTGGGGGCTGAGGATGGGGGAGAGAGAGGGGGAGGGGTTATGGTAGGGTGGGTGCTGTATTCTGAGAGACTGGTTGGGAGAGTGGTGTATTAGGGGCTAATAGTGGGGGGGATAGGGTGGGAGGAGGTCATGTTGCGAGGAGGGGGGAGAGGAGTTAAGGGGGGTGGGGAATTCTGTGGGGAAAGTAGGAGGTGGGGGGTAGGGGGGGTGAGGGTGTGGGGGATGTGAGAGGGGGAGTGATCTACTGATCTTTCATTATGTGTTTCCTCTCTTTGTATTTTCTTTTCTTATATGGGTGTTTTCTTCTTTCTTTATTCTCATATTTAAGGTTCTATGTTATCAACCTGCAATGTCACTAGCAGTTGCATTTCGATTTGTTTGATATCGTTTACAGTATATCTGTTTTTTCCTTTATATTTTTTATGTTTTTGGTGGCTGTTCTTTTTAGGTGTATAATGCTTCTTCTTCTCTTTTTTTGGGTGTTGCGTCTTATCCCATATTTGTATTTTTTCCTTTCTCTCTTTTGTGTTTAATTGGTGTGTTTTATATGCTTACTTTGTTTTTATTGATTGGCTGTGTTTGGTTGTATCGGTTGCAATTATTTTTATATAGTCATGTTCTATTATCTGTGTTCTTTTCTTTAGTCTTGTTATCTTATCTATTGATATGTTTATCTTATTTCGTTTCAATGTATGTTGTTATACGTTATCCATTTCT
The DNA here is from genome assembly GCF_964263255.1 of Lissotriton vulgaris. Lineage (NCBI taxonomy): Eukaryota > Metazoa > Chordata > Amphibia > Caudata > Salamandridae > Lissotriton > Lissotriton vulgaris. The sequence continues at coordinate 164,399 of NW_028251479.1, read as the reverse complement.
TGCGTGTTGTTGCTCACTAGTTGGATCTTGTCTTCTGGATATTGGAATTAGTTCTATGATGGTAGATCTTTAGACCTGATGTATCTTGTTTTCGTATTTATGCATTTTTCCTGCTCGTATAATTAATTCTTCCTATTTATTATGTATGATTACTTTACGGTTCATTTGTTCATTTTTTAGAAACACAAGATTAGCACCGGGTTTTTGTGCATGGTTCAAGTCATCAATTAGACGTTAAATAATTTTATAATTCATACCACATGATAACCTTATATGTATTTTCACTTTCTGTTTTATTGCATTATTATTTTTTTTATTTTTCATGAATTCATTACCTTTTTTTTCTCCTTCTTTAAATATCAAATAAATAAGCTTTCATACAAATATTATATTACACATACATAAAATACAAAGAAAGGGATAGTATGATACAAATTTCTAAATTACAATACAGTAGTTCATGATTGTATACAGAAACAAAAAATTCCATTCAACGCGTTTCGGCTATGCCTTCCTCAGGAATTCTGTATATGTCTCATGAGCGTTAACTAGAAGATGAGAAATTGTAACAATTAATATATTAGTTCTACAATTATTAACGTCTAACAGATTGCTTTACTTATTTCATCTAAGTCTTTTATATGTACACTTTTTATTCTTAGGACACCCTATTACTCAGGAGGGGCTCAGGTTTGGCTCTCCAACAAACTGATACCGCCCAATTCCCAATACATTGCTATACATTAATTACAGAGCATTATTATTTAAAAAGAAACTTTCTATACATTACGACCATATACTGTACATTCTGAACAATTCTGTTCTTATTTACACTCAGTGTTTATCTCTCCAGTATATACAATCATATCTCCATTACTATTCCATTTTTACACTTTGACATTGTAACGACCAGGTTCTCGAACTAGATGGGATCAGCTCCTGAGAGCCCCTCCAACCCAGTCGGAACGTAATCACCTCCCTCCTTAGAACGTATTTACAATAAGTATATAGGTATATACATATATATATATATATATATATATATATATATATATATATATATATATATATATATATATATATATTCATCTTGTACCTAAGGATGGGGAAAATAGCAATACACATGCATAGGTTTTCTACAATATCCCATTCATACCAGTTAGTCTCGCGGCCACTTAGGCCCAGACTAATCTACCCTGGGGCAGTTCTGATTATTCACCATTACACACTGATCACCATCAGTGCTCACTCGACACACAATCCGGCGTGCCTTACACACTGGGCTGCAGCCCCAGTGCTCACTCTCTTTCTATTGGGTCCACAATCCTGCAGAACTACACACTGGTTCGACCCCCCAGTGCTCACTTACTTACTTTCCGGTCCACAATCCGGCGGACCTAGGCACCAGTCTCCAACCTGGTGTTCTCATTAACGCCGCTTCTCAACGACGACCACTTTCCTATGAATACCTTTAAAAGGAATCTTGCATTGGCTACTTAGGATGATACTACAATAACTTGAATTAGTACAGCTCGCCAAATTGAATTATGTACCTTCTGCTCTTAGCATCAAATGGTCCCTCTCTCCCTCATTATTCAGTCACCTCTTACCTGACCGGGATTCACATCCGTTCATGAAAACGATGTCTGACTAGAAGACCAGGTTACCCTGATTGAACAAGAATACAAGGCACATGTCGGTTCACTAAGAACTGGGGTATTTTATTACAAAGATTATAAACACAATACTATACTATAACACATATATATATATCCTGCAAAGAAAAGTGAAAGATTAGAATGTGCACACTAAAGGGTATGGGCTGACGTCACCTTGTGAATACGAAGTCGGGGTTCAACAGTCATCTAGGTTCCCTTCTCGTCTGTGCCTTGGCTCGTCTCGAAATCACACCTCAGCAATCACGAGTACACGTCTGCACCGCTATGCTCGGTCGTCTCTACCTTCCTCCGAGTCACTGGAACCTTCCTCTTTATTAGCTGCTGTCTCTCTCTCTGTCTCCACTTGCTCTGCGTTACTTCCTTCAATCTTTCTCAGAGAGTATCAGCTTCAGGATCTTGCTCGGACTTCAAAATGGCGACTGTCTGCCTGGAAATAGTTAATAGCATTGATGCTAACGGCTAGCTGCCGCCTACAGACTGACTGACTCACAGCCTAACACTCTCGCTAATATGGAAGCTTGTCCTTTCATGGAAAGTTACGGCCAGTAACCTGCCGCCCACCAAATTCTTGTACCTCCCCGTACCAAGGACACGTTCCCAGCTGGCCGGCCTGATGTTGTATCTTCGGAATGGAGAAAAATACAGTCTTTCGATAAGGGCCAGCCTGAGCCGGTTCTCTCCAAGCGAACAACACTTCGAAACTAAAACATTACACTTGACCTAGAAGCCTCTCAAGCTGCCAGGGCAGAAAGCAAGATGGAGTCTCTCCCGTTTGAGGCCTACAAGGCCCGAAATAAGCATAACTCCATGGAAGATATACTAGCACTCTTGCAAGAGGACGGATTATTACTAATACTAATGAATCTATCCTCTAACGTAGGTTTATAAGCCCTGATCTAAGGAAAAGGGTACTAAAGTGCATTACTAGACCTGATGAATAGGCCCTGTCTGTGGTTCTAATCCCTACACTAGCATGATGATAGACTAGAGTCATATGCAGTCGTCCTCCCTCAAAGGAGGGCCGAAAAAGTCGGTCAGCACAGACATACATGGCTAAAGCATGACTCCTAATTTAGTTCATGATCATAGATATTATCTCTAGATAGCCTATCCATGATCATTTACCGGAGCTTAATTATAGATTTGTAATTTCTGCAGATAATGGACTCTTCTTTTTCCTATGGACATGCAGTCCTGAAACATCAAGCGGTAAAATGTATGTTGCACATTTTCATGATCTGTGTTTATGCTCCACAATGTGGTTCTAAGGTATGATGGTCACATTGGTAGTATACCTTCGTTGTTACAAAAACTATGTGTTTACCATCATATAACATCTAAGATTCCATGTATTATTTATGACACCATTATATGTTTCCCAATAAAAGCGTTCCATATGTCAAGTTCTATGATTATTAACAAGACCCTAAAGCAATCTCGCATAATACTTGCACTATAGTACCTGTATATGATTCTCAGTATACCGAATCCAAGCGTGAACTGTATCAAAGATGCAACGGTTTCTGCTTAGGGCATATGGTTCGTTTGTAGTTCACTTCTAAAAAGAAAAAATGGGCGTAAAATATGCGATGGGGCTACCAGGGCCTTTCATGTTGAATTAAGCAAAACCCCTTAAAAATACTCGTATACTGATGCGCACCTAAATTTCGATGCAGTAGCCTTATTTCTTTCGTCACCATTTATATCAGTTTTCTTATGTTCCCAACATTTTCATTAATTTCGTGATTTCCTGTATATAGGAAAACAAGTTAACGCATATTAAAAATGAGTTCTTTTCGGACATGTTTTCCTAATTCTATCTACTATATAAAACAATTATTGTCGGTACCTGGGATTTGCAATTTGGAACGAATCGGTCTTCCTGGTTTATGCTTCTATTATATGGCTTCTTCAATTAATCTTAAGGCCATGTATCCGTTCTGCTGTATGGAATAAACATGAGCCAATAAACATCTGTTTGGTATTTCAGTTTATCCTCTATTCTACCTGCTCTAGAAAACTGTTTCATTTAACTGAATACCCAGATATGCTCTTTTTATGCCACAATCTGCTCATATATTGTCCATATCGAGCCCACGCTATATCCCCCAAATTAGTGTCAATCCTAGAGAACCCAGTCCGTTTAATACAGAGGGTCTAAAGTACGGTTCTAAACCTCGAGAACCCAGTCCGTTTAATACAGACGGTCTAAAGTACGGTTCTAATCCTCGCTGTGTCCCCCAAGTAAATGTCAATACTGGGAACCCCAGTTTGTTTCCTACAGACGATCTTAAGTCCGGTTCTAATACCCATTTGTCCTAATTTTTTAAAATATAAATAGCTACGGTAACTTACTTGCTGAGTAGAATGTTCTCGTATCCAGATTCTTCCGATGTGCGGCCTCCTCTGAGATTGTTTGTGATGGAACTCACTCTTTTTAAAGAGACTGCCGGTAGATCACCAAACATTACTAAATCTCGCGATAACCACCGAGACAGTATGTTTGGTAATTTCTATGGGCAGGCTCTGTGTAAAAGCTCCGCCATTTTGAAGAGGGGTATTTACGTTTCTTTATCAAGGAGAAAGTATATGATGATATATATATACTCAACAATTACTTATAGATTTAATGCGTTTGCAAAACTGTATTTATGTTTATTTTTCATGAGTTTTTTTAAGTTTTGGAATTTGTAATTTAAATGGGGACTTCATATCGCAATTTGAACTCGGGAGCAAATCGAGTTCCAATACCGAACTTCCGATTCTATTGGCATTTGAATGTGAACGCTTTGATATTGCTGAACCACACAATAGCAACATATTCTACCATTCAACATTTAATAAATACATAGGAAACACAATACATTTAGAAATTGCTTAGACTTTGCTGAAACACATAATAGCAATCTGTTCTGCCACTTAATATTTACAAAATACACACGAGATACATAACCCAGTATCTACAATAATGCCTGATGTTGTAAGTCTACAGTAATGCCTGATCCCATGGGATTTCCATATTTAGGCCACTGACAACTGTGTCCAAAACAAAAATCCAGTAAACTTCTCGCATTTTTCTTATTTTCTCTGCATTTGACCCTGCTTTCTGATGTATCCTTTCCAGGATATTCTGGTGCATGGTTTTGTTCTAAATAATGACTAACCAACGGAGCTGCCATTTTGTGAGTTCTTATCGCTGACCTATGTTCACTCAGTCTGACATTTATGGATCTACCTGTTTGACCTACATGCCCCTTCCGACATGGGCAGATGATCAGGTATATTACATTAGTACTTCTACAGTTATTTAAGTCTGAAGGCTTAATGATCTGTTTATTAAACTGTAGAGATGGTCCCTGAATAGCTGTCTCACATGACTTACAGTTCAAGCACTTATATGTTCCTTGAACTGGCTGTGTACTAGTAAGGGCTTGTTGACCAACCATTGGCTTGTGAGTCATACGCGATCTTACAATATGGTCCTTTAATGATCTATTTCTTTTGTGGGCGAACATAGGCTTGGGCAACTGATTCTCTTTAGGTAAATTTACAATGAAAATATGCCAATTGGCACACACTACTTGTCTAATTCTTTCATTCAGTACCGAGTGTTTTGTGATGAGCACCAGGTTAGGGTCCTTTTTCTTATTAGTAGGTTCCAAAAGGTGCTGGCGGTCATGGAAGCGAGCCCGCTTGTATGAGTCCCGCACTATTTTTCTCAGGTACCCCCGTGCCAAGAACTTAGACTTCATCTTGACCGATTTTTCATCATAATCAGATATGTTTGTGCAATTGCGTCGAAGATGCAAAAATTCCCACAAACGGGACACTGTTCTTCTGTACTGTGGGATGAAAGCTGTCATAGTGTAACAAGGTATTCCTAGCTGTGGGCTTAACATATAAGTCCACAGCGAGGACCCCGTTCTGGTGTTTGATGATGACGTCCAAGTACTCCATTTGTTTGTTGTCAATATGGTGGGTGAACTTGATGTTTATATCACATAAATTGATCCACTCAAGAAATTGATGAAGATTGTCTTCATTATCATTCCAGATGAAGAACACATCATCTATGTATCGTGACCATCCGGTCACCGATTCATAAAACGGTGCTACTTCGTTGAAGACAAATTGAGTCTCAAATCGAGACATGTAGATGTTAGCAATGGTAGGTGCACACAAAGCGCCCATACTGACTCCCTGTTGTTGTTTAAATAACTGGCCATTAAATTCAAATATATTGTCCATCAAAACAATTTTTAAACATTCCAAAATGAATATAGAGGGGCATTTATATTGTATTGTTGGATAAACCAATGGACTGCTTCTAAAGCACCCATGATCGGAAAATTACTATACAAAGCCTCTATATCCATAGTGACTAGGAGCTGAGATGAATCTCAAAAATTGACATTTTCCACCAAGTTTATAATATGCCTCGTATCCTGGACATGTCCTGGTATCCGAGAGATGTGTGGGCAAAGGATGGCATCTATATATTTGGCCAATGGTTCCGTAACCGAACCAATTGTTGTAACTATTGGCCTTAAAGGTGGATTTAGGGTATCCTTGTGCACTTTAGGAATCCCATAGATACTGGCCAATCTGGGATTTCTGACATTAAGGTATTCCCATTCTTTTTTTACAGATTTCCCCATCTCTCAAAGCTTTATCTGTTGCTTTCTTGATTTTAATCATAGTTTGTGATGTGGAGTCTCTCATGATGGGCGCATAGAACCGTGTGTCGCCTAGCATTTCTTCCATCTTGGAGATGCAGTTAGCTGTCTCATAAACTACAATGCCTCCACCCTTATCGCAAGCTTTTACCATAAGGTCTTTGTTAGTCTTTATTTCATTTAAGGCTTTGTACTCAGATTGCGTTAGGTTAAACGGAGTTCTAGGGGTGTGAGCAGTAATGTTGGTAAATTTATCAAAGATGATTTGTTCAAATATGGCCACCTGAGGTGGGAGTTGATCTACCATGGGGGTGAAACAAGATTTGGGTCTTAAACCAGATAAGTTGGTGACATCCGTAGGTTCATGCCTATATACTATTTATGCAGTTACATTTTTATTATTCTTTATGATGAACTTATATTTATTGTTATTTCTTGTTCGTATTTATTCATGATGTTGTTATTACTCTATATATTGTGATTTTTTCCTTTTTCTAGCTATTTAATGGGTTTTTCCGAGCTTCTTTCTTCTGTTATATGCCTGGTAGGTTAGTTTATGTTTTTTTCCCTAGCTTTCTCTCAAATATGAAATACAATGTTTATTGGCACCTATTTTTTATCACTTTTTATGCCTTTCATCTGTATTATTATCTCTTATGGGGTTGTTGGATCAATTACTATGTGTTCCCTGACGGTCCCCTTGCTTGCCCCTCCATGTCCCCCCTGGTATAAATTTGCTCCTCTATAGACCTCCCTGGTGGGTCTTTTTCTTTTTGTCTCTCTAATCCTTTTTTTTTTTTTGCTTTTTTCTTTCCTCTTCTTTTATTCTAATCTTTCTTTTCTCTCTTTCTCTTTCTTTTCCTGGATCTTCTGTTGGTGCTTCCCTTTTGTGGACTTTATTATGGGTCTTTGGATGGTTGTCTTGGTTTTTGTATTGCTTCCTTTATCATCATTATTGTTCGGAGTTAATCTCTTTATAGGATTATGCCTACTGAAGGACTGGGTTTTCTTAAGACCCAGCGGTGCCAGGGATAACACCTAAAACCTTTGTGGGTAACCTGTTCCGGCGTACAAATGACAGAGACACAGGACACTTCCTTCGGCGTCAAAGATTCAAGGTTTATTAGTGCAGGGAACACAGAAGTCACAGGAAGCACAACACATGTAGGTTCGAGGAGTCTGCTTCAACTTGCCTCTGTAGATCACTCCTTTTATACAGTTTTCATGCATAAGATAACATAGTACACAAAGGTTTACAACTCGGTTCCCATCGTAAAGACCATAAGGGGTTGCATTCATGTATTCAGGGCCCGGAACATAAGTACAGAAACGTTTGGTAGTTCCCGACTGTAAAAACACATCTTCTCACCATTAGTACATTCCAATCAGCAGTAAACGAATCGAGGAAGGGACAGAAACAGGTGCAGAGGAAGACAGAAACAGTGAGGAGATCGGAAAGGGTGTAAAAGAGGTGGTATCGGGAAACACGAGCTGCAGGCATCAAAGGGGACGTGCCTAATGAATGCACAGCTAAAACAATAGACCGGCACGGCAAGATGAGCCTCGAGCGGGGCCATCTGCCTTACAGTGCCATCCCCCTCATCATAAAGACACTTTTAAAGGAAACGTGTCTTCCGCAAGAGTTTGGGAATCCCAGGGTCGCGAAGCGGACAGCGTCCGTTCGCTGGCTACTTGAGGGCAAGAGACAAAATGGATGCCGTATCTAAGATGGAACCCGTGGGCTCGGATGAAGAAACCCACGAAACAAACGAACGGTTTAGGCTAGCACAGCGAAAACGCGTACACCCACTAAACTCGTCATTTGCGGTTCATAGATACCAGACTCGACCATATTCGTGCGAGTCGAAAACACCAATTACGATCGTCACGGAACCTCACTGGTTTGAATGTGGTCTCCATTAATGTTAGAGGACTGAATCATCCGGTGAAGAGGTCTAAAATTCTGGATTATTGTAAATCTTGATCTTCGGATTTGGTACTTTTGCAGGAAATTAAAGTTTCTTATAAGGAGGCTCTTTTGTTCAGGAAAGAGTGGGTCCTTGATGTTGTGTGTTCTGATGCCTTGGGTAAAAAAATGGTGTGATAACACTCATTTCTAAGAATTCTGGCTTAACAGTGGTCTCTGCTGAGCATGATTCTGAGGGTCGTTGGTTGTTATCTAGACTTTCTGATGGGGTTGGTGATCTTTATGTTTTGAATATTTATGCTCCAAATAGTGATGATCCTTCATTTTGGCGAGAGATCATTAAGAAACTAGCCCACACAACTCATAATGGCAATCTAATAGTTGGTGGTGATTTTAATTTACCAATAGACCCCTTGTTGGATAGGAACTCTGCCTTTTCCTTCCGTCCTTTCAGAGCTCACAAACAACTGTTAAACATGTGCTCTTCTGTTAATCTTCAGGATATTTGGCGTCTTCATAATCCTACAGGTAGTGATTTTTCTTTCTTTTCCTCTCCTCATTCTAGTTTCTCGTATTGATTATCTCTTGGTCCACTAGTCTCTCGTGCAATCCTCATCTTCTCCATACATCCATCCTATTCTTGTCTCAGATCACACGGATGTTTCTTCTTCTCTCTTAAATCTTGCTCCTATAAAAAAAACTCGATCTCGGAGGCTGAATACAGAAATCTTACATGATGATTCTCAAGTTATGGCTCCCAATGATGAAATTGAAAGTTTCTTTTCTGATAATGAAGGCTTAGTCAGCTCTCCAATAGTTTTATGGGATGCATTTAAATGTACGCTTAGAGGGCAAAATATTAAGGTAATGGCAAAAAGAAATGCAGTTATCAAGAAAGAACTTATCGATTTAGCAGATACTATTAAACAGCATGAACTTCTTTTTTGATGTTCTAAAGATAAACAATTATTGCAAACAATTAAAAATGTAAAATATTCCTATAATACTATTGTTACCAAGAGAGCTCACATTGGGGTTCAGGCCCAGAAATCCAAACGGCTACTTTTGAAGAATCGTGCTGGTAGAATTCTAGCAGCAACATTAAAATTTCAGGAATCTAGTTTTAAGTCTTCTCAAATTTCTTCTATTAATGATAGCTCTGGTATTAAAAAGTTGTAGAATAAGGAGATTCTTGACGTTTTTCGTGACTTTTATAGTAAACTTTATACCCCCACTAATCAATCGTGGTTTGATAATTTCTGAAAACAATCCCTCTTCAGTCTGTGTCGACGGAGGATGAAGAGAAATTGGGTAGCTCAATTACATCTGAGGAAATTATACATGCAATTAAAGCCACACGGTCAAGTAAAGCCCCTGGTCCAGATGGATTTCCCATTATGTTTTATAAAACCTTTCTTCATTCTGTGGTTCCTCATCTTAAGTCTGTTTTTGACGCGTTTATTCAAGAAGGTTCGGTTTCGGGTACCGCGGCAGGCGCTACTATTGTGGTGATCCCAAAGGAAGGTAAAGACCATTCAGATCCTAAAAATGTTCACCTATTTCCCTACTTAACATGGAAGCTAAGATTTTTGCCAAGATTCTCGCTAAGCGATTGGAATCTTATATTCCTACTCTGGTCCATCCATCTCAGACGGGATTTGTTAAGGGTAGACTTGCTAGGGACAATATCCGTACCTTTTGCCATATTTTGGGCACAGCCAAGTAGTCTATTCTTCCAGCAGCTGCTGTGGCCCTAGATGTCGAGAAGGCTTTTGATAAGGTCTCCTGGTCCTTTTTTACGTACTGTTATTCGTGCACATAATCTTGGTGATTCTTTTGTTAAAAGGTTATGTCCTTATATGCCCAACCTAGAGCAAATATTAGAGTCAATGGGGCTACGTCTGAGTTTTTTAGTCTTTGCCAAGGTACTCGACAATGCTGTCCCTTGTCTCCGCTTTTGTTCTTACTTTCTATTGATCCGCTCCTTTGACTCATTGATCTTCATTCAGATATTAAGGGGTTTACTTTCGGCTCGCATTGCATAAAGACATATGCATATGATGTTCTCATCTTTTCGGATGATATTGTGTCAGCTATTCCCGCGATTACAGATACTATTGCTCTTTTTTCTAGTGTTTCTGGATATACCCTTAACAGAGATAAGACGGAAATGTTTCCCCTCAATGCTTACTGTTTCCCAGCACATATGGGTACAGCAGGTTTTAAATGGCAATCTAAACAGCTTAAATATTTGGGTATCTGGATTTGTAGTACTCTCTATCACATGGTGGCTTACAACGAGGCTCAAACTTTACTTAAAGCGCGACATCTTTTGGACACCTGGTCCCCTAAACATATTTCTTGGTTGGGTAGTCTCCAAACCTTAAAAATGATGATTACTCCTATCATTAACTTTGTATCCTCTATGCTCCCTGTGAAATTGTCTTCTTCCTTTTTTCATGAGATTGACTACCTTACGTCTAAATTTCTCTGGAATGATAAGAGAGCTAGAATTGCATATAAATCTTTAAGAAAACATTATGAAATGGGTGGTTGTAATTTTCCTGACTGGGAGAAATACCAGGTTGCTTTTTTAGCTTCTCAATGTGCTTTATGGTTTTCCTCTGCCCCTGGACACATGCCTTCCTGGGTGTTGATTGAGCAAGATCTCTCTTTTCCCTTGCCAACCTCTTCCTTTTTAACCACGTCCACTTTATCTATTCCTTTTTCCCGTACGATCATCTTAGACACCATTGCAGCAGCCAGGTCCATTGATAAGAGAGTGGCCACTCCGATTCATAAATCGTGGTGGTCTTCAATGTGGCGTAATCCTAAAATTAAGCTTATTATTGATCTCACTTTGATAACTTACTGGGCTTCTAAGGGGATTACGCTGGTTTGTCATTTATATGATTCCAATAATGATCCGTTACCCTTTCCCTCCTTAGCTCAACAGTTCTCTCTCACTAATTTAGACTTTTATTCCTTTTTAAAAATAAAGGTTGCCCTTGCTAAACTACGTCTGGAGCACAATTCTCCTACTAGTACGTTGTTTCATTTGTGGTTTAGATCTGGACATGTTGCTTCACGTATTTATAAATTTTTGTCTTCCACTTCCTCTGCCTTACTTATGGAAAGGGGCGACCACTCGGTCCCCCCGCACGTATGGCGGAGTGCCTCGATCCCCCCGGGAAGCCATTTTTGGGCGGGAGGCGCGTCTCGGCTGGTATGCCCGAAGCGGCGTAGCCGGGGCGCGCCTGTTCCCGCCCTGGAGTGGGCTGGCCTAGACACTGACGCAGCCAGCCACGCCCTCGGTACGGGCAGGGGCGGGTTTACGCCCGCCCTGAAGACGGATAAAAGGAGACGCAAGGCCAGAAGACGTCCTCTTGTTCTTGTGCTCCGAAGCTGCACCTCCTCGCTACACGTGAGCTCGGGACAGAACAAAGAGCCAATTTTGAGCGTTTTGATCTTTTTCTTTGTCTTCCAGATACTTCATCGAAGAAGATGCCCAGGAAAGGCGAAAAGAGAATGACGACTGACCAGATGGTTCGGGCACTCTTTAAAGATATGTCCGACATAAAGAAACGGTTGGCGGAGCGAGATGGGGAGGAAGGTTCGGGCCCTTCGCCGGCTGGAGGGAGACCTAAGAGGCCGAGAAAGGTTCCAGCCGGTGGGGACGTCCCGGTTCCCTCTGCCCCTCTCGAGGCGCCGACCCCAGTACCGATAGAGGGGAATCCAATCCCGGGGGTCGTCTCCCCGACATCCAAGGAAGACATGCCCCCCGAGCTGGCAGCACAGCTAGCAGCGTGGTTGGGGGATAGTGGTGATGGCGCCACGGCTGCCGAGGCACAGGCGCTGATAAAAGGGCTTCGTGAGAAGAAAGAGGCAGCTAGAGTGGCGGGGATAAACAAGCCGCAAGCGGCAGAAGCTGCGTCCGGTGCAGGTAAGCGGCCATTGCCGATTGCAAGGGACGAGTCAGCACCCTCTCGTAGAGAGAGATTAGGACAACATGTGCCGTTAGCTATAAAAGAAAAGATCTGGGCGGGAGAGTACGTGAATATTTTTTCCCTGCTTGTTGATCATTACGATGTGGAGCATGTGAAAAGTCAGAAGGACTTGATGCATCCGAGTGTTTGGCGCGCAAAAATGGCCGCCTTTAAGGTTAACGAGAACATTGGCAACTGGGGCAATGCATGGGGTATTTTCACATCGATTTTGGGGGAACGTAGGCCCGAGTTGCTCCCTGAGTTTCCCGTTTACCAATCACGAATTATGGGTTACTCGACAACGTATCAAGGTAACCATTGGTTTTGTTATGACAATCTGTTCAGAAAGGAAAAGGAACATAACAAGAGTTTGACTTGGGATTGTTACGATTCGTTAACTTGGGACAAAATGAAAGAATCGGGAATGTTAAGAATGCCATTGGTCGGGAGCAATGTTGTTGATTACTCCCGCCAAAATGTGGGGACGCCCTTTCGACCGAGTACGAGCACCGACGACCAGTCGAGGCCCGCAGGCAATACAGGGAAAAAGGGTTTCTGTTTTAATTTCAACAAGGGGAAATGTACCAGGCCTCCGGGATCGTGTAAGTTCAAACATGAGTGTAGTACGTGTGGGTCGTCCCATCCTGAGTCATCGTGCAGAGCCAGAACGGGTGAGAATGGGGGTAAGGGAGGCGCCAAACAGGTCTAAGCTAGGCCGAGGGGCGCCTTTGCCAACCCCGATTGATACCTTGGCAATGATTCCCTGGCTCAGCGAATACCCGGATCGTACTTCTGCCGGGGTGCTACGGAACGGTTTTACACATGGTTTCCGCATCCCGGTGGGGGACTTTCAGGGTGTAGGGACGTGCAAAAATCAACTTTCCGTTTTACAACATACACCGGTAGTGCAAGAAAAAATTCAGAAAGAGGTTAGCCGGGGACGGGTCGCCGGCCCGTTTAGTGAACCCCCGGTACCAGGTTTCGTTTGTTCTCCGTTAGGGGTAGTCCCCAAGAAGGACCCGGGTGAGTTCCGTTTGATCCATAATCTGTCTGCTCCACAAGGTCTTTCGGTGAACGACGCAATTGATCCAGAAGTTTGTTCGGTGCGATACGCATCTTTTGATGAGGCGGTAGCCATCTTGAATCGCCTGGGGCACGGGACGTTGATGGCGAAATCTGATATCGAGTCAGCGTTCCGGTTGCTCCCGGTACACCCAGACGATCAGCGTCTTTTGGGATTCGGGTTCCAGGGGTCATTTTACATGGATAGGTGTATGCCAATGGGTTGCTCTATATCATGTGCCTACTTTGAGCAATTCAGTACTTTCCTGCAATGGGTGTTCACTAAGACAACGGGTTTCCGAAATGTAATGCATTACCTTGACGACTTTCTGTTCCTTGGCCCCGCCGGTAGTCCCGAATGTGCCCAGGCCTTGGACGGATTCTGTGTGTTAATGGGCCATCTCGGCGTGCCGTTGGCACCGGGTAAAACTATGGGTCCCACGACTTGCCTCGAGTTTCTGGGGATCGAGTTGGACTCAAGGGAGGGGTGCTTCCGTTTACCAGCTAGCAAGGTGTCGAAATTCAGGGCAGCCCTCCAAGTATGTTTAAATGCATCCAAGGTTACATTGCATCAGTTGCAACAGTTAGTGGGAAAGTTGAACTTTGCCTTGAGAGTGATACCAATGGCCCGCCCCTTTTCCCGCTCAATTGCCCAAGCGATGGTTGGCCTGAAGGAGGGTCATCATCGCACAAGGTTATCGACTGAGGTCCGCCAGGACATTCGGATTTGGTTAGCATTCTTGGCGGACTTCAATGGCCGAGTTGTCTGGAACAAGCCAGTCATGTCCTCCGATGAGCTTGGGCTATGGACAGATTCAGCAGGAAGCGTAGGTTTTGGCGCCATCTTCGGCACAAAATGGTCGGCACAGAAGTGGCCCCTATGGTGGCACAAGAAGGGGCTGACAAGTAACATCGCTTTCCTCGAATTATTTCCCATTCTGGTGGCCCTGAGAACCTGGCCGGAAGGGTTCAGAGATCATTCTGTTGTGTTTTGGTCCGACAATATGACCGTGGTAGAATGCATCAATAGTCAGGCAGCCCGTTGTAAATTGATTTTGAGGCTGCTCAAAGAAATTGTCTTACTGTGTATGCAACTGAACGTGGTATTCAGAGCAAAACATGTCCCTGGGGTGATGAATCAGGCCGCTGATGCACTGTCTCGTTTTCACATGCAGGCTTTCTCGGGTTTCCTTCCTTCAGCGGACCCGGAGCCGGCACCCTTCCCCGAAGCTCTCTGGTCTCTCGGTGCCCCGAACTTCGTCACCTCGTGGGAGAGAGTCTAGCACCCAGGACAAGGAAGGCATATGAAGGGGCGTTCCAGGCCTATTTAGCCTTTTTGGGGGTAGAGAGAGGGGGACTGTGGGGGCAGGAGGAGTTGGTAGTACTTTTCCTGATGTCCTTACGTAGGGCCGGGAAATCGGTGGCCACGGCCCAAAGGCATCGTGCCGCCATTTCCTTTGTTGCCAGGGCCCATGGTATCCTGGACCCGACAGCGTCTTTTACGGTACAGAAAGCGCTGCGTGGGTGGCAACGTCTGGAGGGTCGCAGAGTAGACGTAAGACGACCGATAGGTCTAGACAGGTTGTCCCAGTTGCTGACCACACTCCCTAACACATGCTCGTCCCCGTTCGAGACCTGTTTGTTCCGGACGGCATTTATGCTGGCATTTCACGGGGCTATGAGAGTTAGTGAACTAGTTGCAAGGAACAAACGGGATGTGACGGGGGGCTTGTGCAGGGAGCAGGTTCAGATCAGGGGTGATGCGATGATTGTCTCCTTTCTCAGGTCCAAGACTGACCAAGATGGGAGGGGGGACTGCACGATCATTCGCAGGATCCCCGAGTCATCCATGTGTCCGGTTCAGTGCTTAGAAGATTACCTAGCACGAAGGGTGGCATCATGGGGGGGGACATTGTTGAGGCATGTAGACGCCACCCCGCTGACAAGGTTTCAGTTTCAGCGGGTGCTTGCAATGGCCATTGCCGCAGCGGGCTTGGACCCGGGTGAATTTGGGACCCATTCCTTTCGGATAGGGGCTGCCACAGAAGCTACAGCCAGGGGTCTTAATGTAGAACAAGTGAAACGGGTGGGGCGTTGGTCCTCCAATTGTTATAAGAGGTATGTGCGATTGCACATGTTGTGAAGCTGTAATCATGTACTCACGCTTCTTGTCTTTTGTTTGTTTTCAGTTGCGCAAGCCTACGCGGCAGGGCGGACTGTGCAGTTGACCCAACACCAGGCCAGCGGTCACACATCACCGGCTGAGAGAAAGGAGGTGTGGGTTGTAGGCCACTCATACGTGAGACGGGCCGCAGACGTATTCAAAGCAGGTGATATGATTCACGTACCTGGGGAATACGGGTACAGAGTGTCCTTCTACGGAAGGGGCGGTCTCTGTATTGACCAGTTTCAGGCATTTTTTGAGGGTTTGTTAGAGCGGATGAGGTCACCGCCGTCCATAGTCATAGTACATTTGGGGGGCAATGATCTAGTCACCACCGGTAGACGACTTCTCCTGGAGGCTATGCTTTCCACGGTAAGTTGGTTAGCAAGGAGAGTTCCGGGGTGTACAATTGCGTGGTCTCATATGATCCCACGAAAAGTGTGGCGGGGGGCTATCTCGATCCCTGCTTTGAATCATTCCGTTAAGAAATTGAATAACAAAGTGAGTCGGTTGTTCCGTTCCAAGACATTGCATTCGATCTCGCATAGTTGTATTAATGATGACAGTATGTATTTGGGGGATGGTGTGCATTTGTCGAGGGTGGGCAATGAGTTACTCATAGGTGACTTCCTAGCTTGGTTAAAATCGTTAAAACATGACCTTTAGGTAGGAGTTTGGTGGGGGGTCCGGATAGCCGGTCAACTATCCGGACCTGTGGCGGTAAGGTCATGATCGGTGAGCACTAATTGGTAGATCCCTATGAGTGGGCGTCACCCAACACGGATGGGAGCGCTCGGGGGAGGTGGCCATTGGCCCCTCAATGGGGAGGCGGTCCCGTCTAAGGGCGGGTCGCCGGAAGTTAAGGAAAGGCGGTCAAGGCCCCTTCCTGTGTAGGAGGGGTTACAGCCCCCTCCTGAGGAATTTCCCGGGGCCAGGGTCATCTGCGACGGCAGATGCGGTAAGTTGTGTGGGGTGGGGGGAGGTCCACGATACCTTCTAGATACCACACACAAGTATTCGAACGACCTTTAAATGGCGTCGAGTCTTAAGTGCCCCCGACAAGTCAAGGGAAATTGTTAGTAGTTGCACTTGAGGTAAGCCTCTGTGCTGTCGCCCTTCCCAAGTGGGAGGGGTAAGTCTGGTTAGGGATCTTGACACCGGTTATGACCTTGCCGTTGGCCCTTAAACGTTAGGATGTACAATTTCAGTGTTTATAGAGAATGTTTCTGTAGGATGCTAGTTCGGCTAGGAGAACCTCTGTATTAGAGAATATGTTAAGATTAGCCAAACATCGCAAATGTGATAATGAAATTGTACATAATATGAAACGTTTAATGTTTAATTTTTTGTTTTAATGAATACGGCCGCGGGAGGGTCACTCCCTCCCACATCCAAAAACTTCGAAGAACTGTTTCCGGTTTCCCTTCTTTTGGGGATCGTGTTGAGAGGGGGTGGCGGGTATCTCAGCCATATGGAAAGGGGCGACCACTCGGTCCCCCCGCACGTATGGCGGAGTGCCTCGATCCCCCCGGGAAGCCATTTTTGGGCGGGAGGCGCGTCTCGGCTGGTATGCCCGAAGCGGCGTAGCCGGGGCGCGCCTGTTCCCGCCCTGGAGTGGGCTGGCCTAGACACTGACGCAGCCAGCCACGCCCTCGGTACGGGCAGGGGCGGGTTTACGCCCGCCCTGAAGACGGATAAAAGGAGACGCAAGGCCAGAAGACGTCCTCTTGTTCTTGTGCTCCGAAGCTGCACCTCCTCGCTACACGTGAGCTCGGGACAGAACAAAGAGCCAATTTTGACCCACCCACCAGCCCCTGAGGACAGCAAGTTGTTGTGCAATAAAGTGGATTTTTCTAAGTATGTTCTTCCTTTTTCGTTTACAGTTTGGGAAAATATCAGTTTTGTTGTTTTTTATAATAAAGTATGATGAATATCATTTAGGTTGTTACGATTAAAAGGACTTGATGTAGTGTTGCTTTTGAGCATGCTCTTTCGGTCGTAGCGACCAATGTTTGCATAAGTTCGAATTGTCGTATTTATTTTTTGGTAGGCGGTAAGGTCATGATCGGTGAGCACTAATTGGTAGATCCCTATGAGTGGGCGTCACCCAACACGGATGGGAGCGCTCGGGGGAGGTGGCCATTGGCCCCTCAATGGGGAGGCGGTCCCGTCTAAGGGCGGGTCGCCGGAAGTTAAGGAAAGGCGGTCAAGGCCCCTTCCTGTGTAGGAGGGGTTACAGCCCCCTCCTGAGGAATTTCCCGGGGCCAGGGTCATCTGCGACGGCAGATGCGGTAAGTTGTGTGGGGTGGGGGGAGGTCCACGATACCTTCTAGATACCACACACAAGTATTCGAACGACCTTTAAATGGCGTCGAGTCTTAAGTGCCCCCGACAAGTCAAGGGAAATTGTTAGTAGTTGCACTTGAGGTAAGCCTCTGTGCTGTCGCCCTTCCCAAGTGGGAGGGGTAAGTCTGGTTAGGGATCTTGACACCGGTTATGACCTTGCCGTTGGCCCTTAAACGTTAGGATGTACAATTTCAGTGTTTATAGAGAATGTTTCTGTAGGATGCTAGTTCGGCTAGGAGAACCTCTGTATTAGAGAATATGTTAAGATTAGCCAAACATCGCAAATGTGATAATGAAATTGTACATAATATGAAACGTTTAATGTTTAATTTTTTGTTTTAATAAATACGGCCGCGGGAGGGTCACTCCCTCCCACATCCAAAAACTTCGAAGAACTGTTTCCGGTTTCCCTTCTTTTGGGGATCGTGTTGAGAGGGGGTGGCGGGTATCTCAGCCATACTGTTACCCAACAAAAATGGTTGCATCACTTTGATCAGGAACTCACTGAACATGTATCTCCAGAAACTTGGCAGTTGATTGGGAAGCTTACTCTTCGCAATAAAATGGCCCCTTCTTTAATTCAATCTAAATTCTTCTCCATCAATCTTTTTCATTGGACTCCTGTACGGTTACACTCGTTAAACCTGAAGGATGATGATCTTTGTTGGAGTTGTGGTCTGGCTGCTGGTGATTATCCACATATGTTCTTTGAATGTTCACTTTTACAACCCTACTGGGATTTAATCCATAAACATCCTATGTTAATTTTTCAATCTCAATTCCAGCTTTCCTTTCCCATGATTATGTTGGGACCATCAGCTTCCAGGGAGCCTCTGCCGTTGGATACCTTAGAGTTACAATTGTTAGATCTTCTATTGACAGTAGCTGTTGAAGTGATTCTTATGGAATGTAAGTCTTTTTCTTCCATATCATACTTGGTGGGCGTGGGTCTCTTTTTTAAGAAGTGCACACATTTCGGTTGATGAGGCTCATCTTACCCCTAATATCTCTAGTAATGTTTGGAGAGCTTTGGATACATATATGGATTTGGCTTTGAAAAGGTTGGTTGATCAGTTCCCCTTTGCATCATCTAGTTGATTGTTGTATTTGTTGTATACTTGTAGCACCACAGTAGGTTCTTCCTTTCTTCCCTCTCTTTTCCTTCCCCCTTGTATTCTTTCAATTCTTCTCTTTTTCTTTCTCTTACTGTCCTGTATTTCACACTCTTTATTCTTTCCTTGTTTCCTTTCTCTCTCTATATATTCCTTTTCTTTTACCATGGTGATACTTTTGTTGGCTATTTTTAGTTCATTGGCATAACCCTTCTGGTCTTTTATATTATGCTCATGTATTATTTGAGAAAATCTATGTGCCATTTGACCAAATAATATATTGTTCTTCTTGATATTTCCATCACTTGTATCACTTTGTATTGTATTTAACTATTTATATTCTTCTTCAAACTTAATAAACTTATTGAACAAAAAAAAAGTGTCTACAACTGCACTTCGTAAAAACGAAAATTGCACACCTTAAAAGTAATTTTTAGCCACAATACAGTGACATCCAGTACACTGAACAAAATCAATTCACAGCATATTTATTATTACACATCGCGAACAAAAGCAATATTGTGGAAAATAAATAATAAATATAACACACATAACTTTCACTTCTGCATATTATAGAAGACAAACAGCATATTACATAAGGCGCCCGTTACATAGCACAGTCTCAAAAAGCATTGCACCAAATGCAAAAAATATATGTATGTAAAACACAACAGAAATACGTGTTAATTTAGAAAACAATCAGTATGTTAGCAATAGAAATAAATAATTGCGAATAAAAGATTTTCTAGAAAAGGAGTCTTTTGTAGAAAAACAATTGGAGGGAGGTTATGAATATCAAATTTGGCTACATCATGTTGAATCCAAAGCACAGAAAGCTTAGTGTGTACTTTTCAAACAAACTTTCTACTCTTGTCAAAGTGCATGTGTGCCTCTAACCAATGCGACAGAATATTTCGAATGGAAAGAAAGGCGTCAGCGCTTGACAGAAACCAGGCCTTGTTTATGATGCTCATCTAGCTGCACAGCCCTCCATCTCCGTCCACCTGGATCCTTGTAACGACGGGATTCTCAGACCAGATAGAATCAGCTCACCAGAGCACCACCAACCCAGCCGAAACGCAACCACCTCCCTCCTCAGGACCCATCTATCCAGGCACCTGGGTACCTACCTGAGGATGGGGAACTCGCAATATACAAGCTCATATCATCAGAAACACCACTAAATCTATAGGGATTACTAAGGACGTCCATGCCCTACACCACACTCATACCTCATAGTCTCTCGACCACATGAGCCCAGACTAATCTACCCTGGGGCAGTTCTGATTATTTACCATTACACACTGGTTACACCCAGTGCTCGCTCAAGATAGGCACTGTATACCCCCAGTGCTCTCACTATTTCATACAAACACAAGCCACAGTCCTGTGGGTATACACACTAACCTCAGTCAGTTCTCTCATTAACGCCTCTTTCTCTAGAGACGATCTCATTACACATCAGTATCCACCCTGATGCTCACTTACTTACAAGCCACAATCCAGTGGGTATAATGCCGCATCCCAACGACGATCACTTTCCTATGAATACCTTCAGCTCTTTCTCTCTCTATGTTGGGAAGTTTCTCTCACTATTCACTAGAGGTTCACTACTTCAATAATATTATGGAATGGCCGAATTACTTAGTGTATAACTTATTCTCCTAGCTCAAGGGCTCCTCTCTCCCTAATTATTCAGTGACTACTTACCTGCTGTAACACCTGACTAGAAGAAAAGGTTACCTACACTATAAGAACAAGAGGCACACACTGTATGAAAAAGATATTCCCTGAGTTAAGCGCTCCTATTTCCTTTTGATCCATCAGTTAATATACAGCATCTGGTTAGAAGAAAGGTTAGCTCTATCATAAGAACAACACATGCACACTGGTTCACTAAGAACTGGGGTTTCTTTATTCCAATATAACACTATACTATAACACATAGCCTGAAAGGTAAAATGGGAATAGACACATACACAGATCTGCGGGGTCTCTGTAAAGCTCTATTACTATACCACATCCACATGTAACTAACAGGGACTGTAAATAGACTGACCACATCCACATGTAACTAACAGGGACTGTAAATGGACTGCACACCGCTGAAAGAAAAAGGATTAGACATACAATAGGGACAAGGTAAATATTTAAAGATAAAGAAGGGTATCACCAAAGGAGTGTGAGGTCTTGCTCTAGCTGTCATCTGGGCTCCTCTCTCGTCTGTGCCTTAGCTCGTCTTAGATCCTCTCCTGCACTCTTGGACACACATCTGCGCTGATCACTCTGCACTGGATTCCTCTCCCCCACGAACTCTCTCCACCTTCCAACTTCAGTCTAATAGCTTCTGCCGCTCTGATAACCGTTCGCTCCACTAGC
Organism: Lissotriton vulgaris; assembly: GCF_964263255.1. Lineage (NCBI taxonomy): Eukaryota > Metazoa > Chordata > Amphibia > Caudata > Salamandridae > Lissotriton > Lissotriton vulgaris. The sequence goes on along the minus strand of NW_028251479.1, from coordinate 143,068 downwards.
TTCTTCACTCTGTCTGATTATCTCTGTTCCAATGTCCAATTCACTCCAGCTGCTCCCACAGATTAATCGACAATATAACTTCAGTCTCTTCCAAAAGGCATCACTTTAGACTGCAGCTGTTCACAACTCCTTCTGATAAGTAACTGCTTCTGACTGCGTCCTTCAGTTCCAAACAATGTCTCACTTCTCTCTGTTCAAAACACCATCTGCTCACAACTGCTTCTGGCTTCTCTCTCTCTGGTTCCAGCTCACTGACTGTCTGTCTGTCTTCTCTCTGTTCCAAGCATCCACTGTCTCTTCTCCTCTGTTCCAACTCCTCTGCTTCTCCACTCCTTCTGCACTCAACTCTTTCTGCTCCAATCATCGACTGAACTCCTTCCAACTCAAACTCTTTCTGATTCTCCACTCCTTCTGCAACTGCACTCCTCTCCTCTGCTCCAATCCAACTCAACTAACTGACTCCGCCTCTGCACTTCACTAATATGGAATGCTGTCTCCTCATGGAAGGTTCCAGCCATCAGCCCGCCGCACATCAGATCTCTGCACCACTCCGCGTCAAGGACACACACCCAGCCGGCCGGCCTTTTGTGGTGTCTTCCACACAGAGAATAATACAGCCTACCGATAAGGGCTGGCCCAGACCGGTTCTCTGCAAGTGAACAACAGCTCATAACTAAAACATTACCTTTACCCTGCAAGCATCTCAGTTCTGCAGGGACAGAAAGCAAAATGGAGTCTTTCTAGTTCTGGGCCTTGAAGGCCTGAGAAGGATGAAATAACACTTAGCTCTATCAGAGTACCTACACAAACCATACCAATATGTAATATAAAGTCAGGACTACAGGATCCACCCTCTACAATAGGTAGGATGATGAAAGGACACATAATTATGTCAAAGCCAATAGGCAATAGATGGAATAGAGTCAAGAATAAGGGATCTATCATCATATTAAGCAGCTATCCTCTAATTTATGCTTCTAGGTCTGGAAAAAGGCCTTAAAAGGACCAACACAAAGCAAGAATAGAGATTCAGGATGTTAGCAAGCTTAAAGTCACCATCACTCAGAAATAGAGCCAAAAACCATGTCAGGACATTGCACCCTTGACTTTAATTTGCTAACATCTGTAAACAACAACAAACTAATAAACAAACATCAACATAATCTATCAACAAAACCAAAAACTAAAAGACTCCCTAAAATAAATGACAACTTAAGGAAAATACCACCTAAAACTTGATGTAGGTAATATAAATCTAACAAACAACTGAAAACAAATCAAAGCACCCTTGACCTGAATGTTGAAGTGTAACTAAGATTGATCTGACAACAACAAAAACTAACCAAAGCACCCTTGAACTAAATGTGCCTCAACTTCTAGTGATAACTGATGAAATCTATTGATGTAGGGACATGTTTGTGAAATGAAAACCACAAGGGGCCTAAATGAGGCCTACCTACTTCGGTCAACTTAAGAACTAAATGTGCCTCAACTTCTAATGATAACTCATGAAATGTATTGATGTAGGGACATGTTTGTGAAATGAAAACAACAAGGGGCCTAAATGAGGCCTACCTACTTTGGTCAACTTAATAAAGGATTTGGTAAAATCTGACAAATAAACATGACAAAGGGTCCTCAAGGTCTGGGCAACCATAACTAATGAATGAATGAATGAATGAAGCAGTACTTGTATAGCGCTATCTACCCGGAGGCCTCGTAGCGCTAGTGACAGAAATTCAATTAGCAAGGGCTCAGGGCAGGTCAACAGAATGTGGTATACAAGTGTGTTTTTAAAGTTTTCCTAAAGGAGAGATGGTTTAAAGTTTCCCGCAGAGGCAGAGGGAGGGTGTTCCATAGCCTTGCCGCAGTGTGTGAGAAGGAGCGGCCACCCCATCGAGCCTTCTTGACTCTGATGGGAGTAGCCAACTGAGAAGAGCTGGACCGAAGAGAACGAGATGGAGCATAGGGAGTGACCAGGGACTGAAGAATTGCAGGGCCGGTGCGATGAAAGGCCTTGTGTAAAATACACATGGCCTTAAATTGTATTCTTCCAGCTATAGGAAGCCAGTGAAGTTCCCTCAAAGCATTCCTCGCTGACTGCCAACGGGGAAGGTTGTAAAGTAGACGGGCTGCACTGTTTTGGGCGACTTGGAGCCTGTGGATGGTATAGGCAGGAGCTCCCATATAGAGGACATTCCCATAATCCAGGCGAGATAGTATAAGGGCCTGGATCAGGATCCTCCTTGCCTGAAATGGGAGCAGAGGGAGCACCCTCCGTAGCATCCTCATCAACCCAAAACAGGTAGCCGCAGTCTTCGTAGCTTGTACCGAAAAGTTCAGGTCGGTATCAAGCCAAATCCCTAGGCTTTTTATTTGAGGTTTGGGCGAGGGGGGTGGGCCTAAACATGGAGGCCAGGAGGATGCAAAACCCGAGGGAGAGGAATTGCCCAGCAAGATGACGTCTGTCTTCTCCCCGTTGAGTTTTAAACATGAGGATTGCATCCATCTGGAAACCGCCTCCAGACAGGAGCCTAAGGTGCTGGACGATCCCTCCTGGTGGTCTAAGGAGACCACCAGTTGGGTATCGTCTGCGTAGGTGACAATACGCACACCAAAGGGATGGACTATCCTGTCTAGGGGCTCCATGTAGACATTAAACAGAGTGGGGCTCAGGGAGGAGCCCTGAGGAACCCCACATCTGAGAGGGTGTTTAGGGGATGTCACCTCGCCCTCGAAGACCTGAAAGAAGCGGTCAGCCAGGAAGGATGTCAGCCATTCTAAGGCTGCGCCCGACACACCCATGTCCGCCAGGCGTTGTAAAAGCGTGACATGGTTGACTGTGTCGAACGCAGCACTTAGATCTAATAAGATAATGGCGACCTTTCCACCCTGGTCCAACACAGTTCTAGCTTCCTCCGTTACCGCTAGGAGAGCGGTTTCGGTTCCATGTCGAGGGCGGAACCCTGTTTGGGAGGCACGCAGGAGCCCATTTGATTCCAAATGGCTCATCAAGATGTTGTTCACGTGCCTCTCCAATAGTTTACTCAGCCAAGGGAGCAAAGAGATAGGGCGATAGTTCGCCAGGTTGTCCTGGTCCAGGTTGGGCTTCTTCAACAGAGCCCTCACCATTGCGCACTTCCATGACGGGGGTACGGATTTTGTGGTGATGGAGGTGTTGAGGACGTCCAGTATGACCGGGCGGATTATGTCCACTACCTTCAGAAGGGTCTGGGGGGATGCTGAGTCACTGGGTGAACCAGAGGTAATTTGAGAAATAAGTCTGTCCAGAGTAGGCATATCTAAAAGAGGAATGGTATTTAGCTGGCAAGGAGTAGCAGTGGACAGGAAAGTAGGGGAAGAGGGGTCCGGGGTGCTATCGACTTCTCCAAAAGAACAGTAAATAGTCTGAATCTTTTGGGAGAAAAAGTTCGCCAGGTTGATACAGCGATCCTGGGCACCCTCCACGGAGGGACATTCAGTAGGGGGAGAGGTAAGGGTTTTAACGATTTTGAAGATTTCCCTTGGGGCATTAGCGGCAGCCTCGATTTTGCTGCCGTAATAAGAGGCTTGTGCTGTTTTTTTGCTCCCGTTTATAGAGCCTGATGGCCGCTCTATAACTAGTTTTCTTGTCTTGGGAGTAATCTTGTCTCCAGGCTCTTTCATATTTCCGACAGAGTTGTTTCCTCGATTTAAGGTTAGGAGTGAACCAAGGAGCAGGTCTCATTCTTTTAGTGACATTGGTAACTCGCACAGGGAGGACCATGTCCAGAGAGGAAGAGATCCAGCTATCGAAATTATTGGCAGCGATATTGGCATTCGGGGCTTTTCTCGGGGGGTCTCTGGCCAGTGCAGTTTCCCATTCAGAGAGGGGGAGTGAAGACCACTTCCTACCTCGCTGTTTAGCAAGATGACAGGTGGGGATGGGAGAATATGTATGCCAGATAAAAGGAACCAAAAAGTGGTCGGTCCATGGTAACGGAATCGGGGTTAGCACTGTAAGATCGTCGCTGTTGCTATAAATGTGATCCAGAAGATGGCCTCTATTGTGGGTTATATGAAATCCTTTTTGATGAAGATCCAGTGCTGAAAGGTTAGAGCGGAGCGTATTGGCTGCTGTATTGTGAGGGTCATCAAGATGCAGATTAAGGTCCCCCAGTAGAGTGAAGTTGGGTGAAGACAGCACAATGCTAGCAGCAAGATCGGTTATTTGAGCGATGGAGTTTTTTAAAGCACCTGGAGGGCGATAGGCTAATATTCCTGAAAAGGTGGTAGTAGGGGAGAATTCTAATGAAAAATGAACACTTTCGCAGGTAGGTGAGGTGGTAGGGGTAATACGGCATTTATAATTGTCTCGATAGACAATAGCCAGTCCCCCGCCCCTCCCGGTCTGACGGTCCAGCCTCTTGAGTGTAAAGCCCTGGGGAATGGCCCACCCAATCGCTGGATCGTTGTCTAAGTGAAGCCAAGTTTCCGTTAGGAAAAGTGCGTGGGGGTTGAGCTCTTCAATCATTGTATGTAATTCCGTGTGGTGTTTACATACGGACCTGCAATTTAGGAGATACAATCTCCATTCCAGAGCTGGAGAAGGGTGTGGGATACCTATATTTAGGATAGAGGGATTCCAATTACAGTTCCTACAGAGATAATTAATATCAGACGGATGAAACAAATGGGCACAATGAGAGCGTAAGGGAGGGCGTAAGGCAAGCAATGAGGGGACATCATAAGTGTAGGAGGGGAGAGTCATGGCAAACCAGTATACCTGCCGGACCGCTGGAGCGACAGGACGCGGACTGGCGCAGACTGGTGCCAGTCCGGCGCGTCTACGGCGCTACCGCTGCGCGTCACCGCTGCGCGAGTAATTGAGAGCTAAGTAGGTTAGGCGGAGTGGGAGACTAGCGCGTCAACCCACCAAATATGGCCGCCTCCGATGGAGCAACCAGGAAGTTGTGCCGCTTGCCTCCCTCCACAAACAAACAGCACAGGTAGCTGCGGTGGACTAATAGATGTAGGACGTAACCTGACTAAAAGACACACCTCCCAGGACAACTTAAAGTCTAGGGTGACCACCCTTGGAACTAATCCCACTTTTCTAATTAAGAGTTGATGGATAAAAGTGATAGTGTAATAACAGGAAAACAAGGATAACCCCATTCCTACAAAATAGCCGGTGTAGCACTATGCATATCAAGCAATAAATCAAAGAAAGTTATCTAAGTGTGGTGTATATATTTTCTTCTAAAAGATCATAGACTTAAATTTGGAAAATTGAATAATAGTAGACCATGCCAAAGGCAATAGGTAAAGGTCACAAATCATCTAACTCAGAAAACAGTTTGCACCTAGTCCCTCTGGGTCAATCTGTGGAACACATGTGTGCACCATCATTTAAAACATTGCTTTCTTTCCAGTGACAAGACTGTTTTGCAGAAAACAGGAAAACTATGAAATAGGTGAAAGATAAACAAGTGTATCAATAATGAAATAGCGTAGCATACTAAAATCAAAACATCATGTCATATAGTAAAAGGAGTCATTGAACCAAAGATCATATTATTAAATGTGGCACTGCATCTTTTAAACTGGAAAATCAAAACCATGAACAGGACTGAGAATTTTTTTTTTTTCAAGTGGGGCCTGTATATGGTAACTGCAAAAGTGGCATAATGTCCATCTGAAATAGAAACATGGGAAAAATGCAAGATTCAAGAATGCAGGCCAAGGAAATACATTTCAGGTCAATGAATTTTTTTCAAAGAATATAACTGTTGACTTTGTCAAAAAAAAATTCTTTAAATTCTGAATTTAAACCTGACTGCTGAGGCAGCCAACTGTAGATTGTCAAGTAAATTTAAAAAGTTCAGTCACTTAAAAAAGTTCTCTTCTATAGTTGGTTTCTTCTTAGGAAAACAGTTCATTCTTGTAGGCCATGATTCTCCATCTTCATCTGTATCCGGTGCCAAGGAAGCACACCCTCCAGTCTGGTCAGCCTGGTACGTCTGCTTCTAATCCTGGATTCAGCCTCGGGGGTTTTGGGGGTTAGGGGCCACTCACTCCGAAAATAAAAAAGCTCATCACTCCAAAATAAGAAAGTCACACTCATCCAGGGCCCCCACACGATAATAGCCATCTGAAACGAGAAACACGCATCAGCACTGTAATTCCTCTGAGGCGGAAAGCCGGAGGACGGCACTTTCGTTCTATTTTTAAAACTACTTGTATTCTTGTGTATTCTTGTGTATTTTAACCTCACCTGCACTGAAAGTGCTTCCCTCACGCGCTAAGCAGACCCTCTGAGGCACTCCTGAGACAGCGGCAACCAGCGCTGAGACAGGATCAACAACACACCGCCATCGCGGTTCGAAGGCGAGCCACGCCCCCTGCGAGGTCACGCCCACCCAGGAACCTTATATAAACGCTGATCGAGCGCACCAAGCATTGCACTGTAATTCCTCTGAGGCGGAAAGCCGGAGGACGGCACTTTCGTTCTATTTTTAAAACTACTTGTATTCTTGTGTATTCTTGTGTATTTTAACCTCACCTGCACTGAAAGCGCTTCCCTCACGCGCTAAGCAGACCCTCTGAGGCACTCCTGAGACAGCGGCAACCAGCGCTGAGACAGGATCAACAACACACCGCCATCGCGGTTCGAAGGTGAGCCACGCCCCCTGCGAGGCCACGCCCACCCAGGAACCTTATATAAACGCTGATCGAGCGCACCAAGCATTGCACTGTAATTCCTCTGAGGCGGAAAGCCGGAGGACGGCACTTTCGTTCTATTTTTAAAACTACTTGTATTCTTGTGTATTCTTGTGTATTTTAACCTCACCTGCACTGAAAGAGCTTCCCTCACGCGCTAAGCAGACCCTCTGAGGCACTCCTGAGACAGCGGCAACCAGCGCTGAGACAGGATCAACAACACACCGCCATCGCGGTTCGAAGGCGAGCCACGCCCCCTGCGAGGCCACGCCCCCAACACCACCATAAATGTGTCGGCCACACAAGCGCAGCGGACGAGCGCAGCGGGAGCGCCGTTTGCGCGCCGAAGGCGCGCCTAAGGCAAGCCCGTCTGCGCCCGTCCGCGCACGACCGGGCCTAGGGCCAGACTCTATGCCGGTCCCTCCAACTACAAAGTTGAGCTACTCCCGCAAGGAGCTACTTAGCCTTAGACCCAGAAAAACCAGCGCATGCCACGTCCAGCAAGATCCTAACACTCCCTACGTCAGCTGCACTATTTGCAAACCGACGAAGCTACACCTCCCTAAATCTCCGGTCCCACCGCCGGCCCCCAAAATGGCGACAATAAATTGTAGATCGCTCCCGAAGCATGCCCTGCATATTAATCACCTAATTGTCGATCTAAACCTGGACATACTCTTTTTGACAGAAACCTGGATCACTGTGCATTCCAATTCCGATATGGTATTGGCTCTCCCCCCCGGCTTTCTCATCTTGTCCCAACCACGCCCTTTAGGGAGAGGAGGTGGAATTGCTATCATTTTCAGGGACCACCTCGCCGGCCGAATTAACACAATGGCAACCCCGGAATCAGAGAGCTGTCTCTTCACATTTCAGCTTACTCCGACCAGCTCCCTCTCAGGTCTTCTGGTGTACCGGCCTCCCGGCCACTTCCCCACCTTTGCAGCATCACTCTTGGAAATTGTTTCCTCTTCAGCCCACTTATCATCAAACTTCCTCCTAACAGGCGACCTCAACATTCACTTTGATGACCCGTTGGACACAGGCGCTGCCGATCTTATCTGCGACCTGGCTTCCCAGGGCCTTCTTCTTGCCAATACCGGTCCAACACATGTTAAAGGACACCTTCTCGACCCAGTGTTTTCGAACATCCCTTCCCTCCAATTTACCAACTCCCAACCACTTCCTTGGACGGACCATTTTGTAATCACTTTCAACATTCCTGGGGCCATCAAGAAACCCCATAAAGCCCCCATCTTCTCTAAAGACAGATCGTGGGCCAAACTCTCGACTGGGGACTGGGCTACAGCTCTGGACTCTTCTACCCCGAGCCTTGCGGCTGACCCGTCCGAGGCTGACACCCAAGTAAGAGGCTGGCTCTCCTCCTCCCTTGATAGCCTCATTCCCATAAAAAGGCGGGAGATCAAAGATAGGACAATAGGTCATGCCCCGTGGTACACCCCGGAACTCCGTGACCTCCGCAAAGAATGTAAAAAAGCGGAAAGACTGTGGAGGAAAGACTGGCTACATAGTAAAAAAGACACCTATAACATAGCAGTAAGACGCTATAAATCGGCCATTAAACTAGCCAAGTCCACCTTTTACGACAACAGAATTAAAAACGCGGCCAATTCTGCCAAAGAATCCTTCCTGATAGTTAAGGAACTACTCAACATTCCCTCAGCTCCCGCCGCCTCGCCTCCCCCGCCGGACAGATGCAAGGACTTAGCCTCATACTTTGATTCCAAAATCACGCGGATCCTGGAATCCCTCCCCCCAATCAGCCCCCCCTTCCCGGTGGAGTTAGACGCCTCCTCTACCTGCCCGCGGCTGTCCTTCTTCAGAGAAGTCTCCCTCGATGAGGTCACTACCATGCTGGCCAAAATGAGAAGTGGATCCCCCCTGGACCCAGCACCCGTCAGATTCTTAAAAACGGTCTCTCCCAGCACCTCACCGACCATTAGGGATCTGATCAACACATCTCTGGCCCAAGGCATAGTGCCCTCCTCTTGGAAGGGCGCAGTCATCAAGGCCTTGCTGAAAAAGCCCAACCTAAACCCGGACGATTTGGCCAACTATAGACCCATTTCGCTCCTTCCCTGTTTCAGCAAGGTGGCTGAGAAATTAGTCAATGTGCAACTCTCCCAATTCCTCGAGACGAATAAAATACTACGTCAGTCACAAACCGGATTCCGGACGGGCCACGGCACAGACACAGCACTCCTCTCCGTCATCGAGGAGGCTAGGTGCATCCTGGATTCAGGAGGATCAGTGGCAGTGATCCTCCTGGACCTCAGTGCCGCATTCGACACGGTGGACCACAGTGTCCTCCTCCACCGCCTGGCCAAGGCAGGAATTGTGGGAACCGCACATGCTTGGATCAAATCCTTCCTCGCGGGTCGCTCATTTCAGGTGTGGGACGGAAACTCCCGCTCAGACCCCCTCCCGCTCACGCGTGGTGTGCCCCAGGGGTCCTCGCTTAGTCCCACCCTGTTTAATGTCTATATGGCCCCGCTGGAGGATGTGGTTACCCGCTATGGGATAAAAATAGTCAATTATGCCGACGACACACAACTCGTCGTCTCCCTGTCCCAGCTGGACAAGAATCCTGAAATCCTACTTAACTGCCTGCAAGACATACATACCTGGATGTGAGAATCCTCGCTGAAGCTGAACGGGACAAAAACTGAAATCATGCTGCTGGGCAACAAATGGTCCTCTGTCCCTCCCTCAGCCTGGCCAGATTCCTTCGGTGACATCCCCACGCCCAAGACAGAAATTAAAACACTAGGCTTCTGGCTGGAGCAGGACCTCTCCTTGAAGACCCAGGCAATCAAGACCGCGGGGACCTGCTTTGGTCTTCTCCGCTCAATTCGGAAGATCCTCCCCCTCCTGCCCCCCCTGTCCAGGAAACTTCTAGTGCAAGGGCTCATATTAGCACGCCTGGACTACGGCAACGCCGCATACCTCGGGGCGCCTGAAACCACCCTGGCCAAACTCCAGCGCGCACAAAACGCCGCGGCGAGACTCATTCTCAACCTTCCTCCCAGAGCCCATACCACACCGGCCCTCAAATCTCTGCACTGGCTTCCGGTCCGCCAGCGAGTGGAGTTTAAGGCCATGTGCATCACGCACAAACTCATCAATGGGGTTGGTCCTGCCACCCTCAAAGATATGATTACACCCTATAAAGCCCACAGAAACCTTCGCTCGGACAACGAACATCTGGCCATAGTCCCAAGATTCAAGAAGTCGCGTACCGGTGGACGCCGCTTCTCGGTTAAGGCCTCCTCCACATGGAACGCGCTTCCTCGCCCGCTGCGTCTGGAACCTAGCCACGCACTTTTCCGCAAAAAGCTCAAAACCCTCCTCTTCCCCAAATAGTTCCGGGTTTTTCGCCTGTCCTGGATTTTACAGTCTTATAGCACGGGGATGCCCTCGGGTCACCAGGCGCTCTACAAATCTCAAAATAAATAAATAAATCTTGCAAAAACACATTTACCATTCAAAAAGCACCCCAAGTGCTTTTTATTTCCATAAGAAACCTCCTAATTCATGAAAAGAACCCTTCTAAATCCAAGGAATGATTTAAACATTCTACCTATACCATATTCTTTAAATTTGTTTGGGCAAAATCTAATTTTGTCATACACAGCCAGAAGGGCTGGGGCCTAGCTACTCCTCACTCCTCACTCCTCTGAGAAACAGCCCCTCCCTCTAGAAAGATGTACGCGCTCAGAGTTTTGAATCAGCTCCAACCATAATAAGCAGGAGCCGGGCTACACTGCGATGTAATTTTGAATCACTGCCAAATGCTGATCTCATTGCAGGAGCAAAGCTCCTGCCAATTATTCTGTTTAAAGCATCTCATATCTCTAGTCAGGGAAGCTTTCTGGGCCTACTGTATTTATCTAACTCCAAGGGCCAAGCGTCTGCCAATTATTCTGCATTTGCAAGCATCCCTTATCTGAAGTCAATGAAGCTGTCTGGGCCGACTATAAGGAAGAGCAACTTGATCCCCCCTTATATAAACATTTCTCCGCGGAAAGAATTGACTCATAGCCAATAATAACAAACTGGCTCTCTCTGCTCTCAGAAGTCACCCACGGGTCCTACACCCTTTTGAAACTCTGAGCCGCGAACAGATGCCTGACTCACATCAGCCAAGGTCAAAGCAAATTCTTTCTAACTGAAAACATAGCTGTTCCCAGGCTCGAAACACAGCATCATTACTTCTAACTAATTTAAGCAGATTTAAACGTGGTAAAAAGCATCCTAAAAACAGGAATTAATAAAGACATATTTTTTGTAACTTAGACACATGCTAGCATTTTAAAATAATTCTGTCATAATGTACTGCTACTTGCTGAAAAGGAAAAATATTAGAACAACATTTCATGCAGACACATTTCATTTTTTTTAAAATAACATGTGAAACACCATCAAATTAAACAAGGGGCATAACCAAGAAATCATAATTTGGTGTGCAAGCCTCTCTGTTCTACTTATTAAAAGGGCCAGATTCATTTTATCAGATAGACAATTTTCCTAACTGAGTGGGTTTACTCACACGATGGTCTGCTACATATCATGTGCAAAATAGAGAAACATTTGCATTTGAAAAAAAAAAGGCAGCTTGCATTAGAAAAATAATCATTTATATTTTCCAGAACATTTTTTTTTTTAAAAGCACACGGTCGCATTTCACTAATTAAAGCATATTCTATGATGGGTCTGTTTTATTTTATCTTCTGAACCGTTAAAGCACCCTCCGTGCTCAGCTGAAAAACCCTTATCTCAATCCAACTGGTTGATTTATAACTTTCCGACCTCCGAGTCAGACACATTAAATCATGTGTTCAAAGGCAAACCCACACAAACTCGTGGACGCATTTCAAACAGAATGTTAAATGAACACTGCTTTTTTCTCTCCGTGCAAGATGTTACCATTCTGTCAGCTAGCTGACAAAGCACATAGGCAAACCCTGCAACTAAATAAAAAGTCAAATCAAACCATCATTAATCTAAACAATCACTGACTTTTAGTGTCAGCTCACATAACCATGCATGTTAAACAGCATGTTAAAATAAAAACTGCCGTCTCAATCCAAGATATTAACCCTTTGGCAGCTCAAACACAATCATTCCCCAATGTCTGCAGTACATGGGAAAGTCATGAACTCATCTCTCCACGTTTTCATATAACACGCACGCACATCTTCAAAGCATTTTCTCCAAGCACTTGAAAGAGATCCAGCTCTCTCCTGCCTAACGTAATGAAAACATGCTCTGTACAAGCCATATTCATATGGCGCTATTCACAAGCCATATTTACAAGAAAGTCAACAAGTCCAAATAATGACATGCTCTTCACAAGGCATATATATAAGGCGCAATTCACAAGGAACACAGCAAGTCAAAATTAGAACATGCTCCTCACAAGCCATATTTACAAGGCGCTATTTACAAGGAACTCCACAAGTCATATTACATTGAATACATTTCACATTGCACAGCATAAGCAAATGCAGCAAGCAATTTAATGAGCAACTTACAAGCATTTATCACACACTCTTGTACAACTGCATCATCACCAAGATGTAATTGGCTCCCTCATGTACAGTTACCCTTCAAGCCTGACAGTCCAAACACCAAGATGAAAAGCATTTCTTCCACCCTGCATAAGTCAAAAGCCATGATGTACTGCAATCTCCTTACAGTGCAACTGTTCAAGCCCATAGGTCAGGCACTACACCTCACCATGCAAGTCACAGACTGTTCTCAGATGTCAAATTTAAAGGAGTTTAAGTCCAAATACATGTCTAGGGCTCCCTCCTCTGCGCTAAATTCAAAACTGCCCGACTACGCCAAATGTAACGACCGGATTCTCAGACCAGATAGAATCAGCTCACCAGAGCACCACCAACCCAGCCAAAACGCAACCACCTCCCTCCTCAGGACCCATCTATCCAGGCACCTGGGTACCTACCTGAGGATGGGGAACTCGCAATATACAAGCTCATATCATCAGAAACACCACTAAATCTATAGGGATTACTAGGAATACTCACTGATTACTAAGGACGTCCATGCCCTACACCACACTCATACCTCATAGTCTCGCGACCACATGGGCCCAGACTAATCTACCCCCTGGCAGTTCTGATTATTTACCATTACAAACTGGTTACACCCAGTGCTCGCTCAAGATAGGCACTGTATCCCCCCAGTGCTCTCTCTATTTCATACAAACACACGCCACAATCCTGTGGGTATACACACTAACCTCAGTCAGTGCTCTCATTAACGCCTCTTTCTCTAGAGACGATCTCATTACACATCAGTATCCACCCTGGTGCTCACTTACTTACAAGCCACAATCCGGTGGGTATAACGCCGCATCCCAACGACGATCACTTTCCTATGAATACCTTCAGCTCTCTCTCTCTCTCTATGTTGGGAAGTTTCTCTCACTATTCACTAGAGGTTCACTACTACAATAATATTATGGAATGGCCGAATTACTTAGTGTATAACTTATTCTCCTAGCTCAAGGGCTCCTCTCTCCCTAATTATTCAGTGGCTACTTACCTGCTGTAACACCTGACTAGAAGAAAAGGTTACCTACACTATAAGAACAAGAGGCACACAATGTATGCAAAAGTTATTCCCTGAGTTAAGCGCTCCTATTTCCTTTTGATCCATCAGTTACTATACAGCATCTGGTTAGAAGAAAGGTTAGCTCTATCATAAGAACAACACATGCACACTGGTTCACTAAGAACTGGGGTATCTTTATTCCAATATAACACTATACTATTGTTGAAAGTGAGCCCATAATTCTATCAATGCCCAGGCTGCTGGCGCAAACCGCCTCTTAGTTTCCATTCCGAATAATTTACCAAATAAAGAGACGGGCGCTGGGAGCAGGAATCAAGAACAGAGTTTATTTCTCATGAGGAGAGCCAGTAATTTCGGACACGAAACACAGTGTCTTTCGGGAGGTGCTCTAACAAGTGAGCGTGAGACTCCGGCTTTTATACATTTGCAGAACATTTGATGATACAATCAGGTCAGTGTGTCGCAAAAGGAAAACATTCCTATAATCCTCGTGATGATCCTACTCCACATACGTTCACAATGGGGACCCTTGACCTGCTGATAAGAGGGAAGGGCGATCGTGCAGCTGAGTGTGTCGTAGGATGTGTGCGCCTGATCATGGTCCAGGGGGTGGGGTGGCTAGGCATACAATAAGGGCAGTAAATGGTATCTCCTGGCTCAGGCGATGGCCTCGGACATGTGTGGTCAGCCGAACTCGGGGGAAGGGGTCATCAAAGGAGTGGTATTCATGCCTGCGTGGACAATCGAGCGCGGAGGGAGGGCTCGTCAATAGAGGGGCATTCATGGAAGAGAAGGAGGTGCTGGTCAGGCGCGGTCGTGACTCTCAAGGACAGGGTTTTGCGAAAGAAGAGGGTTTATGACTTACTCATATGAGGAGGAGGAGGGGGGGTCAGGGTGCATGCGGGGCCAGAGCCGCGCAGAGAGAGAGAGAGAGAGAGAGAGAGAGAGAGAGATCTTATGACCTGTACATGAGAGAACAGGGGCAGTCAGATACAACTGGGGGGCTATGTCAGCTGAGGCGAAGGATGCCTCTTCAAGAGGGAAATGGAGGGGGGGGGTGGTGGTGTGCCTGGGTCAAGCAGGAGGGTTGCCTTTCATAGCAGGGTCGCGCAGAGTGCTGGGTTTCATAGTCTATGTATGTGAGAGTGGGAGAGGGGGGGGGTGTGCTCAAATGCGCGCAGGAGGGAAGCCAGTGATTCTAATGAGTGGGCAAGAGGCCAAGGTGCCTAAAATGGCTGTCATGTACGCATGGGTACAGGCCTTTGCGGGCTGAGGGATGCAGTCAATGCTTTACAATATTCATGGTGCGTGCAGGGAGGGGAGTGGGAAAAGGGAAATGAACATTGCCTATGTACATCAATACTTCTTATTTTCTACAGTCGCCCCTTTTTGCATAGCAAAGTTCATTTTTGCAGTCGATGAAGGTACATATAAACAGGTGCGATCGAAGAATTTGCATTTGTCAATACTAACATATGTCATATAATCATGGACAGTTGATGTGTTTGGCAGAACGCAGTACATAGGGGATGGCATTTGTCGAGTTCCTATCATTTCAAATCACTACATAGCATAAATGTTTCTGACTTAAAAATGTGACCAATGAACATTTTGACCAAGTAGTCAAGGGAGGAATTCAGTTCAATACGCAAGATCTCTTCGTCACAGTGTCTTTTATCAGTGAGCCATCACTGGTAGGCTCTAGTCCGTGTCCTTTCGTTGGCGCTGTTGAGCACCCGCGGTGGAGCTATAGGTCCAGCTCGGTTCCATCCTTACGCGTTGCAGGGTGCGGTCAGTCCTCTGCTGTTAGACCACAGTCCTGTTCCCTAACCAATCCTTTGAGTGGCGCCTTAAGCTTGGCACCTATATTTCCGTGGTGTAACCCCATTTCCATCTAGATGCTGTTCTTCCTTTCAGCAGAGTCGCATGGAAAAGAGGGTGTGCGGTTTCGTTAGTTGATGGGAGTGAGAGGGCGGAGTGGGGGCAGATTTTCCCGGGACACACCAAAGGGACCAAGGGAGCAATGGGTAACAAGCAGGCAGGCCCATCAATCGGGCTTGAAAAGAGGGACGGAGGCTCCAGGCACACGTGGGTTGGCGGACAGAGAGCTTCAGGACAGCCCTTCATTTTTTCTTTTACCGCCTTTGAGAGTGCTGCCTCGTCCCGTTTCTTGTTGTCCTGCGGCTCCACTTTTGGTTGAGGTCGCATGTGTCTCATGATCTGCAGCCACGCTGTGCGTCACGTCCGGCCCTTCTCCTCCGGTGATTGAGTATCTTTAAATGGGTAAAAACAAGTTTTTAGAGAACTGGCAGGAGAAGAGATTTTTACATATGAATTCCACTCGCAATCCTAGCACCTGGCGTTATGCTCATTGGTCATAGTCAGAAGTCTTATTACCATGAAGTAAGTAAGTGGGTATTTCTACTGCGTTCGCACCAAGTCTAATCGGCGTTCGTTCATGACATATATGGACAGAGGTCGGACTCTTATCACCTGCGTATTTCAACAAAAACCCCAAGATTGACAACATTCAGGAGAGACTCGTCCTTCTAATTCGAGCCTTAACAGTCTTACATTTCCCTTTAGAGCTGGCTAATTCTTTAAAACAAGCGGCGGTGCAATCATTGAAAGACAGAGTCAAACATGTTTTTCTCGAGGGGCGGCAGTTACTCATGGTCATCATATATATATATCGGGGACAGTAGCTGGGGTCAATCAAGTGGGGCGGGGACGCTTCGGGCATTCGCGCTTGGGTGCAAAGGGGTGGGGCAATCTGGGCATTGGGGGTCAATCTGGACCTTGGCGCTTGTCTCTAACAATAAAAATTAGGATGCCATTGACATATAGTTCCCCTATAAAAGGCCAAATTGGGGGACCTTAGCCGTCTGACCTGTCCTTTCCTTCTCAGCCAATTCAAGTTCATTCATTTTGCAGAAAGGAGAGGCAGTAACATGGCGAGATACAGTTAATTTAGTTTCGGTCAATTTCGCTGAACACCTTCGTGTTCAATATGTATCAAATCAGACTGGTGCCGGTGGGGCACAATTTTACCAAAAAGAGGGAGAGAAAATAGGGAGACTCTCATAGAGAGTGAGAGTCGTCCGCAATCTAAACGAGCCATTCGGTACACGTATGACATGTAGAGAGAGAAAGGGTGGAGAGGGAGAGAGAGACGTGTACAAAAATAGGTCATTTAGTGCGGTCACAACACAGAACAGCAAAGGTCGGGTAACATGCAGATATAGACAGAGGGGAGACATATATTCGTACGTTGCACACACACAAACTCAGACAGGGAAGACGGCACATGTATTACACATATACAAGACATTCACAACAAGACAGGAAACAATTGTTAGTCTACAACATCTGTTTTATATATATCCTACGTATCTTTACTATCCTATTTATCTACGTGCTTAGCTCATTCTGCCCTTCCCCCCTTTTCCTTCTCGTTTGTCACGCCTGCGAGCGTTCCCAATTACCAATACTCACACCTCGGTTGGTTGATCGGAAATTAACCTGGTCGCGCTAGTTACCCATGGTTGGATCTTAAACCATTTTTCTGTTCCCTTCTTTGGTGGGAAGCTCTCCAGGCTGAGGCAACGGCAAGTATTGATCGGGAAAACAGTCGGACAGCTTGGCTATATCTGTAAGAGTGTGAGAAAGGGGGCAGTGCATTTTGAACATCGGCAACATTTCTAGCTTCCTAGGCGGGTGGTGCTGTGGCAACCCTTACCCGTACAATTTTTCTTTGTCCTTTCCCTACCTAGTCAAAACGTCCAGTTACATTATTTAACGCGTCGTTTCTAGTAAAAAAAAATTTTTCGTCATTCAGTACTTGTCCAGTCTCTATGTCAGTCCATCCTCCCGATGCTATGTTCTAAGGAGGAACAGTCATGTTTAAGTCTACGTCTTTTTTTTAAAAAAAAACTTTTACTTGTCCTAAGGACCATGCTCATATTTCCTTTTTCCCCCTCTCATCGGCGGTTCGGTCGTCGTCCATCCATATATCAGCCAGTGTTCCGACGTGACCTGCAGAAGGGAGGAAAAAGAAGGGGTGGGGGGGCAACATTCAAAACCTCATCAACGTGCAGTAATCCGGAAATGCTTTTACCTACCACATACTCGACCTATCTCCACGTAGTGCATTTCTCTACCATCACGGCGTTTAAGCCCAGATGGACCAGAAAGGTCAGACAGATAATCATTGATGATCTGTGCGACATGGGCTACTTGGTCGCAACCCCTTTTGATCGGGTACAAGGGTGGCGGTCAGGTGGCATTTCTGTGGTGTCGTTTTAGGGCTTCTAAAGCACCTTTCCGGCTGCCTGTCACACATAATGTGGCTGCTGAATATCGGGTCCTTTTTAACCTTTAGCCTTCATCATACTTTCTCGTTGCTCATAGTAGTAATACATTCAAAACTCATTAATGCAATCCGCTACAACGATGCTTTCGTTTCCAAAATACCTTTAATAAAGAGGGTTGACACATAAATACAGGCCTACGACCCGGTGGGCTAGCCACGGAGCAGATTGGAACTGTACATGGGAAGAACGAAGCTGGTGGCAGTTCATTGCATAAAGTGCGGCAGTGCAATAAAATCATATTAAACTCCCCTACAGAGCAAGCATGATGCATGTCGGTAATTCATCTTTAATACATTCATAAATACATCATCCAATGATCATTCATTACCTTAAATTACACCAATTCATTTTCCAACTCATAATCAGTACCCACCCTAAGTCAATTCATTGTCCAAGCACATGCTCAATATCCTTCATATCTACTTTCATTATCCAAAACGTTATATATATATCTCGGAGCAAAAAGCTTGCGCAATCAGGGTGCAACAAAGTTCATAAAAAACGTCTCATTTGGTGTCGGCGCCATTTTGGGTGGGGTCGGGCAAGTTCCAGCACAGTCAGAGTGTCTCTAGTCTCACATGGTTGGCTCAGACTTTCCGTTGGCAGTTCAAAAAGTCTCGTGCTATGTGGTTAACAGTCTAACAATATGGACCATGAGTCAAAGAGTGGGAAGGGCGGCAACAATTTTCCTACCGGGTCATTCTGGTGTTCCTCCGGAACTGAACAAGCCTGTGCCATGGCAGCATCTTAGCCATTTCCGATTCGAGTCTGGTGCCGGCAGGAGTAGCACCGATGTCGTGGTTCCCAGTGAAGGGGGCGGGGGCACCAATGCAGAGGGTCGGGGGCCCCCCGGCTCTTATAGAATCTTCAAGGTCGAGGAGAGACGATATGGAGCGTGTGCCCGTCCTGGGCAGAAGACCTCTTTTTGATGTTGACCCTCTTTAAGCGAAGAGTGTTGGGGTGTCGCTGGAAGCCTCCACCTGGAGGGAGGTGGGGGAGGGTCGTTCGCGACACCTCCCCCTTCCAGCGACCCCGCGCCGTTCCCCGGCTCCATCGTTTTCGACATTGGCCGTGCCAGCCATTGATGATGGGGGGGGGGTGGTCGGCGGCTGAGGCAAGACAGCCCCCCCCCTCCCTTTTTGACATGTGGCGGGACTACCTGATTCTCCAGGGAGCCCGAAATGTGGCAGGACTGCCTGTACCTATGAAGGCGGCGGCAGGCGGCGAATTTGGCATCTGGCGGGACTACTTGATTTGCCGCCGTTCTTGCCTTGGCTTCGGCTCTGGACCAGCAGGCGATGGCATGCGGCGAATTTGAAATGTGGCGGGACTACTTGATTCGCCGCCGTTCTCGCCTTGGCGTCGGCCTTCGGCAAAAGCCGGATCGGGTGAGAGAGAGGGGTGGTCGGTGGCCAAGGCAAGACAGCCCCCTCTCTCCCCGCGGCCTCCAGGGCGGCAGAAGGGAGAAGACGGAGAGGTCCTGGACATCCTTTGGACCGCCTGCCCAACATCATCTCCTCCTGACCGTGGCCAGGCGAGTCCCTCGTGCCTCCAGGCCTCGCCTTCCGGATGGGCGTAACCGCGGACCTGTTGCACTTCGGGAGCTTCCGGAACGGGGGTAGGTGCCTATCGAGTTGTTTCTATTTCATGTGACCGTTATTTGGGCGGGGCGGGCAATGAGGCAGACATGTTGGGAACAGGAACAGGCAGTGAAGCCTAGCTACCTCGTGGCTATGTTCTGCTATCGAATCTTTTCGTCATTTTACATTTCTTATTACGAATTATTTCTAATGTTTCTTATTTTTGGTGAAGTCAAAAGCTCATCAGGGGGTTACTGACTTAGCCTGATTTCTTTTTATTTTTCTTTCTCTTCCTTAGCGTGTTTCGAGCTAAAGCTTTCTGCTAGTAGGGAACGGTGATCACTTCATATTTTTATGTGTCCTTTTCACTAGGGGGGTACGTCTGGACGGACCAGATGAGTCCCCTCCAATAAATGGTCCGGGGTGGAACGAGATTATCGATCAAAAGGGGAACATATATTCCTTCATTAGGGTATCATCCTGGACAGACCGAGCGATGTACTTCCACTTACTAGGGTAGCCTCCTGGACGGACCAGTCGGTCTATTTCTATTAAATGGCCCATGAGTAGAGAGCATATGTCCCCCATAAGAGTAGTCTCCTGGGCGGACCATGCGAGCTACCCCACAATAACCAACCAGTGGGGAGTGGGTAGGACTGACGAATTCACAAAGGGGCATAACCTACCCTTTTCTACTTGCAAAGACTAGACAGAGTGTTTCTATTTCACGTTGTTTGCAAATAGAAAATACCTCAAACGAAACAATTCCTGGAACAACAATGTCCAGGCAACCAACCAATCAGTGGGGAGAAAAACAGGCATGACGGATTACAACGGGGACAAATGTCTGCATTACCTGCCCTTCGCTATCCAAAAAGGAAGACAGAATATTTCTACTCGTCTCAGTTTGTAGACAGGGAAGATCTCAAAGAGCAACAATCGATTATTAATCGACTTCAAACAATCAGTGGGGAGAAAAGTAGGCATGACGGATTACAACGGGGACAAAAGTCTGCATTACCTACCCTTCTCTATCTGCAAAGAGGGACGACGTTCCTATTCGCCGCTGTTTGCAAACAGAGAATGTCTCGTTCTCAAAAGAGAACCAATATGTCAAGTAGCCCTCAAAGCTAAATGAACCAATACCAACCAATACAATATCAGTATACAAATACCGATTTCAATACAATCAATCAATCAGGTGGATAGAACCACCCTACCAATCAGGCGTAAAAACACCCTACTTAATCTTACCCGGACCGGACCATACGGACAGTTCTTCGACTCCCTCCTCCAGCGCCCGATCGTTCTCTTACTCCATGTAGCATTCCTGTGGGATTCCAGTCAGGACAATAGGTCACTCAAGAGAGGTCCGTTCAGAATTGGTGAAGTTCTGTCGATCGGCAGCCGGGCTAGGGCCCTCTCAAGGCAGGTATACTCCGATCATTTTAGACGTTCACTTCTTCGTCTGGATCTCTCTTACCGAACCCTATGTCACTGATGGACCCCGCGTTGGGACGCCAATTGTTGAAAGTGAGCCCATAATTCTATCAATGCCCAGGCTGCTGGCGCAAACCGCCTCTTAGTTTCCATTCCGAATAATTTACCAAATAAAGAGACGGGCGCTGGGAGCAGGAATCAAGAACAGAGTTTATTTCTCATGAGGAGAGCCAGTCATTTCGGACACGAAACACAGTGTCTTTCGGGAGGTGCTCTAACAAGTGAGCGTGAGACTCCGGCTTTTATACATTTGCAGAACATTTGATGATACAATCAGGTCAGTGTGTCGCAAAAGGAAAACATTCCTATAATCCTCGTGATGATCCTACTCCACATACGTTCACAATGGGGACCCTTGACCTGCTGATAAGAGGGAAGGGCGATCGTGCAGCTGAGTGTGTCGTAGGATGTGTGCGCCTGATCATGGTCCAGGGGGTGGGGTGGCTAGGCATACAATAAGGGCAGTAAATGGTATCTCCTGGCTCAGGCGATGGCCTCGGACATGTGTGGTCAGCCGAACTCAGGGGAAGGGGTCATCAAAGGAGTGGTATTCATGCCTGCGTGGACAATCGAGCGCGGAGGGAGGGCTCGTCAATAGAGGGGCATTCATGGAAGAGAAGGAGGTGCTGGTCAGGCGCGGTCGTGACTCTCAAGGACAGGGTTTTGCGAAAGAAGAGGGTTTATGACTTGCTCATATGAGGAGGAGGAGGGGGGGTCAGGGTGCATGCGGGGCCAGAGCCGCGCAGAGAGAGAGAGAGAGAGAGAGATCTTATGACCTGTACATGAGAGAACAGGGGCAGTCAGATACAACTGGGGGGCTATGTCAGCTGAGGCGAAGGATGCCTCTTCAAGAGGGAAATGGGGGGGGGGGTGGTGGTGTGCCTGGGTCAAGCAGGAGGGTTGCCTTTCATAGCAGGGTCGCGCAGAGTGCTGGGTTTCATAGTCTATGTATGTGAGAGTGGGAGAGGGGGGGGGTGTGCTCAAATGCGCGCAGGAGGGAAGCCAGTGATTCTAATGAGTGGGCAAGAGGCCAAGGTGCCTAAAATGGCTGTCATGTACGCATGGGTACAGGCCTTTGCGGGCTGAGGGATGCAGTCAATGCTTTACAATATTCATGGTGCGTGCAGGGAGGGGAGTGGGAAAAGGGAAATGAACATTGCCTATGTACATCAATACTTCTTATTTTCTACACTATAACACATAGCCTGAAAGGTAAAATGGGAATAGACACATACACAGATCTGCGGGGTCTCTGTAAAGCTCTATTACTATACCACATCCACATGTAACTAACAGGGACTGTAAATGGACTGCACACCGCTGAAAGAAAAAGGATTAGACATACAATAGGGACAAGGTAAATATTTAAAGATAAAGAAGGGTATCACCTAAGGAGTGTGAGGTCTTGCTCTAGCTGTCATCTGGGCTCCTCTCTCGTCTGTGCCTTAGCTCGTCTTCGATCCTCTCCTGCACTCTTGGACACACATCTGCGCTGATCACTCTGCACTGGATTCCTCTCCCCCACGAACTCTCTCCACCTTCAGTCTAATAGCTTCTGCCGCTCTGATAACCGTTCGCTCCACTAGCTTCTTCACTCTGTCTGATTATCTCTGTTCCAATGTCCAATTCACTCCAGCTGCTCCCACAGATTAATCCACGATATAACTTCAGTCTCTTCCAAAAGGCATCACTTCAGACTCCAGCTGTTCACAACTCCTTCTGATAAGTAACTGCTTCTGACTGCTTCCTTCAGTTCCAAACAACGTCTCACTTCTCTCTGTCCCAAAAACACCATCTGCTCACAACTGCTTCTGGCTTCTCTCTCTCTGGATCCAGCTCACTGACTGTCTGTCTGTCTTCTCTCTGTTCCAAGCATCCACTGTCTCTTCTCCTCTGTTCCAACTCCTCTGCTTCTCCACTCCTTCTGCACTCAACTCTTTCTGCTCCAATCATCGACTGAACTCCTTCCAACTCAAACTCTTTCTGATTCTCCACTCCTTCTGCAACTGCACTCATCTCCTCTGCTCCAATCCAACTCAACTAACTGACTCCGCCTCTGCACTTCACTAATATGGAATGCTGTCTCCTCATGGAAAGTTCCAGCCATCAGCCCGCCGCCCATCAGATCTCTGCACCAATTCCGCATCAAGGACACACACCCAGCCGGCCGGCCTTTTGTGGTGTCTTCCACACAGAGAATAATACAGCCTACCGATAAGGGCTGGCCCAGACCGGTTCTCTCCAAGTGAACAACAGCTCATAACTAAAACATTACCTTTACCCTGCAAGCATCTCAGTTCTGCAGGGACAGAAAGCAAAATGGAGTCTCTCTAGTTCTGGGCCTTGTAGGCCTGAGAAGGAGGAAATAACACTTAGCTCTATCAGAGTACCTACACAAAGCATACCAATATGTAATATAAAGTCAGGACTACAGGATCCACCCTCTACTATAGGTAGGATGATGAAAGGACACATAATTATGTCAAAGCCAATAGGCAATAGATGGAATAGAGTCAAGAATAAGGGATCTATCATCATATTAAGCAGCTATCCTCTAATTTATGCTTCTAGGTCTGGAAAAAGGCCTTAAAAGGACCAACACAAAGCAAGAATAGAGATTCAGGATGTTAGCAAGCTTAAAGTCACCATCACTCAGAAATAGAGCCAAAAACTATGTCAGGACAATCCTCTGTGAGGTGGGCCCTGTGACCGACTGGAAGGGAGGGGGGAGGGAGAGCAGAATGAGTGGGTAGAGGAGCAGGACTGGGGGGGACAGGAGAGTGAAAGTGAACCAGCAAGGTGCTCTGAAAGGGCACAGCGCTGATAGAAACTAGGAGCTCATAGAAGGAGCTTATGCCCTGTTGTTCTTCTGGGAGACTAGAGCCAGTCCACAGCTGCAGCAGCTATGGGGAGCAGGGCAGGCCAGGGCCGGACTGGGAACAAAAACCGGCCCTGGCAAAGTGCTCCGGCCCAACCCCCTCCCCTGCGGGGAGGTTGAAGGTGCCGCCGAGATCTTTGCCAGGGCCGTTTTTCTGCCGTTTTTAGGGCTCGCCTGCTGATGCGCTTGTGCATAGCTGGCAAGCTATATTATGGCTTAAACAGAGTTTAACCAACTCAGCGATTTGTTGCAGTGCCCGAAGCGCGTGCACATCAAAGCCACCAGCCTCCTCAGGCATCTCAAGCTTCCCCCAGCCGGCATTTCTCCTCCCCTAATGCACGGCCGGCCGCCCGGCACATCAAAGGCTGCTGCTCCCGGCCCCTATTATTCCCTTCTTGCCTCTCCCCGCCCCCCCTTCCCACCACAGCAATGCCGAGGGCTAGTTTATATTGCAGCCTAACCATCTCTTGAAACAATAACCGTTGTTGGTCATGATATAATTAAACGCTCTAATTATTTTATCAGGGCCACAAAAAATGTTATAAAGTCTTTTGCTGGCATTTTCGTTTTATGCAGATTGCTATTTTACACCTTTCACATGCTGGCGATTTGCTTCAAAGGAATACATTCATCCTGAATCTGTTACTAGAGCTTTCTCCTCTTCTGCTATATATGGGTTTTAGTTGAATTTCATTGATCTCTTTTACTAAGGATTTTAAAAAGTGCCACCCACGACACAGCTCCACCTACACAGCTCCACCGATGCACCCACCACACAGCTTCACCAATGCACCCACCACACAGTTCCACCGATGCACCCACCACACAGCTCCACCAATGCACCCACCACACAGCTCCACAGATGAACCCACCACACAGCTCCATAGATGCACCCACCACACAGCTCCACAGATGCACCCACCACACAGCTCCACAGATGCACCCACCACACAGCTCCACAGATGCACCCACCACACAGCTCCACTGATGCACATACCACCCAGCTCCACCGATGCACCCACCACACAGCTCCACCAACACAGCTCCACCGATGCACCCACCACACAGCTCCATTGATGCAGCCACCACACAGCTCCACCGACACAGCTCCACCGATGCACCCACCACAGAGCTCCACAGATGACCCCACCAGACAGCTCCACTGATGCACCCACCACACAGCTCCACCGAGGCACCCACCACACAGCTCCACTGTTGCAACCACCACACAGCTCCACCGACACAGCTCCACCGATGCACCCACCACAGAGCTCCACAGAGACACCCACCACACAGCTCCACAGATGCACCCACCACACAGCTCCACAGATGCACCCACCACACAGCTCCACCGAAGCACCCACCACACAGCTCCACCGATGTACCCACCACACAGCTCCACCGATGTACCCACCACACAGCTCCTCCGATGCACCCACCACACAGCTCCACCGAGGCACCCACCACACAGCTCCACCGAGGCACCCACCACACAGCTCCACCCATGCACCCACCACACATCTTCACCAATGCACCCACCACACAGCTCCAGCGATGCAGCCACCACAGAGCTCCACCAACACAGCTCCACCAATGCACCCACCACACAGCTCCTCCGATGCATCCACCACACAGCTCCACCGAGGCACCCACCACACAGCTCCACCAATGCACCCACCACACAGCTCCTCCGAGGACCCCACCATACAGCTCCACCAATGCACCCACCACACAGCTCCACCGATGCACCCACCACACAGCTCCACAGATGCCCCCACCACACAGCTCCACCAATGCCCCCACCACACACCTCCACCGAGGCACCCACCACACAGTTCCACCAAGGCACCCACCACACAGTTCCACCAAGGCACCCACCACCCAGCTCCACCGATGCACCCACTACACAGCTCCACCGACACAGCTCCACCGAAGCACCCACACCCCAGCTCCACTGATGCACCCACCACCCAGCTCCACTGATGCACCCACCTCCACTGATGCACTCACCACCTAGATCCACCGATGCACCCACCACACAGCTCCACCGATGCACCCACCACACAGCTCCACCGATGCTCCAACTACGCTCCACCAATGCACCCACTAAGCTCCACCGATGCACCCACCACACAGCTCCACCTACACAGCTCCACCGATGCACCCACCACATAGCTCCACCGATGCACCCACCACATAGCTCCACCGATGCACCCACCGCACAGGTCCACCAATGCACCCACCGCACAGGTCCACCAATGCACCCACCACATAGCTCCACCGATGCACCCACCGCACAGGTCCACCAATGCACCCACCACACAGCTCCACCAATGCACCCACCACACAGCTCCACCTACACAGCTCCACTGATGCACCCACCACACAGCTCCACCGATGCACCCACCACACAGCTCCACCGAGGCACCCACCACACAGCTCCACCAAGGCACCCACCACACAGCTCCACTGATGCACCCACCACACAGCTCCACTGATGCACCCACCACACAGCTCCACTGATGCACCCACCACACAGCTCCACCGATGCAGCCACCACACAGCTCCACCGACACAGCTCCACCGATGCACCCACCACCCAGCTCCACTGATGCTCCCACCACACAGCTCCACCGACACAGCTCCACCGATGCACCCACCACACAGCTCCACCTACACAGCTCCACCGATGCACCCAGCACACTGCTCCACCGATGCACCCATCACACAGCTCCACCGAGGCACCCACCACACAGCTCCACCAAGGCACCCACCACACAGCTCCACTGATGCACCCACCACACAGCTCCACTGATGCACCCACCACACAGCTCCACCGAGGCTCCCACCATACAGCTCCACCAAGGCACCCACCACACAGCTCCACCAATGCACCCACCACGCAGCTCCACCGAGGCACCCACCACGCAGCTCCACAGATACACCCACCACACAGCTCCACAGATACACCCACCACAAAGCTCCACAGATGCACCCACCACACAGCTCCACAGAAGCACACCGCTCCACTGATGCACCCACCACACAGCTCTGCCGAGGCACCCACCACACAGCTCCGCTGAGGCACCCACCACACAGCTCCACCAATGCACCCACTAAGCTCCACCGATGCACCCACCACACAGCTCCACCAATGCAACAACCACACAGCTCCACTGATGTACCCACCACCCAGCTCCACCGATGCAACAACCACACAGCTCCACTGATGTAACCACCACCCAGCTCCACCGAGGCACCCACCGCACAGCTCCACCGATGCAGCCACCACACAGCTCCACCGACACAGCTCCACTGATGTACCCACCACCCAGCTCCACCGATGCACCCACCACACAGCTCCACCAAGGCACCCACCACCCAGCTCCACCGAGGCACCCACCACCCAGCTCCACCGAGGCACCCACCACACAGCTCCACCGAGGCACCCACCACACAGCTCCACCGATGCACCCACAACACAGCTCCACCAATGCACCCACTAAGCTCCACCGATGCACCCACCACACAGCTCCACCTACACAGCTCCACCTACACAGCTCCACCTACACAGCTCCACCTACACAGCTCCACCTAAACAGCTCCACCTACACAGCTCCACCTACACAGCTCCACCTACACAGCTCCACCTACACAGCTCCACCGATGCACCCACCGCACAGCTCCACCAATGCGCCCACCACACAGCTCCACCGATGCACCCACCACACAGCTCCACCAAGGCACCCACCACACAGCTCCACTGATGCACCCACCACACAGGTCCACCAATGCACCCACCACACAGCTCCACCAATGCACCCACCACACAGCTCCACCTACACAGCTCCACTGATGCACCCACCACACAGCTCCACCGATGCACCCACCACACAGCTCCACCGAGGCACCCACCACACAGCTCCACCAAGGCACCCACCACACAGCTCCACTGATGCACCCACCACACAGCTCCACTGATGCACCCACCACACAGCTCCACTGATGCACCCACCACACAGCTCCACCGATGCAGCCACCACACAGCTCCACCGACACAGCTCCACCGATGCACCCACCACCCAGCTCCACTGATGCTCCCACCACACAGCTCCACCGACACAGCTCCACCGATGCACCCACCACACAGCTCCACCTACACAGCTCCACCGATGCACCCAGCACACTGCTCCACCGATGCACCCATCACACAGCTCCACCGAGGCACCCACCACACAGCTCCACCAAGGCACCCACCACACAGCTCCACTGATGCACCCACCACACAGCTCCACTGATGCACCCACCACACAGCTCCACCGAGGCTCCCACCATACAGCTCCACCAAGGCACCCACCACACAGCTCCACCAATGCACCCACCACGCAGCTCCACCGAGGCACCCACCACGCAGCTCCACAGATACACCCACCACACAGCTCCACAGATACACCCACCACAAAGCTCCACAGATGCACCCACCACACAGCTCCACAGAAGCACACCGCTCCACTGATGCACCCACCACACAGCTCTGCCGAGGCACCCACCACACAGCTCCGCTGAGGCACCCACCACACAGCTCCACCAATGCACCCACTAAGCTCCACCGATGCACCCACCACACAGCTCCACCAATGCAACAACCACACAGCTCCACTGATGTACCCACCACCCAGCTCCACCGATGCAACAACCACACAGCTCCACTGATGTAACCACCACCCAGCTCCACCGAGGCACCCACCGCACAGCTCCACCGATGCAGCCACCACACAGCTCCACCGACACAGCTCCACTGATGTACCCACCACCCAGCTCCACCGATGCACCCACCACACAGCTCCACCAAGGCACCCACCACCCAGCTCCACCGAGGCACCCACCACCCAGCTCCACCGAGGCACCCACCACACAGCTCCACCGAGGCACCCACCACACAGCTCCACCGATGCACCCACAACACAGCTCCACCAATGCACCCACTAAGCTCCACCGATGCACCCACCACACAGCTCCACCTACACAGCTCCACCTACACAGCTCCACCTACACAGCTCCACCTACACAGCTCCACCTAAACAGCTCCACCTACACAGCTCCACCTACACAGCTCCACCTACACAGCTCCACCTACACAGCTCCACCGATGCACCCACCGCACAGCTCCACCAATGCGCCCACCACACAGCTCCACCGATGCACCCACCACACAGCTCCACCAAGGCACCCACCACACAGCTCCACTGATGCACCCACCACACAGCTCCACTGATGCACCCACCACACAGCTCCACCGAGGCTCCCACCATACAGCTCCACCAAGGCACCCACCACACAGCTCCACCAATGCACCCACCACGCAGCTCCACCGAGGCACCCACCACGCAGCTCCACAGATACACCCACCACACAGCTCCACAGATACACCCACCACAAAGCTCCACAGATGCACCCACCACACAGCTCCACAGAAGCACACCGCTCCACTGATGCACCCACCACACAGCTCTGCCGAGGCACCCACCACACAGCTCCGCTGAGGCACCCACCACACAGCTCCACCAATGCACCCACTAAGCTCCACCGATGCACCCACCACACAGCTCCACCAATGCAACAACCACACAGCTCCACTGATGTACCCACCACCCAGCTCCACCGATGCAACAACCACACAGCTCCACTGATGTAACCACCACCCAGCTCCACCGAGGCACCCACCGCACAGCTCCACCGATGCAGCCACCACACAGCTCCACCGACACAGCTCCACTGATGTACCCACCACCCAGCTCCACCGATGCACCCACCACACAGCTCCACCAAGGCACCCACCACCCAGCTCCAAAGAGGCACCCACCACCCAGCTCCACCGAGGCACCCACCACACAGCTCCACCGAGGCACCCACCACACAGCTCCACCGATGCACCCACAACACAGCTCCACCAATGCACCCACTAAGCTCCACCGATGCACCCACCACACAGCTCCACCTACACAGCTCCACCTACACAGCTCCACCAACACAG
The DNA here is from genome assembly GCF_964263255.1 of Lissotriton vulgaris. NCBI lineage: Eukaryota > Metazoa > Chordata > Amphibia > Caudata > Salamandridae > Lissotriton > Lissotriton vulgaris. The sequence continues at coordinate 113,380 of NW_028251479.1, read as the reverse complement.
CTCCACCTACACAGCTCCACCTAAACAGCTCCACCTACACAGCTCCACCTACACAGCTCCACCTACACAGCTCCACCTACACAGCTCCACCGATGCACCCACCGCACAGCTCCACCAATGCGCCCACCACACAGCTCCACCGATGCACCCACCACACAGCTCCACCTACACAGCTCCACCTACACAGCTCCACCGATGCTCCACCTACACAGCTCCACCGATGCACCCACCACACGGCTCCAACGATGCACCCACCACACAGCTCCACCGATGCACCCACCACACAGCTCCACCGATGCACCCACCACACAGCTCCACCGATGCACCCACCACACAGCTCCACTGATACACCCACCACACAGCTCCACCGATGCAGCCACCACACAGCTCCACTGACACAGCTCCACCGATGCACCCACCACCCAGCTCCACCGATGCACCCACCACACAGCTCCACCGACACAGCTCCACCGATGCACCCACCACCCAGCTCCACCGATGCACCCACCACACAGCTCCACCGACACAGCTCCACCGATGCACCCACCACACAGCTCCACCTACACAACTCCACCGATGCACCCACCACACAGCTCCACCGATGCACCCATCACACAGCTCCACCGAGGCACCCACCACACAGCTCCACCGAGGCACCCACCACACAGCTCCACCGATGCACCCACCACACAGCTCCACTGATGCACCCACCACACAGCTCCACCGATGCACCCACCACACAACTCCACCGATGCACCCACCACACAGCTCCACCGAGGCACCCACCACGCAGCTCCACAGATACACCCACCACACAGCTCCACAAATACACCCACCACACAGCTCCACAGAAGCACCCACCACACAGCTCCACAGAAGCACCCACCACACAGCTCCACTAATGCACCCACCACACAGCTCCGCCGAGGCACCCACCACACAGCTCCGCCGAGGCACCCACCACACAGCTCCACCGATGCACCCACCACACAGCTCCACCGATGCACCCACCACACAGCTCCATAGATGCACCCACCACACAGTTCCACAGATGCACCCACCACACAGCTCCACAGATGCACCCACCACACAGCTCCACTGATGCACCCACCACCCAGCTCCACCGATGCACCCACCACACAGCTCCACCAACACAGCTCCACCGATACACCCACCACACAGCTCCACTGATGCAGCCACCACACAGCTCCACCGACACAGCTCCACCGATGCACCCACCACAGAGCTCCACAGATGACCCCACCAGACAGCTCCACTGATGCACCCACCACACAGCTCCACCGAGGCACCCACCACACAGCTCCACTGATGCAACCACCACACAGCTCCACCGACACAGCTCCACCGATGCACCCACCACAGAGCTCCACAGATGACCCCACCAGACAGCTCCACTGATGCACCCACCACAGAGCTCCACCGAGGCACCCACCACACAGCTCCACCGAGGCACCCACCACACAGCTCCACTGAGGCACCCACCACACAGCTCAACAGATGCACCCACCACACAGCTCCACAGAGACACCCACCACACAGCTCCACAGATGCACCCACCACACAGCTCCACCGAAGCACCCACCACACAGCTCCACCGATGTACCCACCACACAGCTCCACCGAGGCACCCACCACACAGCTCCACCCATGCACCCACCACACAGCTCCAGCGATGCAGCCACCACAGAGCTCCACCAACACAGCTCCACCAATGCACCCACCACACAGCTCCTCCGATGCACCCACCACACAGCTCCACCGAGGCACCCACCACACAGCTCCACCAATGCACCCACCACACAGCTCATCCGAGGCACCCACCATACAGCTCCACCAATGCACCCACCACACAGCTCCACCGATGCACCCACCACACAGCTCCACCGATGCACCCACCACACAGCTCCACCGATGCACCCACCACACAGCTCCACAGATGCCCCCACCACACAGCTCCACAGATGCCCCCACCACACAGCTCCACCAATGCCCCCACCACACACCTCCACCGATGCACCCACCACACAGTTCCACCGAGGCACCCACCACACAGCTCCACCAAGGCACCCACCACCCAGCTCCACCGATGCACCCACTACACAGCTCCACCGACACAGCTCCACCGAAGCACCCACCACACAGCTCCACTGATGCACCCACCACCCAGCTCCACTGATGCACCCACCTCCACTGATGCACCCACCACCTATCTCCACCGATGCACCCATCAAACAGCTCCACCGATGCTCCAACTACGCTCCACCAATGCACCCACTAAGCTCCACCGATGCACCCACCACACAGCTCCACCGATGCAGCCACCACACAGCTCCACCGACACAGCTCCATTGATGTACCCACCACCCAGCTCCACCGATGCACCCACCACACAGCTCCACCGATGCTTCAACTACGCTCCACCAATGCACCCACTAAGCTCCACCGATGCACCCACCACACAGCTCCACCTACACAGCTCCACCGATGCACCCACCACATAGCTCCACCGATGCACCCACCGCACAGCTCCACCGATGCACCCACCACACAGCTCCACCGATGCACCCACCACACAGCTCCACCGATGCACCCACCACACAGCTCCACCTACACAGCTCCACTGATGCACCCACCACACAGCTCCACTGATGCACACACCACACAGCTCCACCGATGCAGCCACCATACAGCTCCACCGACACAGCTCCACCGATGCACCCACCACCCAGCTCCACTGATGCTCCCACCACACAGCTCCACCGAGGCACCCACCACACAGCTCCACCGATGCACCCACCACACAGCTCCACCGATGCACCCACCACACAGCTCCATCGATGCACCCACCACACAGCTCCACCGATGCACCCACCACACAACTCCACCGATGCACCCACCACACAGCTCCACCGAGGCACCCACCACACAGCTCCACCGAGGCACCCACCACACAGCTCCACCGAGGCACCCACCACGCAGCTCCACCGATGCACCCACCACGCAGCTCCACCGATGCACCCACCACACAGCTCCACCGAGGCACCCACCACACAGCTCCACTGATGCACCCACCACACAGCTCCACTGATGCACCCACCACACAGCTCCACTGATGCACCCACCAAACAGCTCCACCGAGGCACCCACCACACAGCTCCACCGAGGCACCCACCACACAGCTCCACCGACACAGCTCCACCGATGCACCCACCACACAGCTCCACCTACACTGCTCCACCGATGCACCCATCACACAGCTCCACCGAGGCACCCACCACACAGCTCCACCAAGGAACCCACCACACAGCTCCACTGATGCACCCACCACACAGCTCCACTGATGCACCCACCACACAGCTCCACCGAGGCTCCCACCATACAGCTCCACCAAGGCACCCACCATACAGCTCCACCAAGGCACCCACCACACAGCTCCACCAAGGCACCCACCACACAGCTCCACCAAGGCACCCACCACACAGCTCCACCAATGCACCCACCACGCAGCTCCACCGAGGCACCCACCACGCAGCTCCACAGATACACCCACCACACAGCTCCACAAATACACCCACCACACAGCTCCACAGATGCACACAGCTCCACAGAAGCACCCACCACACAGCTCCACTGATGCACCCACCACACAGCTCTGCCGAGGCACCCACCACACAGCTCCGCTGAGGCACCCACCACACAGCTCCACCAATGCACCCACTAAGCTCCACCGATGCACCCACCACACAGCTCCACCAATGCAACCACCACACAGCTCCACTGATGTACCCACCACCCAGCTCCACCGATGCAACAACCACACAGCTCCACTGATGTAACCACCACCCAGCTCCACCGAGGCACCCACCACACAGCTCCACCGATGCACCCACCGCACAGCTCCACCGATGCAGCCACCACACAGCTCCACCGACACAGCTCCACTGATGTACCCACCACCCAGCTCCACCGATGCACCCACCACACAGCTCCACCTACACAGCTCCACCAAGGCACCCACCACCCAGCTCCACCAAGGCACCCACCACCCAGCTCCACCGAGGCACCCACCACACAGCTCCACCGATGCACCCACCACACAGCTCCACCGATGCACCCACCACACAGCTCCACCGATGCACCCACCACACAGCTCCACCGATGCACCCACCACACAGCTCCACCGATGCACACACCACCCAGCTCCACCAATGCACCCACAACACAGCTCCACCAATGCACCCACAACACAGCTCCACCAATGCACCCACTAAGCTCCACCGATGCACCCACCACACAGCTCCACCTACACAGCTCCACCTACACAGCTCCACCGATGCACCCACCACACAGCTCCACCAATGCGCCCACCACACAGCTCCACCGATGCACCCACCACACAGCTCCACCTACACAGCTCCACCGATGCACCCACCACACAGCTCCACCGATGCACCCACCACAGCTCCACCGAGGCACCCACCACACAGATCCACCGATGCACCCACCACACAGCTCCACTGATGCACCCACCACACAGCTCCACCGATGCAGCCACCACACAGCTCCACTGACACAGCTCCACCGATGCACCCACCACCCAGCTCCACCGATGCACCCACCACACAGCTCCACCGACACAGCTCCACCGATGCACCCACCACACAGCTCCACCTACACAACTCCACCGATGCACCCACCACACAGCTCCACCGATGCACCCATCACACAGCTCCACCGAGGCACCCACCACACAGCTCCACCAATGCACCCACCACACAGCTCCACTGATGCACCCACCACACAACTCCACCGATGCACCCACCACACAGCTCCACCGAGGCACCCACCACGCAGCTCCACAGATACAGCCACCACGCAGCTCCACAAATACACCCACCACACAGCTCCACAAATACACCCACCACACAGCTCCACAGATGCACCCACCACACAGCTCCACAGAAGCACTCACCACACAGCTCCACTAATGCACCCACCACACAGCTCCGCCGAGGCACCCACCACACAGCTCCGCCGAGGCACCCACCACACAGCTCCGCCAAGGCACCCACCACACAGCTCTGCCAATGCACCCACCACACAGCTCCACCGATGCACCAACTAAGCTCCACCGATGCACCCACCACACAGCTCCACTAATGCACCCACTAAGCTCCACCGATGCACCCACCACACAGCTCCACCGATGCAACCACCACACAGCTTCACCGATGTACCCACCACCCAGCTCCACCGATGCACCCACCACACAGCTCCACCTACACAGCTCCACCAAGGCACCCACCACCCAGCTCCACCGAGGCACCCACCACACAGCTCCACCGATGCACCCACCACACAGCTCCACCGATGCACCCACCACACAGCTCCACCGACACAGCTCCACCGATGCACCCACCACCTAGCTCCACTGATGCACCCACCACACAGCTCCACCGACATAGCTCCACTGATGCACCCACCACACAGCTCCACTGATGCACCCACCACACAGCTCCACTGAGGCACCCACCATACAGCTCCACCAAGGCACCCACCACACAGCTCCACCGATGCACCCACCACACAGCTCCACAGATGCACCCACCACACAGCTCCACAGATGCACCCACCACACAGCTCCACAGATGCACCCACCTCACAGCTCCGCCGATGCACCCACCACACAGCTTCACCGAGGCACCCACCACACAGCTCCACCAATGCACCCACTAAGCTCCACCGATGCACACACCACTCAGCGCAACCACAGCATCACTCAGCGCAACCACAGCATCACTCAGCGCAACCACAGCATCACTCAGCGCAACCACAGCATCACTCAGCGCAACCACAGCATCACTGGTTCAAATATGTTCTTTCAATGTTTCAAGCTGTTTTCAAGCTTTTACGCTTTATTACAAATCACAAAAAGATGTTAATATTTCACTTCTGTTCTTGGATTTTCGTCACAATAAAAAACTCTGAACATAATCTTCACAAAAGTTATTTACAAAAGTTTAAGCTATTGCCATTGCAAATTAAATAAAATATTTAAATATTAATTATTTAAAAAAATTAAAAGCCATTGTTATTTGTAATATCAATACATCCAAGTCACATAAATACAAAACATGTTGCATTACAAATGCTATAGGTGTCACATTTGCGAAAGTTATAACTATTGGCATTGTAAATGACAAAGCTATTAATTTAGCTATTTAAAAAAAAAACATAAATAAAAAAAATTCATTTAGAAGACCAATAGCTCAAACTTTCCTAATGCGAGCCCTATTGCATTTCCAATGCTTGTTGTTACAGGGACGATTTTGCAGCTATGCTGTAAAGACGTCCCTGTAACTAAAAGGGCCCCCAGGGGCTCAAAACCGGACCCCACCCGTGCGGCGCACCGGAGGTTTGCCCGGTGCCCGCTACGGCCAGTCGGGCCAGGGGCAGGCACAGACAGCAGTTCCCCCTGCTCTGGGGCCTGGCCCTGCGGTGAGGCAGGCTGGAGCCTGCTGACTGAATGGGAGGGGGAAGGAGAGCACAGAAAGTGGGACGGAAGCTGATATCAACAAATTTTAAATCATGCAGGGGCAGGAGATGTTAAATGCAAGGGACAGAGCAGGTGCCCTCCAAAAGCTCTGATGAGCACGATACAAATGCTGTGTGTTAAATAGGAAACAAGAGGTGTGCCTGGTACTGAAGGGAGGAGAATCTTGTTTAAGAACATAGTCAGTGCTGACAGACCGTAAATTAAACTTTTTGAGTGACAACACATATAAAAGGTCCAGTCCTCGAGGGAGGTAACAATAGAAGACAGGGAGGTACTCAGGAGGGACTCATAAGCCTATTAATGAATGAAAAGCCAACATTTACAAAGGACAGTGATAGTAGTCAATTTAAAATCTAGGCGGAGAGTGGGCGGAGCTTCAAGTCCATTCCTCAATACAGCATGTCTCAAAGAGAGAGCGCAAGCACTGTCTATGCGATACCTAAAAAGCCACAACACGAAGAACAAGCATTTGCAACGCAATAGATCTAAAAATGTTAGAGCTATTGGCTTTGTAAATGACAATGTCTTTTACCTATGCGTTTAGGTTTGGAGTGTAGTGGGTACATGAACAGAGACGCTGCTTCAGCAATCCCTAAAGGACTTTGAATAAGGAATTACTGATTAGACCAGAGAAGCAGCTGCAGTACTGCCTAGAGCACTTAGAATGAGGAATTACTGATTAGAGAAGCAGCTAGCACCACTGTGTAGAGGACTTAGAATGAGAATTACAGATTAGACTAGAGAAGCAGATAGCAGCACTGCCTGAAGGATTTAGAATTAGGAATTACCAAATAGACCAGATTACTGATGAGACCAAAGAAGCAGGTAGTAGCACTGTGTAGAGAATTAGGAATCACTGATGAGACCAAAGAAGCAGGTAGTAGCACTGTGTAAAGAACTTAGAATTAGGAATCACTGATGAGACCAAAGAAGCAGGTAGTAGCACTGTGTAAAGAACTTAGAATTAGGAATTACCGATTAGACCAGAGAAGCAGGTAGTAGCACTGTGTAGAGAACTTACAATTAGGAATTACTGATGAGACCAAAGAAGCAGGTAGTAGCACTGTGTAAAGAACTTAGAATTAGGAATTACCGATTAGACCAGAGTAGCAGGTAGCAGCACTGTGTAAAGAACATAGAATTAGGCATTACTGATGAGACCAGAGAAGCAGGTAGTAGCACTGTGTAAAGAACTTAGAATTAGGCATTACTGATGAGACCAGAGAAGCAGGTAGTAGCACTGTGTAAAGAACTTAGAATGAGGAATTACCGATTAGACCAGAGAAGCAGGTAGTAGCACTGTGTAAAGAACTTAGAATTAGGAATTACCGATTAGACCAGAGAAGCAGGTAGCAGCACTGTGTAAAGAACTTAGAATTAGGAATTACCAATTAGACCAGAGAAGAAGGTAGTAGCACTGTAGAGAACTTAGAATTAGGAATTACCGATGAGACCAAAGAAGCAGGTAGTAGCACTGTGTAATGAATTTAGAATTAGGAATTACCGATTAGACCAGAGAAGCAGGTAGCAGCACTGTGTAAAGAACTTAGAATTAGGCATTACTGATGAGACCAGAGAAGCAGGTAGTAGCACTGTGTAGAGAACTTAGAATTAGGAATTACCGATGAGACCAAAGAAGCAGGTAGTAGCACTGTGTAAAGAACTTAGAATTAGGAATTACCGATTAGACCAGAGAAGCAGGCAGCAGCACTGTTTAAAGAACTTAGAATTAGGCATTACTGATGAGACCAGAGAAGCAGGTAGTAGCACGGTGTAAAGAACTTAGAATTAGGAATTACCGATTAGACCAGAGAAGCAGGTAGTAGCACTGTGTAGAGAACTTAGAATTAGGCATTACTGATGAGACCAAAGAAGCAGGTATTAGCACTGTGTAAAGAACTTAGAATTAGGAATTACCGATTAGACCAGAGAAGCAGGTAGCAGCACTGTGTAGAGAACTTAGAATTAGGCATTACTGATGAGACCAAAGAAGCAGGTATTAGCACTGTGTAAAGAACTTAGAATTAGGAATTACCGATTAGACCAGAGAAGCAGGTAGTAGCACTGTGTAAAGAACTTAGAATTAGGCATTACTGATGAGACCAGAGAAGCAGGTAGTAGCACTGTGTAGAGAACTTAGAATTAGGCATTACTGATGAGACCAGAGAAGCAGGTAGTAGCACTGTGTAAAGAACTTAGAATTAGGAATTACCGATTAGACCAGAGAAGCAGGTAGCAGCACTGTCTGGATGACTTACAATGAGGAATTTCCGACAGGAGCACATCTCTGGCTTTAGAGTAAATTGGGACAAAGCCTTACTTTGGTCGCTGAAAGAAACCACTAATGCTTGCTCACTTATGTTGCAAAAAAGTAGACAACCGAGCAGTCCGCTATTTAGGTAGTAAAGTGTATAGAGTTCCATGTCAAGCCTACATCTCTATCACTTTTAACATATCTAATACCTAGCGATACCCCTCTGCGTATCACTTTCCACCTCTACACACTATCCTGGAATTCTACACCTGCGGATAACATTAGAGCACCATTGCAATGGCAGACTAACATTAAAAAGAAAATATCAGATGACAGTAGCTATTTTGTTACTCAGCTGCATGCCAACATAGGTTAATATATTTTAAATACGTACATGCATATTTTTACACTCTTGAGCACTTACATAGGTTTGGTCTGTGAGAGGACACTAACTGCTGCTATAACGAGAAGCTGCCGTTAAGCACCAAGCACCGATGCCGGTGGGAAACTCTGAAAGGGACATACTCATGCAAGCTATAACCATACGTACTGTTTAGCTGCTTGAGAATCATGATCAGTAATTGAGAACACAGTGTACCTGTAACCCCCATGGAATTTCAAGACCTAGGAATATATGGGCTTAATTGCATGCAGATTTGCATGATCAGACTCCAAACAATTAGAAATTTGCTTGAAAGAGACTTTTGTACACTTGAACAGGCCCCTAGACATAAACTAGACAGTGTATGCTTAATAAACCACAATATGTAAAATGCCTCCTGGAACACGTGTTCTACTGCAGGCTTCTGAAACCATTGCTTTTGCTTTCTGCTGCTCTCGTGTCCATATTAATATTTGCCTATATAACCCTGAACTGAAATCTCAGATACAGTATTATCTTTTCTATGTAATGTCTATCCTTTTGTAAAAGATCAAATACACATTTTTAAAAAACAATGTGCACAGGCATTGTGCAGCCACTGAAAGTGAAGGGAGCCAATGGGTAGAGTGGGCGGCTGACCAATGGCCCAATGCCATATGCGGTGTGTGGAAGAGAGCAAAATGTAAAGTAGTCCGACAAGAACTAAAGCTGCCTCAAAGGCCAGATCTAGAAACTCAAACCAATGAGACAAGTAAAATGTAGCTCTTGGTCATTTCAACAAAACCTCAGCGCTCCTGACAGAAAATCCAGCAAGGCAAGGTCTGCTCCCTGACAGCCGGTTAGCCACTATCATCTCTACGACTTTGGGCCATTCTGCTTGGATGAACAAAGCAATATGCGATTTGTTTAAGGTTACACACAGACACCGAAGGATTTCTGCCCTCGAAACTTTCCACCAAGAAAACCACAACTGATGTGACAAAACCCTGGGTATGTATGATGATACAACGCAAACATTTACAATGCATGCCTTTGCAGCGCAGTTTTTACATTGCAACATGCATTACAACACATGATTTTACATCGCATGCCATCACAACGCATTTTTATAAACTACATTTTTAATGCATTCTATTACATCGCATTATACCGTTACAACGCATACCATTTCACTGCATTTAAGGTAAGTGTTGGATAGTGTAGGGGTACAAATTACTATTCCCACTCTTTAACCCAGCGGACAGCGCACTGCAAGGACGCACTCACCGGACTCTGTGACAGCCGAAACCGGACCTCGCCGCACCCGCTCCACGGGTGCCGCATCGCCGGAGCTAGTGAGGGGCATCAGCCCAGGACTCCAAGGGGGAAGACCGTTTTCATCTGTGGCTGGGGGCTGCAGGGCTGCGAGTGTCAGGGACTCCTTACCCAGGAGTCCCTGCTAGACCGGCAACAACTTCCGGTCCGCTCTCCCTGGCGGCCGGCCCACCGCCCACCTGAGGACCCTTTAAACTCCCACCTGCCAAACCACCAGTGGGACACTCTTTAACCCAGCGGACAGCGCACTGCAAGGACGCGCTCACCGGACTCTGTGACAGCTGAAACCGGACCTCGCCGCACCCGCTCCGCGGGTGCCGCATCGCCGGAGCTAGTGAGGGGCATCAGCCCAGGACTCCAAGGGGGAAGACCGTTTTCATCTGTGGCTGGGGGCTGCAGGGCTGCGAGCGTCAGGGACTCCATTACCTAGGAGTCCCTGCTAGACCGGCAACAACTTCCGGTCCGCTCTCCCTGGTGCCCGGCCCACCGCCCACCTGAGGACCCTTTAAACTCCCACCTGCCAAACCACCAGTGGGACACTCTTTAACCCAGCGGACAGCGCACTGCAAGGACGCGCTCACCGGACTCTGTGACAGCTGAAACCGGACCTCGCCGCACCCGCTCCGCGGGTGCCGCATCGCCGGAGCTAGTGAGGGGCATCAGCCCAGGACTCCAAGGGGGAAGACCGTTTTCATCTGTGGCTGGGGGCTGCAGGGCTGCGAGCGTCAGGGACTCCATTACCTAGGAGTCCCTGCTAGACCGGCAACAACTTCCGGTCCGCTCTCCCTGGTGCCCGGCCCACCGCCCACCTGAGGACCCTTTAAACTCCCACCTGCCAAACCACCAGTGGGACACTCTTTAACCCAGCGCCCACCTCCCTGAACACCGGTATAATTGGGACCAACCCTCCCGCAGCGCGGGATGCAGCCCGGAGCAAAGACCGGGCTAAGAGCGGGCCGTTTGAGGCCGTTCGAGGACGGCAGCGGACGGCCCTGGCCCACCCCCCTTATTGCTCCCAACCGGCTTATTGTATCACCGTACAGATATAGGCCAGCTCAAACAGTAACATCTTAATTAGTAAGTTGAGTGACGACCCTTTTTCCACCTTAAGCACCATGAGCACTAGGGTGACACGCAGCAAGGCCTCCAAAGGTGGTTCACAAATCTGTGGCCCCATGGACGACTTCATTACCCGCACAAATATAGCCATAGATGAAGAAATATCTAAACTTCAAACCCGGGTATCCCTAGAATTAGTAGCTGCACGAAGGTTGTCCCAAGTAATTGCACTCTCAAAAAAATCATCCTTAGGCCATATAGCCTCTTCTGTTACTCCAGAACGCCCTGTCCGCTCTAATAGTATCACCACTCAGGTCGATGTACACCAGCCCCCGATCCTTCCTACCCTCACTCCGCCCTTAGAGCAACTACGTATTGTAGAAGGGACAAATTGCCCTGCACCTTCTCATGCCCAGACTCCTGCCCTCAATCCACCTCCCCAAGTATTCCCAATCACTTCCTGCGTTAGCGGTACACAACCTAAAAGAAAACGCCAATCACGCTCAGCCTATTCTCGTAAAAAGGCAAAAGTGGCAGTCTCTCACCACCTGACAATGACTAACGCTCCGGCATGTAATGTTTTACCTGAGTGTTCCTCGAGCACACAGCCATCATGCCAAAGCAAGGGAGAGGGTCTAGTTACTACCACCCTAGAAGATGAGGGCGCGCAGGCACAGGACCTGGGTAGGAATGATAAGGAATTTATAGACCAAGTCTGGGAAACATTAAAAAAAACTTCTCTCACCACTTGACTTAAGATTGTCGAGGATAGAAAACAATCTACTCGAGATGGAGAAGAGCATTATTGCTCTGGCCACTCTCGGCCTGAGAAGTCTTGAAAATCAGGGCTTGTCCCCAACTGACCCACATTCGTCAGTTCCTGTCGCGCAAGTTGAGCAGCACCCCCTACCAGCGCCTGTTGCTGTAAGGCCTGTTCCTAAACCGAGGACTGTGGCCGTGGACCAAGTTTCCATAACCGCTAAACCTCAGGCCTCCAAACCACAGATTCCCATACGGAACTCCAAGCCTCATAAAGCAAATTCAAATCCGGGAGTACCTACTAGACCCCATCCTGTTGAAACCCAGGGCCCTCGTCCAAAAGATAATTTTAGAGGAGGCTACATAGACCTTCCCCCAGAGGCCAATGACTACGTGGTCGTGTTGACAGGCGTTCCTGTGATCGACATTGACCAACACGAAAACCACTGGTCATTGAAAAATAAAATTATGCATTGGCTCAACGTCAACAGGCCGATTCCCAATGGTAGAAGAAGCCGAGTAATGATGGTCCGTAGAACACCCTGGGTGGGTCCAACAAAGAAATCTAAGCCAGGGGACTGTGTAGTTGTGACTTTCGAGGACCCACACACGGCACACCACATCTGTTCCTGGCCAACTAGCGAAGATTCTTTAGTCATACAAAGGCCGCTATCCTATTTTTACCCTCCACGTCAAGCCCACACCCAAGCAGATAACTGGTCTTTGGTGCAGCATCACCCATGGAACACCCATCCTATGAGGCAAAAGAATACTCTTTTACACTGGAATGGCCTCTCAACCTACAGTAGATTTGGTGGCCTAGAGGAGGTCGATTGACTCTCTATGCTCCCCGTCTGCCCACAACTGGAAAAAGCAACGACACTTCAGGATGTAGACATCGTAGGAAATCTAACCCACGGCCTTCTAACTAGCCAAGGCGGGCCTCTGAACAGCTTGCCCTGTGACATGGAACCAACTAAAGTGATTACTCTAGATTGCAAAAGAGTGGAAATGAGGACAGATCCACTCTGCTTGATCCCCCCTCCTCCTGTACAAACTAATTTAATGGAGATCGACCCGCCTGATGGAGCCGCAACCCCAGCTTTCCTCCAGACTGAGATTCTTCCAAGACCAACTGTACCGGCTGTGGTAAACCCTCCTTTACTTATCCATTCACCTAAAAACTTCACATCTGGTGAACCTTTACTGAAGATCCTAAGCTGGAATGTGGCTGGTCTCGCACGCAACTTTGATACCCCGGAATGGAATACCTTCCTGGCACCTTATGACATTTGTTTGCTACAGGAAACATGGTGCCAGGAACCAAGACATAGAGTGGGTTTTTTGACCTTCTATGTCCCGGCTGTACATCACCAAGGTTCTAAAGGACGCCCGTCCGGCGGTCTTCTTATTTGGATCAGCATAGCACTTGATCTTAGTGTTTCCCAAAGGACCACTCAAACATCTGACCTTCAATGGATAACACTACACTACAAAGGGGGAAGGAAATTAGAACTATTCAATCTCTACCTAAGGGGCAACAGGAGTGGAGGATCTCTAAATCCATTAGGCTTAAGCAACAACTTGGCTGCCTGCGACGTTGATTCCCTTGTCCTCCTAGCAGGCGATTTTAACTGCTGTTTTGAGCCTTTAGCTAAAGAATACATTCTGGATACCAATGATGAGGATAACAGGAGGGGTATCCCTATCTTGAACCTTGAGCCGATCCCTAAATGGACACAAAGCGCGATTGATATAAACGCTCTTTGCATGGAGTACAACCTGAGAGCAACGAATGGGCATTCTAAATCAGATCCCATGGGTGCCCATACATACAATAGGACGGGTCACTCATCCAGAATTGACTTTATCATGCTCAACTATAACCTCTGGCCATACCATCACGACATGGAGGTTATAGAGACCTGTGATAGCGACCACAACCCTCTTGCCTTAACTTTCTTTGTCCCTTGGCAAACTGGGAATCAAGAAACTCCTGATCACACATGGAAAGCTTCACATGAGATTCTTCCCTCAAACTGTGGCAGACGTCTGAAATGGGCAAGAGTCTCAGCAGATGAGGCAAGGATGACACAAGCCGGAATCATTTTATCAGAGGCTGAACCTCGGCTTGACATCACAAAACCCACTAGCAAGATGGTCTTATCGTTATTTACTGAGACTATAACGGCACTAAGTGGGCTGTTTATCATTCCCAAACCCAGCTCCAGAACCGCCTCAAAAGGAGCTCCTAGAACAAGTGAAAAGTGGTTTACATCTAAATGTCGAATTGCTAAGGGTGATCTTGTTGCTGCAGTGAAAGGAAAAGACCAAGCTAACATCAGGTCTGCAAGGAAACTTTATAGAAAATTTGTGACCGAGGCCAAGCAGTCATATGATTACAACTTTTGGCGTGATCTAACGGAGGCGAGCACAAGGAAAGATGCTAAGGGGTTCTGGGACTTGCTAAGATCAAGAGAAAAGCCCATTGACCAACAATTGACTTGTAATATCCCTGGCGATGCTTGGTTTGCCCATTTTTCGAAACTGTATTCGGCTCCTACAGGGCCTGCACAATCAGACCTGGTCCCACTGCCCAGCCCCACAGATCTCCCACCAAATGAAGGCTTATTCACCACCTTGGAAGTAGAGAAGGCAATTAGGTGTATTGTTCCTAACAAAGCGGCAGGCCCTGATGGGATCCCGGGCGATTTGATAAAAAATAATCCCCTATTCTGGAGTAGATTAATTGCTGCACTTCTCAATGAGGTTATGTTGGGGGGGTCTTTCCCTGACTCCTGGAGGGGCGCTGAAGTTGTCCCCATTTTCAAGAAAGGCTGCAGGGAAGACCCAGCTAATTACCGCCCCATCAGTTTGCTGGATTCGACGCAAAAGGTAGCGGGGAAAGTGGTATTGGGCAGGATTCTGGAGTGGGTGGACGAAAACCAGATACTGTCTGATTTCCAAGCGGGTTTTAGAACGGGGACAGGCACCATCGAGCAGACATTCCGCCTTTTAATGCTCTATTGGAAAGTAGTGGTGCTAGGAGGGGGCAGCTTATACTTGGTCTTTATAGACTTAAAAACAGCCTTTGACCTGGTCCCACGAGCATTATTGTGGAAGGTCCTCGATGGGTTAGGTCTACCTCCCTACTTGCTGGCCTTGCTCATAAAATTTCATGACAATAATTTTGCCCAAATCAGATGGGGTGCCCAGGGAGAAAAAACACTGCGTATCCCAGTAGACAGGGGCGTCCGCCAGGGGTGTGTGCTTGCCCCCACTCTGTTCTCGCTTTACGTCAACGGAGTGGTGGAGCACCTCCTCCAACATCCTGCAGATGCACCATCCCTGGCTGGAAGGAAAATCCCGACGCTCCTGTTTGCGGACGACACCCTTCTGATTTTGAAATCACCTGCAGGCATACAGTCATTACTTTCCAGCTTTAAGGCCTTCTGTGACACCAAGGGATTGGCCATAAACATTGGTAAGACCAAATTTCTTGTCCTCAACCCCCCTAAGAAATCTGTTAAACCCCCCGCTCTAGACTCTGTCACATTAGAACGGGTCAAAGAATTTGACTATCTGGGCATACATCTTAGTGATAGTATGAGCTGGAAGGCGCACCACCAAAAAGTGTTTCTAACCCATAAGAGGGTTGTTGGTGCTTTACTTAAAGAACAGCGTGCTTCCTCCATAAAACCTATTGGGGCACTTCTCGATATTTACAGGGGTAGGGTTGTGAGTGCAGCACTGTACGGCGCAGAACTTTGGGGTACCCAGAGAGTGGACACCTTGGCCCACTTAGAAAATAAATATCTGATGAGGTTACCCCAGAGCACTCCCACAATCCCCCTCTTGCTCGACGCAGGTACCCGCCCAATCTGTGAGCAAGCTAAACTACGCCCTCTATTACTATGGTCCAGAATTTGGAATGTCCCCGAACTCCACAGCTACGCAGACGCCCTAAAAGATGTACTGTCCTTACCTGGTTGGCACAAGGTCGCCTGGCTCAGGGAGGTCAAGAGGGTTCTGTACATGCTGGGTCTAGGAGCTGCGTGGGAAAATAAAACAGCACCTCCTAAACAAGAACTGAAGAAGGCCTATTGGTCATGGGTGGACAATGAGAGAGTAGGCAAAACAAATCATGCAAAATCTGTTGCCAATTTCTTGATGGTCAAAGACATCCCCTTTAGGGAACCATATTTGGATCTGATCCACAGTTCAAACGACAGGGCATTGTATTTTAAATTCAGGGTTGGGGTTTTACCTTTATGCCAGTTTACTTCTACCTGGAAACCACCCCTCCAAACTGTACCCTACTGCCCATTCTGTGAGCTAAAAGTTGAATCTGTTGCACACTTGTTGTTTGAGTGTAGAGCCTATGTGGCCCCTAGACGGAGGTGGTTGAAGCCTCTTTGTAGGAGCCTGGGAACTCGCTCACATCTGGAAGCTATAAGAATACTGCTTTCAGATGCTAGACCTTTTTTTGCCATTTGTTTGGCAAAATTCCTAGGCTGGGCTTGGCGCATAAGAACTGCTAAACAACTGACGATCCAATAAAGTGTCCCCTCTTATCCTTATCTATTTAATGCGTTTCTCGTGTAAACGATGAGATGTTTTTAACGATAAAATGAATTGTAAGTTGCTTTGTTTTGATTACTGCTAAATTGTTTTTATGCTATGATGTTCTGCTTTTATGATATGTTTTTATATCGAAATAAAGCTTATTACTACTACTATTCCCACTCCAGTGAGTGCAACACTAGGGTAAGTGTTGGATAGTGTAACGGTAAAAACAATGCGTTGTAATGGTATGTGTTATAATGGTATGCCTTGTAGTGACATGCGTTGTAATTACATGTGTTGTAGTGACATGCGATTTGATGGCTGCTTTGTAATGTCATGCGATGTAAAGGATGTTGCAATGTAATGACTGCGTTGTTAAGGTAGTGCGATGTAATGACTGCGTTGTAAAGGTTGTTTCCCAACCCTGAACATTTAAATTGTGTTTTATATTAATTAAAACCTGTGATGGAAAACATGACCCAAACCATGCATTTATGTGGTTTAATTTCTGTTGAGATACAGCTGAGAGAGCAGTGCTGCAGTGCGCACAAGGTTGGTGCATGCTGCATGCCAGGGTGCATCAAACAGCTTTGGCAGTTCAATGTTTCTCTCCTCTGTGTAGTCTATATCTGCCTTGTCTCCGAAGGTTCTCTTTTCACTCTAGACCTGTCTCTGAAGGTTCTATAATCACTCTAGACCTGCCTCTGAAGGCTCTCTTTTCTCTCTAGACCTGTCTCTGAAGGTTCTATATTCACTCTAGACCTGCCCCTAAAGGCTCTCTTTTCACTCTAAACCTGTCTCTGAAGGTTCTCTTTTCACTCTAGACCTGGCACCAAAGGTTCTATTTTCACTCTAGACCTGTCTCCGATGGTTCTCTTTTCACTCTAGACCTCTCTAGACCTGGCCCGAAGGTTCTCTTTTCACTCTAGACCTGGCTCCGAAGGCTCTCTTTTCACTCTAGACCTGGCTCCGAAGGCTCTCTTTTCACTCTAGACCTGTCTCTGAAGGTTCTCTTTTCACTCTAGACCTGGCACCAAAGGTTCTCTTTTCACTCTAGACCTGGCTCCAAAGGTTCTCCTTTCGCTCTAGACCTGTCTCCGATGGTTCTCTTTTCTCTCTAGACCTGTCTCTGAAGGTTCTCTTTTCACTTGTGACCTGTCTCTGAAGGTTCTCTTTTCACTCGCGACATGTCTCTGAAGGTTCTCTTTTCACTCTAGACCTGGCTCCGAAGGTTCTCCTTTCGCTCTAGACCGGTCTCCGATGGTTCTCTTTTCACTCTAGACCTCACTCTAGACCTGGCCCCGAAGGTTCTCTTTTCACTCTAGACCTGGCTCCGAAGGCTCTCTTTTCACTCTAGACCTGGCACCAAAGGTTCTCTTTTCACTCTAGACCTGGCTCCGAAGGTTCTCCTTTCGCTCTAGACCTGTCTCCGATGGTTCTCTTTTCTCTCTAGACCTGTCTCTGAAGGTTCTATTTTCACTCGCGAACCTGTCTCTGAAGGTTCTCTTTTCACTCGCGACATGTCTCTGAAGGTTCTCTTTTCACTCTAGACCTGGCTCCGAAGGTTCTCTTTTCACTCTAGACTTGCATTTGATTTACAAGCCCGGCGCAGACGCAGTGCACGGTACTAGGGTCTGACAAGTAAACCAAACAAGCCAATCAGGGAATCACTAATCCATACATTAATTTACCATAGGAAGCACTTGCACTGTGGCACTGAATAGCAGTGGTACAGTGCCCAAAACATCTAAAACCAGCAAAAACATCAGAGGGAACAGCAAACAAGTATTCGCATAGCCAATAGGTCTCGCCTTTGGGACCTTATACGTATTTAGTTATGCAGCACAATATCCTTGGTTCAACAACATTCACTGTTGCGTGGCTAAACGCTTATAAGGTCCCAAAGACGAGACCTATTGGCTATGCCAATGCTTGTTTATGTTAGGTCGATGTCACGATGAGGATAATCTGTGTAAAGCTTAGTGATGGGTCCGTCTGTTTTATTAGAGGGTGCCCTGGGTGAACCTATTATGACAGAGATCATACAGTCTTTGACAGTGTGTGTGTTGTGTTGACGGTAGTCAGATGCATGACTTTCTTAGTTATGGTTGTCTATAACCTAATAGTTTGTATTAGATTGCATGGTTAGCCAGCCCTGTGTTGTCATTTATGTGACTTTGGTGTGTTGTGCGTGTAGGGGTGAATGGTCTTTCTAGTGCTTTCTACTTGTTGCACCTGCGAGTGTTGCTATGCGAGAGAAGCATTACTCTACCCACTTACACTGTACTATGGTGTTATGTATCTCTTTAAATTATGGGTTTAATTGCACTATTCCGGAGTCCCACTCTGGCAGCTACATTGATTTGGTGCAGACTTAAAAGGCACAGACCGACATCACTCAATCATGTTTAACAATCAAATTGCAAGTGATCTTAATTAATGTAGGCATGGAAGGAAAGTGAGGCACTGACAGTCATTTACACATGATCAGTTTTCTAAATTTGCAAAAACAGGAATAAAACTCAACAGTCTTGGCTTTAGAGTTAGAATTTGTGCTACTAGCTTAAGTTGTGCCCCAAAAGAACCTTCGAGTCCCTAGGGGATTCCCAATGCCAGGGGAGCAATCCTACTTCCGCCTATGCTTAGACTGTTATGACTGGGGAGGCACTTCTAAGGAAGGATTGAGGAACTTGTCGCAGTAAAAATGGAGTCCCTTGAACCACAACAAAAGTGTGCCAAGCAACGCTAATGGAAAGGGGCGACCACTCGGTCCCCCCGAACGTATGGCAGAGTACCTCGATCCCCCCGGGAAGCCATTTTGGGCGGGAGGCGCGTCTCGGCTGGTATGCCCGAAGCGGCGTAGCCGGGGCGCGCCCTTTCCCGCCCTAGAGTGGGCTGGCCTAGACACTGACGCGGCTGGCCACGCCCTCGGGGCAGGCAGGGGCGGGTTTACGCCCGCCCTGAAGACGGATAAAAAGGGACGCAAGACCAGAAGACATCCTCTTGTTCCTGTGCTCTGAAGCTGCACCTCCCTGAAGCTGCACCTCCTCGCTGCACGTGAGCTCGAGACGGAACGAAGAGCCAATTTTGAGCGTTGTAATCTTTCTTTTATCTTACAGATACTCTGTCGGAGAAATGCCCAAGAAAGGCGGGAAGAGAATGACGACCGAACAGATGGTTCGGGTCCTCATGAAGGAGATGACCGGGCTGAAGAAGCGGGTAGCGGAGAGAGACGGGGAAGGGGGGCCGGAGCGTCCGTCGGCTGGAGCAGCTCCGGGAGGAAGAGCCAAGAGGCCAAGGAGGGGACCAGCTGGGGGAGACGCCCCGGTTCCCTGTACCCCGCTCGAAGCGCCAACCCCAGTACCAGTAGAGGGGAATCCGATTCCTGTGGTGGTCACCCCGGTGTCCAAAGAGGATATGCCGCCCGAGCTGGCAGCACAACTTGCAGCGTGGTTGGGCGACAGTAGTGAGGGCGCCACGGCTGCCGAGGCCCAGGCGCTGATGAAGCAATTGCGCGAGAAACGGGATGCAGCCAAGGCGTCCGCGCCGGCTGCAGTAGTTGACAAGCCACAAGGGACGATTGCGACCGCAGATGCAGCGTCCGGTGCAGGTAAGCGGCCATTGCCGATTGCGAGGGATGAGTCAGCACCCTCTCGTAGAGAAAGGTTGGGTCAACATGTGCCTTTGGCAATTAAGGAGAAGATTTGGGCGGGGGAATACGTGAACATCTTCTCGTTGCTTGTTGATCATTATGAGGTGGAGCATGTTAAGGGTCAGAAAGATCTTATGCATCCGAGTGTTTGGCGCGCAAAAATGGCCGCCTTTAAAGTAAATGAGACTATCGGCAATTGGGGCAATGCATGGGGAATTTTTACGTCAATCTTGGGGGAACGTAGGCCCGAGTTGCTTTCCGAGTTGCCGACCTATCAGTCAAGAATCATGGGGTACTCGACATCATACCAGGGTAACCATTGGTTCTGCTACGATAATCTTTTTAGAAAGGCAAAAGAGCATAATAAAAGCTTAACCTGGGATTGTTATGATTCTTTGACATGGGATAAAATGAAGGAGACAGGTATGTTGAAAATGCCATTGGTAGGAAGTAATGTTGGCGAATCCTCCCGCCATTATGGGGGGACGCCCTTTCGGTCAGGTACGAGTACCGACGATTACTCGAGACCTGCCGGCAATACAGGAAAAAGGGGGTTCTGCTTCAATTTCAACAAAGGTAAATGTACCAGGCCCCAGGGGTCGTGTAAATTTAAACATGAATGTAGTGGGTGCGGGTCGTCCCATCCTGAGTCCACGTGCAGAGCCAAAACGGGTGATAACGGGGGGAGAGGAGGCGCCAAACAGGTCTAACGTAGTCCGAGGGGCGCCTTTACCTACCCCGATTGATACCTTGGCGATGATTCCCTGGCTCAGTGAATACCCGGATCGTACTTCTGCTGGGGTGCTGCGGAACGGATTTTCGTATGGTTTCCGCATCCCGGTAGGGGACTTTCAGGGCGTGGAGAAGTGTAAAAATCAACTTTCCGTCCTGCAGCATACGACCGTGGTTCAGGAAAAGATCCGGAAAGAGGTTACTCGAGGTCGGGTCGCCGGCCCATTCAGTGTACCCCCGGTACAGAATTTTGTGTGTTCTCCTTTAGGGGTGGTCCCCAAGAAGGACCCGGGTGAGTTTCGACTGATTCATAATTTGTCAGCTCCACGTGGTCTTTCTGTAAACGATGCAATAGACCCAGAAGTGTGTTCGGTGCGGTACGCATCCTTCGATGAGGCCGTAGCCATTTTGAATCGCCTGGGGCCCGGGGCGCTGATGGCGAAGTCAGATATCGAGTCAGCGTTCCGGTTGCTCCCGGTATACCCGGACGATCAGCATCTCCTAGGTTTTATGTTTCAGGGTTATTATTACATGGATAAGTGTATGCCGATGGGGTGCTCTATATCTTGTGCCTATTTCGAGAAATTCAGTAGTTTTCTACAATGGGTCTTCACAAAGAAGACGGGTTTCCAACATGTAATGCATTACCTTGATGATTTTCTGTTCCTTGGGGCAGCCGGGGATCTCGAATGTGGCCGGGCCTTGGCCGAATTTTGTGTATTAATGAAGCAGTTTGGTGTGCCATTGGCACCAGGTAAGACGGTGGGTCCTGCGACTTGCCTCGAGTTTCTGGGGATCAAGTTAGACTCCAGAGAAGGTTGTTTTCGTTTGTCAGCTGACAAAGTGTGGAAGTTCAGGGCAGCCCTGCAAGTGTGTCTAAATGGATCTAAAGTTACGCTGCATCAATTACAGCAGTTGGTGGGACAGTTGAATTTTGCCCTGAGAGTTATACCAATGGCCCGCCCCTTTTCTCGTTCAATTGCCCAAGCTATGGTCGGCCTAAAGGAGGGCCATCATCGCACGAGACTATCGGCTGAGGTCCGCCAGGACGTGCGTATTTGGTTAGCATTTCTGGCGGACTTTAATGGTCGAGTCATCTGGAACAAACCAGCCGTATCCTCTGAAGAGCTGGGGCTATGGACAGATTCAGCAGGTAGCATAGGTTTTGGTGCCATCTTCGGCACAAAATGGTCGGCACAAAGGTGGCCGACATGGTGGCATGACAATGGTCTGACAAGTAATATTGCTTTCCTGGAACTTTTTCCCATTTTGGTGGCCCTGAGAACCTGGCCAGAAGGGTTCAAAGATCACTCTGTGATATTTTGGTCTGACAATATGACCGTGGTCGAGTGCATCAATAGTCAGGCAGCACGATGTAAACTGATTTTAAGACTGCTCAAAGAAATTGTTTTACTGTGTATGCAACTGAATGTGCTGTTCAGAGCAAAACATGTCCCAGGGGTAATGAATCAGGCGGCTGATGCACTGTCTCGTTTTCATATGCAGGCTTTCTCGGGTTTCCTTCCCTCAGCGGACCCAGAGCCGGCACCCTTCCCCGAAGCTCTCTGGTCTCTCGGTGCCCCGAGCTTCGTCACCTCGTGGGAGAGAGTCTAGCACCACGGACGAGGAAAGCATATGAAGGGGCGTTTAGGTCCTATGTAGCCTTTTTGGGTACTGATAGAGAGAGGCTTTGGGGCCACGAGGAATGGGTAGTGAATTTTCTGATGTCCTTACGTAGGGCTGGGAAATCTGTGGCTACGGCCCAGAGGCATCGTGCTGCTATTTCCTTTGTTGCCAGGGCTCATAGTATCCAGGACCCGACAGCGTCTTTCGTTGTACAGAAAGCGCTGCGTGGGTGGCAACGCCTTGAGGGTCGCAGAGTAGATGAGAGGCGCCCGATAGGTTTGGATAGGTTGGCCCAGTTGTTGGCTACACTCCCTGCCACATGTTCATCTCAGTTTGAGGCGGTGTTGTTCCGAGCCGCTTTTACGCTAGCATTTCACGGGGCGATGCGAGTAAGCGAACTGGTGGCAAGGAACAAACAGGATGTGGCAGGGGGTTTGTGCCAAGAACACGTTCAGATCAGAGGAGAGGCGATGACGGTCTCCTTTGTCAGGTCTAAGACCGATCAAGACGGGATGGGTGACTGCATAATCATACGCAGGATTCCCGGGTCCTCCATGTGTCCGGTAAAGTGTTTAGAAGATTACCTAGCACGAAGGGTGGCATTATGGGGGGGGACCTTGTTGAGACACGCGGACGCCACCCCACTGACGAAATTTCAGTTTCAGCGGGTGCTTGCGATGTCAATTGCCGCTGCGGGCTTGAACCCGGGCGAGTTTGGGACCCATTCCTTTCGGATAGGGGCTGCTACGGAAGCTACAGCCAGGGGTCTTAATGTTGAACAAGTGAAACGAGTGGGGCGTTGGTCCTCCAATTGTTATAAGAGGTATGTGCGGTTGCACATGTTGTAAAGCTGTAATGACGTACTCACGCCTCTTGTTTTTTGTTTGGTTTTCAGTTGCGCAAGCCTACGAGGCGGGGCGGACTATGCAGTCGACCCAACACCGGGCCAGCGGTCAGACATCACCGGCTGTGAAAAAGGAGGTGTGGGTCGTGGGCCACTCATACGTGAGGCGTGCCGCGGACGTATTCAAAGCAGGTGACATGATTCACGTAGCTGGGGAATACGGGTACAGGGTGTCCTTCTACGGAAGAGGCGGTCTCTGTATTGACCAGTTTCAAGCATATTTTGAGGATTTGTTAGGGCGGACGAGGTCACCGCCGTCTATAGTCATAGTGCATTTAGGGGGCAATGATTTGGTCACCACCGGTAGACGACTTCTCCTGGAGGCAATGCTTTCCACTGTAAGTTGGTTGGCGAGGAGAGTTCCGGGGTGCACAATTGCGTGGTCCCATATGATCCCACGAAAGGTGTGGCGGGGGGCTATTTCTATTCCTGCTTTGAATCAGTCTGTTAGAAAGCTTAATAACAAAGTGAGTAGGTTGTTCCGTTCCGGGACATTGCATTCTATTTCGCATGGCTGTATTAATGATGACAGTATGTATTCGGGGGATGGTGTGCATTTGTCTCGGGTGGGGAATGAGTTACTCATAGGAGACTTCTTTGCATGGTTAAAAACGTTAAAGCATGACCTTTAGGTAGGAGCTTTGTGGGGGGTCCGGATAGCCGGTCAACTATCCGGACCTGTGGCGGTAAGGTCATGATCGGTGAGCAGTAATTGGAAGATCCCTATGAGTGGGCGTCACCCAACACGGATGGGAGCGCTCGGGAGAGGTGGCCTTTGGCCCCTCAACGGGGAGGCGGTCCTGTCTAAGGAGAGGCCGCCGGAAGGAAAGGAAAGGCGGTCAAGGCCCCTTCCTGTGTAGGAGGGGTTACAGCCCCCTCCTGGGGAATTTCCCGGGGCCAGTGACGTCTGCGACGGCAGATGTGGTAAGTTGTGTGGGGTTTGGGGGGAGGTCTACGCTACCTTCTAGATACTCACACGAGTCCTCGAACGACCTTTAAGTGGCGTCGAGTTTATTGGGGCCCCCGTCAAGTCAAGGGAAATTGGTAGTTGCACTTGAGGTACGCCTCAGTGCTGTCGCCCCTCCCAAGTGGGGGGGGGGTATTTCTGGTTAGGGATCTTGACACCGGTTACGACCTTGCCGTTGGCCCTTAAACGTTAGGGTGTACAATTTCAATATTTCAAGAAAATGTTTTGTAGGTTGTTAGTTCGGCTAGGAGAACCTCTGTATTAGAGAATCTGTTAAGGTTAGCCAAACATCGCAATGTGGTAATGAAATTGTACATTAATATGAAACTGTTTTTTGTTTTAATAAATACGGCCGGGGAGGGTCACTCCCTCCCTCTTCCAAAAACTTCAAGAACTGTTTCCGGTTTCCCTCCTTTGGGGATTGTGTTGAGAGGGGGTGGCGGGTATCTCAGCCATATGGAAAGGGGCGACCACTCGGTCCCCCCGAACGTATGGCAGAGTACCTCGATCCCCCCGGGAAGCCATTTTGGGCGGGAGGCGCGTCTCGGCTGGTATGCCCGAAGCGGCGTAGCCGGGGCGCGCCCTTTCCCGCCCTAGAGTGGGCTGGCCTAGACACTGACGCGGCTGGCCACGCCCTCGGGGCAGGCAGGGGCGGGTTTACGCCCGCCCTGAAGACGGATAAAAAGGGACGCAAGACCAGAAGACATCCTCTTGTTCCTGTGCTCTGAAGCTGCACCTCCCTGAAGCTGCACCTCCTCGCTGCACGTGAGCTCGAGACGGAACGAAGAGCCAATTTTGACCCACCCACCAGCCCCTGAAGACAGCCAGTTGTTTGTAATAAAATGGATCCATAATTCTGTTTCGTTTACAGGTTGTGGTATTATTCGTGTTGATATTGAGTGTGTAATAAAGTTGGTCGATTTTATGTATGTTTTGTGATTAAAGATATTCGGTTTTTAGTCTCCATTTATAAGCATGCTTATTTTGGTCATAGTGGCCAATGTATTGTTGGTTTAGTTAGCATTGTCGTATTTATTTTGGTCGGGCGGTAAGGTCATGATCGGTGAGCAGTAATTGGAAGATCCCTATGAGTGGGCGTCACCCAACACGGATGGGAGCGCTCGGGAGAGGTGGCCTTTGGCCCCTCAACGGGGAGGCGGTCCTGTCTAAGGAGAGGCCGCCGGAAGGAAAGGAAAGGCGGTCAAGGCCCCTTCCTGTGTAGGAGGGGTTACAGCCCCCTCCTGGGGAATTTCCCGGGGCCAGTGACGTCTGCGACGGCAGATGTGGTAAGTTGTGTGGGGTTTGGGGGGAGGTCTACGCTACCTTCTAGATACTCACACGAGTCCTCGAACGACCTTTAAGTGGCGTCGAGTTTATTGGGGCCCCCGTCAAGTCAAGGGAAATTGGTAGTTGCACTTGAGGTACGCCTCAGTGCTGTCGCCCCTCCCAAGTGGGGGGGGGTATTTCTGGTTAGGGATCTTGACACCGGTTACGACCTTGCCGTTGGCCCTTAAACGTTAGGGTGTACAATTTCAATATTTCAAGAAAATGTTTTGTAGGTTGTTAGTTCGGCTAGGAGAACCTCTGTATTAGAGAATCTGTTAAGGTTAGCCAAACATCGCAATGTGGTCATGAAATTGTACATTAATATGAAACTGTTTTTTGTTTTAATAAATACGGCCGGGGAGGGTCACTCCCTCCCTCTTCCAAAAACTTCAAGAACTGTTTCCGGTTTCCCTCCTTTGGGGATTGTGTTGAGAGGGGGTGGCGGGTATCTCAGCCATATGAGCTTGAGTAACTTTGCAAAGGCGGCTGAAAGGGCAAGTTCTGGCGAACTCTTCGAGTAGATAAGCAGCTTGTACACTGAAAAACCGAAGAGAAGACATCCACTATGTGACTAATTATGTGATATGGGTTTTGTGTGAGACCCAAACTTATATTTGCATAATTTAACTCAAAGCAACTCTTTTCATGAGTGAACTGCTCTGCTGAACAGTGACAGTGCTATTTACACAAACGGTGTCATCAAGGAAAAGGGAAATATTGCCAATGAAAACGTTATTTCAGTGGTCAAAAATAATGGCTTCATCATGCAAAAACTGTCTCTAGAAATATTCGAGCTTAAAATACCTTTAAAATATGTTGACAATCTAGGCATTGGATTATTCAACATGTTGTTGCCGTACGGAAGCAGATCTGCTCAGTGGGCAGTGTCCTGGGTGTGGAAACATTCAGCTGCTGGCTGAGTGGTGTTTTCCAGACTATCGTGGAAATAAAGGGCCGGATGTAGGTACGCTCAATTTACCTATTCAAGCAAGAAAGGAGCAAGGGGGATTAAGGTGGTTAATGTATGACAGGTCATGTAGGGTGGAGCACGGTTACGTTGGTGGCTATAGCAAATGGGCGGACTATGCCCGCAGGTCAGTGCAGTGGCCCCTGTGCCATATCCTAGATGGGGCAAAGTGAAAACGTCCTCATTAACAGTGGTACACTGCTCGAAAGACTGTAAAGCGCTCTGATACCTTCGGGTCTAGTTCGCGTTATATAAAACTACATACACACACACACACACACACACAGAAAATGGAAATATCCATTTGAATTATGGAGAGATTAGGAGGTTATCACTCATTGAAAGTAGATTCTCCTTCCATTTGCATCTTCAGTAGCTGCTTCAGTCTCATTCACTTCACTCTGAGCACCACTTAGCAGGAGTGTGTGGATTGACGGCTCTTTTCCGAGGGGGAGGGTTTCCTCCTTCCAATGGCAACTCCTTCTTCACACTGGCCACCAAAGAAGGGGATGATTTAGCTTTCTGAAAGCTGTCATCTTCAGCTCTTACATAAACCAATTAAGGAAGTACTGTGGAACACAAAATTGAGCGAACAACAAGCAATCAGCAACACTTTACCGCACTTACCTCCTCCTCCTGGTCGCGAAAATGGACTCTGTGTAACCACCGCCAAATTGTAGCCCCAGTCTAGGTTTTGGTTTTAGCGTAGTCTTTTCCACACAAGCCAAGGGTCTCTAAAAACCGTGTGCCAGCGCCCCCGGCTCCCCACAAGGGTGGGAGAGGAAGGGCAACAAATACACCTCGTACGGGTGAGCTCTGTTCTAGGCCTTGGGTGCCTTTAAGCGTATTTCTTCACTTTGCCTCGCTTACTCTGCGACTCAGCGACCAAAAAACCCGACGTATGAGGGGCGTGGCCGACTGCCGAGCATGGCGGCAGCTTGAATCGGGAGCTCCTGAAGGCTGACTGGCCCGCTCAAACATCCGTACGATCATCCGCACCTTAGCCCGCCCGAAGGAGTGACATCGGCTCGGGGAAGCAAGCGGCACACATTGATCCGCTCCCGGCAAGAATCAGACACCTGGAAGTGTTCCATTCGGCGGCGGCGTATTGGGGCCTCCACCTGCCCAGCAGCACCGGCCTGGCGTGCTTGGCGGACCCGACCGGAAGTCCGCCCTGCTCGGCTGGAGGGCATAGACTCTGACCGGCGCCCGCAACCTTCAAAAAAAAAAAGTAAGGCATCGGCGCTTCTAGTGCCCAGCGCAGCAACCAGCAGACACAGACACGGCTGCCGCGCCAGGGACCGGGGGAGCGTTTCTCCCGCACACGGGGTGAGCGCCCTCGCGGGCGGAGACGTCCCTGTCCCTTGGTGGCGCCATTTTGGGACGGCCGGGTGGCCCGCTTACACGGCGAGATAAGGTGAAACGCGCCAAAGTCCACATTGCCCACCCGCAGTTCTATGAATCGGACTTTAGCCCGAAATTGCGTAGGGGGCGGAAGGTGCTCCCCGTCTGGTGGCACCTGCATGTAAGCCAGCGGCGACTTCCATAGCGACGCAGGGAGAGTCCGTGCATGCGTGGGCCAGCCTGGCCTGGCGGCTCTGACACTCGGAACACAAAACCAACTGAAGGGGAAAAAAATATAACCGAACGCTACCTGCGAGGTGCTCCCTGCTCAGGAACCGCAGACGGCACATCACAGCGCCGCAGCAAGTCATGGTGCAACAGCCACGGAGGGACAGACTACACACGTGGTGAGCCGCTGAGACTGGCCCGCAGGGCAGTAAAAGACCCAAACTAAGAATCGCGGGGCTACAGTGCACTGCAGTTCGAGCTCCTGCTATCTACAAGAGCAGCGCCTGGACACATACAGCCTGGTGCCCGGAGAGCCGTGAGGCTAGTGGGAAGCTGATCCTAGGACCACTGCGGAGACAGGGCACTACAGTGCCAAACACAACGCTATGGCAGGCAAAGGCACGAGGAGTGCGACGACGCAAGCGAGGCTTGATAAATTTGCGTACACTCAGCATGGCCACTCACAAGGAACTGGGCGCCATTCCGCTGGTGCCACCACAGAGACGAACGGGGCAGGAAAAGTTACCCTAGAAGACATTATAAAAACCCTCACTGAGGTCCAAGCGACAGTGGGCACCATTTCCTCAGAAGTCAACCTGCTGAGAGCAGACTTTAAGAAGATGTCAGAAAGGGTGTCCCAAGTGGAGGTGGTTACGAAATCGCTCATCGAGGACACCTCTGATCTACAGGTAGCGATGGAGCGGATGGAAAAGGTCACTAAGCAACTAAAGGAAAAGCTGGATGATCAAGAGGGGCGTTCCCGAAGAAACAACGTCCGCATCCTAGGCCTTCCGGAATCAGAAGGGAAGGGCGCCATGGACCTGTACATCGAGGATCTTATCAAAACCAAACTGCAGCCTAAAGGCCTGTCAAACTTCTCCTCTGTTGAGAGGGCGCACCGGGTCCCTGGGGGTCCGGCCAAACCGGGAGCCACGCCGCGGCCAGTACTGGCTAGACTATTCAACTTTAGGGACAGAGACGCCATTCTGCAGGCGGCAAGGGTCGCACCACCTGTAAAAGTTCAGAACTCGACTCTGGCCTTCTTCCCGGACTATACGGCTGAGGTAGCCAGACGCCGGAAATCCTTCACTGAAGTGAAGAAGACGCTACGTGACAGGGGCCTGCCTTATTCAATGCTTTTCCCCGCCAAATTGCGGATTGTGGCTGAGGGAAAGACGTGGTTCTTCGACACGCCTGAGGTGGCACGAGAGTGGCTGGATGGATGGAGGCAGGTGGGCAAACCCCAACGCCCACACAGGGACCGCCAGGACCACCGCAACGAGAGAGCGACGGAACGCCGGTCAACCAGCCCGGCAACTGAACAGGGCGCCGCCGCGGGACTAGACTCTGATCTTGAAAGGGACCCATTTGATTCCGGACAACCTATCAGGGGTTGACCGGCTGAGCTGTATGAGAGACGACATGAATACAGCCCTTGGGACTTCGAGCTGATGGAACTGAGTAGGGCGGGCACTGGCCGGTGCCTGTAGGGGACTCACCAACCCCACGAGCAAGTAAGACTGGATAGGGAGGGAACTAAGCACTCTGCCAAGTTGGGGATGCGGGCGGGATTTCGTCCGTGGAGCAGGGGAGCAGGGAGGGGGTGGGGGGGGAGAGTTGTACTGTTATGGTTATGGTTACTGGTCATCACTATGTTCGTAAAAGGCACAGCCGCGTTGCTGGCAGTCAGAGCCCGATATCCCGAAGCACATCTCAGCATACAGGATACACCACACTACTGCATACTGGAGTCACGGGTCGTAAATCCAAATGGCACAACGAGAGCAAGTAGCACCCACTGAGGGCGCCCCTGTGATGACAATGGTTCCCCCACTGAAACTGCTCACATGGAACGTCAGAGGGTTGGGGGATAAAATTAAACGAGGTTTGGTACTGCAAACCATCAAACGCCATAGGCCTGAACTGGTATTACTTCAGGAAACACATCTGGCGGGGACTACATGCAAAGCGCTAGACAGACGTGGTTACACCATGGCAGTACACGCTGAATTCACTACGGGCTCCAGGGGCACTGGGATACTCCTTAAGAAAAACTCATCCTTTTTGGTCAATAGCCACAGGACGGACGACCAGGGACGTTTTGCGGCACTCTCTGGCCAGTGGGAGGGGAGGACCCTCAATGTAGTGTCTGTGTACATCCCCCCGGCGCTGCACTCTACAGCACTGCCGGCACTCGGGCAGTTTCTTATTGATCTCCCGGAGGGTGATATGATCATTGGGGGGGACTTCAATGTTATAGCAGACCCCTTGCTAGACACCTTTCCCATACGAGACCGCCTGAGAGGGGCTGCCACGCTTCCTGGTTTCCTGAACGCCCTGGGCCTCACTGATGTGTGGCGCCAGCTGAACCCCACGGCGACGCAATACACGCACTACTCCGCCACCCACAACAGCCTTTCACGTATTGATTTCTTCTTCTTTCTGGGGGTGGGACTGGGTTCCATAGACAAGCTGGAAATTCTACCGAGAGGCATTTCTGACCACTCCCCAATGTCCCTTCACCTTACTACCAAAGAACAGAAGCGCGCCAGAGTGTACCCGATATATCCCAATTATTTACAGATCCCGGGAATCAGGAAAAAACTTAAACTGACTACAACACACTACTTTAACGAAAATGTGGGCACAGTCACCTCACCCTCGGTGCTCTGGGAGGCGTACAAAACGGTCCTACGCGGCGCATCCATATCGGCAATCACTGGGCACAAAAGAGAATCCAGAGCTGAACTTGCAAATTTAGAATTGGCACTCCACACAGCGAACACTGCCCACATGTCGGACCCCACCCCTGACACTGCACATGCGTTACACCTCCGGCAGCAGCAGCACCAAGCGCACCTCACCACGATCACTAAGGGACACCTGGCGAACACCGCACACCGAATATATGATGTGGGAGACAAGGCAGGGAAGATGCTGGCGTGGTTAGACAAACGGGGTGGAAGTAACAGGGGGATACAACGCCTATATGATACTGAGGGACAGCTACAGACTCACCCGGAACAAATAGTGCACACCCTGGCACGCCACTTTCAGGGGATATACACGCCGACACGATCCGTCACCGAACAGGAGGCGCTGGCGTCTCTCGAGAACATCACAATCCCTGTGCTCTCTCCTGATGCACAGCAGGAACTAGACACGGACCTGACAGAGGGCGAGATCCAATTAGCGATACAAGCATTGCAATCCGGCAAGGCACTAGGACCAAACGGGATACCTGTAGAATGGTATAAGGCGACAGCCTCGGTGCTGGCCAAACCCCTCTTGGACATGTACAATGAAAGTGTAGAAAAGGCGCTGCTCCCACTCGACCAGCGCACGGCCACGATCGTGGCCATTCCCAAACCAGCCAAGCCGCCAACTGAATGCGCCTCGTACCGGCCCATTTCATTGCTCAACACCGAGGCGAAGATCTTGGCGAAACTCCTGGCCAGCCGTCTGACTCAACACCTGCGCACCCTGATACACCCCGATCAATCGAGCTTCATGCCTCACAGGAGCACAGCGCTGAACCTACGGAGGGTGCATGGGGTGCTGGCGCGGGCGCATCTTCTTTCGGACCAGGCTGTGATATTATCCCTAGACGCCAAAATGGCGTTCGACCTAGTGGAATGGGAGTACTTGTTTGCTGTCCTGACCCGGATGGGATTCGGCCCAAAGTATCTGGCATGGGTGCGGTTGCTCTACACATCGCCGGTTGCGCAGGTGGTTGCGAATGGTCACATATCGCCATCCTTCCCACTGGGACGAGGAACTAGACAAGGATGCCCGCTATCACCCCTTCTATTTGCATTAGTGTTGGAACCGTTGGCAATCCTGCTCAGAGCAACGCCACTGTTCCGGGGCATCACTTGGGAGGAAGGGTGGGAGGACAAAGTCTCCTTATATGCAGACGACATGCTGATCTATATGATCAATCCCAATGAGGGGGTCCCTGCCCTGTTGGCTTTATGCGATGAACATGGCAAGGCATCGGGTTACACCCTGAACTGGTCCAAGTCCATATTATATGTACTCAAGGGCCCGGACCCAGTGCTACAAGCTGAATGTCCCCTAAAGATAACGACCACCTCCTTTAAGTACCTAGGTATCTTTATTACTGCCGATGCGGCGGAGTTTTATACCGAAAACTTGCTGCCGCCTCTGGCACGCTTGCGTGCGGACGTCAAATACTGGGCTACACTACCGCTGACCCTCCTAGGGCGGGCGGCGCTCTATAAAATGATGGCTCTCCCAAGGTTTCTATATGTGCTTGAAAACTCCCCCTATATGGTGAACCCGCGATACTTCAGACAGGTGGCTGCATTAATATCCAGTTTGCTGTGGAGCAATGGGTCGGCACGAATAGCGCAGGGTAAATTGGTGAAGGGCTGGTATGAGGGAGGGATTGCACTGCCCGATCTCCAATTATATTATTGGGCGTCCCAACTTAAGATAATCAATCACTGGATCCACGTCTCACGGGAGGACCCCGCGTATAAGGCGGACTGGTCACAACTGGGGACTGACGGCATGCTTTCAGTGCTATACAATTACTCGCAAGTAAAGACCCTACTGGGCCCGACGCTTCATACGGCGGCGCTATGGCATATAGCACAATCACGTCTGGGGTGGAAGGGGAAAATCACCAGGCTAACACCACTGTGGGACACTAAAACACTGGGAAACCTGCGGTCATGTAAGGGATTCGCACAATGGGATGCCATAGGGATCTCAGTGGTGGGAGACCTTTGGGACAAGGGCACGCTTCTTGCTTTCCTGCAGCTCCAACAACAGTACGGTTTGGGCCCCACTGAAACATTCCGATATGTGCAAATCCGACACGCCCTGCTGCAGGCGATCCCACCTGACACCACACTCCCAGACTCATCACCACTGGAGGACAGGTTACTGACCGACTTTATGGAACAGAAGGCAACCTCTCTCACGTATAAAAAACTGATTAACAACCTGCCAGACCCCACACAGAAACTTAAGGAGAAATGGGTGGGGGAACTAGGTGACATGGATGATACAGAATGGAACGAGGCGCTTGCCTCACCGCGAGAGGTAGGCATATCGGCCAGATTCCGCTTAGTGCAGCTCAAGATTTTACATCGAACCTACTACACCCGTACTCTGCTTCACAGAATACAGAGGGCTCCACACCCATACTGCCTCAGGGGATGCGGGGAAGAGGGAACGCTCCTCCACACGCTATGGGACTGCCCTCAGATCCGGGAAGTCTGGAGGCAGATTATGCGCACGATCTCCCAGGCCGTCAAAGTATCTGTCCTGCCTGAACCCCGTAAGTGCCTGTTGAACATTTGGGACCCTACGGACCTGGACAGGTATGGACAACTATGGGTCACGCTGGCGGTGACGGTGGCCAAACGAGACATTGCGCAGAGGTGGGGTGTTCCGGAGTTGCCAACGGTAGCGGGGTGGATAAGGAATATGGACCTCCTAATGGTAAAAGAGAGGGCAGTCTATGTGCTACGGGCATGCCCCCGCAAGTGGAATAAGGTATGGACGCCATGGAACAAGTTTAGGGGAGAACCATGTGAGGCCCTGCCGGAGGGCGAGGACTCGGACTCAGAGGAGGATGAGGACTAGCCGAAATGGGTTTCCAAGCAGGATGCTGGGGGGGGCCGGGAGGGTGCGGGAATGCAACACCACCTTGGACGCAGTGCTGTGCAGGTGTAACGGCTAGGGAATGTCTGTGGATGACCACACTCAATTGTTATGTGATGACCATAGTTGGGTTTTATTGTTTTTACTTTTTATGCAAAGTTACCATTGTTAGACTCGGATGGATGTATCAGGAAAGTAATGTCAAGGAATGACATATGGACAGGAAGCGAGAACGTGCCATAATCTGTGTATGCTGGTCACTCCTAATTGCTCCGTGCAATGAACGTGATAGAGATTGATAGTTAAAGAACCACGATATGTTTTGTTCATTTCTCCTGCTTACACATGCTAGTGATATGCAAAAGTAACCTACACGTGTTATTCTGAATATTTCTTTTGACTTCCTGACAATAAAGAATTAAAAAAAAACCCGAAGTATGCTACCTCCGGTGACAGGCAACCAATTCGCCCCTACAGCAGCAGTAGTTATTGTCGATAAGCGATGTACATCGCTCTTCAGTGGTGTCAAGATCCACCAATGGCTTGTGAGAGCAGGGTGATTGATCGCGTCAGCATTTCGGGGTTAGTGGGTGACTGCGCGTAGGGGGGCGTGAGCGCAGACAGAGCAGAGCGGACACGAGCCGGTTGCTGATATGGCCAGGTACAGCTTAGACCCCCTCCTCCCTTATCCATACTAAGACAGTAACATGCTTATCACAAGGCAATTTTTTTGATTAGGGAGTCGTTAACCCCCCGACCGTATTTGTTAACATAAAATCAAATCAACAATTTTATATATAATAATATGCTGAAAAAACCATTACATTGGTTACTTGGATAGGTACAGGTGTAATTTTGCTAACCTTATCATATCTCTAGTACAAAGATATTCCTATCCGAATCTAAACATACAATAATCAATAGTCATAATAATAACATTTAATTTTCTGTGTATTCCTATTTGAGCCTACGGCAAGGTCACTAACTGGCGCCAGATCCTTATCAAATATGCCCGCACTCCAACGGAGTGCGCATGCGCTGTGGGCCGGTTTACCGTGCGGGTACTTCTCCCCAAGGTCACCCCTGTACGACCTTATGCCCGACCTCCAACCGGAGTGCGCATGCGCAGAGGGCCCATTCCCCGTGAGGGTAATCCCCCCCAGGTCACCCCCGTACGCCCTGTAAATTATCTCCATAAGGGTCCCTTGCAGTTACGCGCCCTTTTCTTGCGCCATTTGTGCACGTGCGGGGTAGCCAAGCAACCTACTGTAAAGCGTGACTCCCCTCCCCCGCACCCATTCAGCCAACCGGCTGTCAGTGCCCCTGGAGTTCTATGAGAGACCACTTGTCCCTCCCCCTTGTGTGATGCCATTCAAGAATGGCGCCGCCCTCTAAGGACCTTAACTTTACTGCTCACCAATCATGACCTTACCGCCTGACCAAGGAATCGCACTAAAAATATGACAATAAGCATAACCTTTTCAAGGAAACATTCTCCTAACATAATGGGAAAGAAAAATGATCACACATATGAATAGACATAACCATGTCAACTTGAAGGAATAGCACTAAAATACGACAATAAACATGACCTGTTCAAGGAAACAATCTCCTAAAATAATGGGAAAGAAAATCATCACACCTATGATAAACATAACCATGTCAACCTAAACATGAAATTCCTAACAATACACCCTGTAAACCCTGCTTTTAGGAGACGGTGGGTGGGGAAATTAAAATACAGCCTCCTAGCGAGGCTGTTGTCCTTAAGGGCAGGCAGTGGGAGCGGCAAGCAAAGAGGAAGACTCGGCCGCTCCCCAGCCTTTTATTCTAAACCCTAGTCCGGCCAGGCCGGTTCTAACCAGCCTAGCGTTGAAGCGACGCGTGCCCCAGAAGTAATTAAGTCACTTCCGGGTCATGCACCAAGAACGTGTAGAACAATCCTTGGCTGGGTGTGCCTGTCGCGCCCCCATTGCGCGTGACAGGCCGGCCCAGTGTGGTCCTCAGGGGCCGGCAGAACCGCCATATCTGCGGCGTGTCCGATGCCGGCCACGCCTTCCTATGAGCGCAGAAGGGGGACTTAAACTAGGTGAATTGTTTGATAATAATCTCTCCTTAAAAGCCCAAATGGTTTACGTACCTAGGCAAGCTTTGGCAACTTAAACTCTTAGATTGTTATTGACTTTTAATGATCACACTTTCACATACATGCTATTAATTCCCTGGTCCAATCTAGACTGGACTACGGCAATGCAATTTATCTAACTGCCACAGAAATTCGCTGCTTTAGATGGTGCAAAATGCTGCCCAGAAATCCTTTGCTTCGGTTGGTGCAAAATGCTGCCCTCCAAATTTTTAATGAGCTACATAAACAAACGCACAACTCTCTCGTCTTAAAACAACCAAAAAGGCTTTATCACATCGAAGGCTTAAAGCCGTGGTGATAGTCCGTAAAGGTGCACCACAATATCAACCTTATTTAATTGTGCCTAGGCCCCGTACTGATATCTATAGAGACAGGGCCTTCTCTGCAGCTGCAGAAACAAGGCATTTTTTAGCCGATGGGGAGATATAAGCAGACATGCTCATCTGAGTCAATGGTGTTGCCACCTATGGGCGATTATACCTTTGTGAGCTTAACGATGGTAGTAGTTGCTTTGGCCCACATGCATCATCCCGGGATTTTGCGAGTTCTAAAGTGCGAAAAATAGCGATTCGCATTTTAGAATTCGCAAAACGGGACGCATGATTATTTTCGGTAAATTTATGCGATTTGGTAAAAATCGCAATTTTTACCGAATCGCATAAATTACCGAAATACAATTTGCGAATTCGCTATTCCCATTGGTTCCATTGGGAACTGCCAAAAGGCCCCTAGGAAGCAATGGGAAGGCATTAGCAAATAGCGATTTTCACTTTGAAAATCGCAATTTGTTAATGCATTTCATGGGTGCAGGGGGGGGTCCAAAGGACCCCCCCATGCACCCCATAAATGTATTTTTCGCATCATGTTAAAAATGTGTTTTCAGCGTTTTAAACACTTTTTGCAAATTTACCAAATTTCACCCCCTAATTGCGATTTCGCAATTTTAAAAGTAATCATGCATTGCTTTTAAGAAATCGCACATTAGCGATTTCTTAAAAGCAATCACAATTTTAGAAATCGCAAAAATCGCACCGTTTGCGACTCCAAAAATGTTTGATGCATGAGGTCCTTAGTTATTTATTGGACGATGAGTAGAACTAAGGGTTCCATAGTGGTGCGTACGTGCTGTTGAGGTGTTAGCAACGCTGCACTCACCAAACGTTAATTGAACAGCAGTGTAACCCACGAAAAGGATGGTTGCTGAAGTAATGCTAGCACTTCGCTGATGACCAGTAAAAAACCTCATTTCGTTATGGCGATCTGAAATTTTATTTATGATTGGAACGGAAGTCTCCCTTACTGAACAGTATTACAGCAGAAAGGTGAGCTTACTGAATCGACAGTCTTGTCCCCCTCCTAATTTTAATGCAGCCCATCATGCATTGCGCCCTCTTCTAGTGTTGATTTACATATTAACAGACAGAGAGAAAGGTTGACCCTCTGCCCCGGAAAGTTTTAGTATTGCAGACTCGCGTTTGTATTTTATGCTGATTAACAGAGTATGGCGCAAAAACTTTTAACATAATGTGAGTAGATCGGATTCATTAAAATATATATTAATGCCTGTAGTAATAAAAGAGAAATGCAAGGAGAGTTTCTATGCAGATATTTCGCAAAGGATTGTGAGGGACATGGCTGTTGCTCACATTCTTAGGGCACTGCAGAGTTGCTTAGGTCGAGCGGCAGCACGATTGGGCTGTTAGCAGTATCGGCAGTCTCTGAAAGGATGAATTTCCGCCGGCTGCTTTTCTAAACGTCAATTTGTGTGTTTGTGTTCTTAATTGAGTGCTGATCGGATGGGCCGCCTCAAACATCGCTTCCGTCTGTAGCACAAGAGCACTAAGGGGCATATTATCAAGGGGGTTTATCTCCGCTTTTTTGGCTTTAAAAGCCAAGAAAGCGGAGATAAAATTATCTCCCTATTACCTAGCTGTTGCTAACACCAGTTAGTGACAGCTAGTAGGAGATAGCGACCATCTTGAGCCCCACTTTGCATGTCAGTGATATTTATCACTAATGACATGCAAAGTGGGCGTGCCAATATATTAGCGACTGAAAACAGTCGCTAACATCGCTATCTCCTATTACCAACTTTTGGAGATATTCGTGCTAAGCGCGAATATCTCCAAAAGCTAAAACCTGCCCTGAGCAGTTCTTAGCCATGTTATCCAATGGGAGGTGGATAACATGGCTAAGAGCATCAGCTCGCTAATGCATGAATATCGCTGACTTTTCAGCGATATTCATGCATTGTGGACGATTTTTATCGCATTTGCGATAAACCTTGGTAATACCAAGGTTTATCTGCGATAAAAATCGCCGCAGCTCAGCGTTAATTTTTTCACGCTAACCAAACAATAGCGATAATTATCGCTATTGCTTGGTAATATGCCCCTAAGCTACTACAGATCACTTACTTTGTAGAATCATACATAGTCGTTTAAAACTACTTTGTTAGCAAGATAGTAGACTTCTATGCATATTTGTGACTCCCACCTTCGGTTTTAATTTTTTTCTTAGGAATGTTAGACTCAGTTATGTACAACGGACGCGATGTGAAGAGTATGCAGACCGGTGTGCATTTCTCAATCATTACCAAAAATTGGCCACGCAGCCGGGCCACAAAGAAATAATAATAAAACAAGCATTGGCATAGCCAATAGGTCTCACATTTGGGATCTCATAAGTGTTTAGCCATGCAACAGTTGGTGTTGTTGCACCAAGGATATTCTGCTACATATCTAAATACTTATAGGGTCCAAAAAGTGAGACCTATTGGCTATGCCAATGCTTGTTTGTTTTTTGTTGCTGTTTTGTTTAAGTTGCAAGATCTACAATTGCTGGACATGGTTTTTGTTAACAGTTCTTTGCATCAAATTAACTTGTTTTCATTGCTCTGAATGTTGTTTCCATTCTGGTTGTAGGAAGCAGTCATTCCCGGTAGTGTGGGAACTGCCTAGCTGTGCGCACGGGCCGAACTTTGCAAATGAGAAAAAGCCTGGTGCAGGCGCAATTTACAAATGTGGAGTGAGTGAGCCCCAGGCAGCATGACTCATTCACACAGGAGTTCATGCACTGCACCTGTATACTCAGCCTGGTTTAAGGAAACTCGACCCGCTCCCTCCCAGTAATCGAACACATATTTACCAAGAAACTCTGTGAAGAGCCTGCGTGCTGAACTGACGGCTGGTGGTGTGTGTGCCTGGTGAAAGCATGCACTGACGTCTGGTGGTCTGTGTGCCTGGTGAAAGCGTGCATGGACGGCTGATAGTGTTTGTGCCCGGTGAAAGCGTGCACTGATGGCTGGTGGTGTGTGTGCCTGGTGGAAGTGTAGACTGACGACTAGTGGTGTGTGTGCCTGGTGGAAGCGTGCACTGATGGCTGGTGGTGTGTGTGCTTGGTGGAAGCGTGCACTGACGGCTGGTGGTATGTGTGCCTGGTGGAAGCGTGCACTGATGGCTGGTGGTGTGTGTGCCTGGTGGAAGCGTACACTGACGGCTGGTGTGTGCCTGGTGGAAGCATGCACTGATGGCTGGTGGGGTGTATGCCTGGTGGAAGCGTGCACTGACGGCTGGTGGTGTGTATGCCTGGTGGAAGCGTGCACTGATGGCTGGTAGTGTGTGTGCCTGGTAGAAGCGTGCACTGACGGCTGGTGGTGTGTGTGCCTGTTCCAAGCGTGCACTGACGGCTGGTGGTGTGTGTGCCTGGTGGAAGCGTGCACTGATGGCTGGTGGTGTGTATGCCTGGTGGAAGCGTGCACTGACAGCTGGTGGGGTGTATGCCTGGTGGAAGCGTGCACTGACGGCTGGTGGGGTGTATGCCTGGTGGAAGCGTGCACTGATGGCTGGTGGTGTGTATGCCTGGTGGAAGCGTGCACTGACGGCTGGTGGTGTGTATGCCTGGTGGAAGCGTGCACTGACGGCTGGTGGTGTGTATGCCTGGTGGAAGCGTGCACTGACGGCTGGTGGGGTGTATGCCTGGTGGAAGCGTGCACTGACGGCTGGTGGTGTGTATGCCTGGTGGAAGCGTGCACTGACGGCTGGCGGTGTGTATGCCTGGTGGAAGCGTGCACTGACGGCTGGTGGTGTGTATGCCTGGTGGAAGCGTGCACTGACGGCTGGTGGTGTGTATGCCTGGTGGAAGCGTGCACTGACGGCTGGTGGGGTGTATGCCTGGTGGAAGCGTGCACTGACGGCTGGTGGTGTGTATGCCTGGTGGAAGCGTGCACTGATGGCTGGTAGTGTGTGTGCCTGGTAGAAGTGTGCACTGACGGCTGGTGGTGTGTGTGCCTGTTCCAAGCGTGCACTGATGGCTGGTGGTGTGTGTGCCTGGTGGAAGCGTGCACTGACGGCTGGTGGTGTGTGTGCCTGGTAGAAGTGTGCACAGATGGCTGGTGGTGTGTGTGCCTGTTGGAAGCGTGCACTGATGGTTGGTGGTGTGTATGCCTGGTGGAACCGTGCACTGATGGCTGGTGGTGTGTAGGCCTGGTGGAAGCGTGCACTGATGGCTGGTGGTGTGTGTGCCTGGTAGAAGCGTGCACTGACGGCTGGTGGTGTGTGTGCCTGTTGGAAGCGTTCACTGACGGCTGGTGGTGTGTAGGCCTGGTGGAAGCGTGCACTGATGGCTGGTGGTGTGTGTGCCTGGTAGAAGCATGCACTGACGGCTGGTGGTGTGTGTGCCTGTTGGAAGCGTTCACTGACGGCTGGTGGTGTGTGTGCCTGGTGGAAGCGTGCACTGACGGCTGGTGGTGTGTGTGCCTGGTGGAAGCAGGAGCATTCACAGTGATAGAAGACACAAATGAAACTGTCGAAGAGGGAGGGGGAGAAGGGAGGGTGGAGTGCGAGTAGAGGAGCATGATTCACAGCTAGAAGACACAAATTAAGCTGACCAGGAGGAAGGGGAAAAGGGAGGGGGGTAGTGCAAGCATAGGAGCCTGATAACAGCAATAAAAACATAGATGGCAGCTGTGCACTTTCACAAGCTCGTGAACGCAAGCTGTAGACCAGCAAAAGCCTCTGGTGGCACTTTTAAAAGCCACTTACTAAATGTCTCGAATTGTCAGCGCATGCGCTGCCTCAGGTGAGACCTAAAAATACCATGCAGCAACTTTGCTAAGGTCTCTGGCTTTAAAACAAAAGAGCTCAATGAGGTGAAATTTAGCTGCTAAACTTCAAAAGTTAAAAAAAAAATAATAAAGGCATCCTTCCCCTCAAGCCCAATATGCAAGCAACCAGGCTCTTCCAGTCAGTGTTGCTGGTACAATTTCTGGAGTGGGGGTGCTGCCAACAATGTTACATCACATAGGGATTGTGAAAAATCCAAGTCATTGAACAAGTGTAGCAAAATTGTGGTAAGGTATCCAGGACAAGGGGGTTGACCCTAAGGGCTGGCACACGTATATACTGTTCCTTAATAATCTACATTGCATGTATGGCCGTTATGACCTAAATGTTCTTATCCTTTATTTACTTGTTTGAAACTTAGGACCAAGTACTCCTGTCATAATAGGCTTGCTGTCATAAAATGAACGGGCGTGTGGTAGGTGTGAAAAAGTGGTAGTGAGCACCACAGTTGTCCTATAAAACTGGCATGTAGAAAATCTGATTCCCCAAAGATCACAATGCGGGCCCTAGCCATGAGAGATGGCACAGCCTTGGGATATTTGGTAATATGAGTAGCCATAACAAGTGTGCACCTGCTGTATGAGGTTGTATTGAAGTCAGTCCACTAGACTGGCAATATCAACCCTTGTCTTCTCAAATGGATCTCCAGACATGGGCAGTAGTACAAGAGGTGTGCCCTCTGAATATCCAAACTACAATATCAATGCGACACATTTTCGAAGACACACTATTGAAAATAACATTTCGAGAGGGAAGTATGACTACATTTTCTATACCTAACTAAACCTAAATATACCTATTCAGCACACATATCTTCAAGATATGTAAATGTAGAATTAGGATAGTAAATATATACTCCCCTATATGCACTTATCTTTTGATATTTGGTCCCTCAATATTCTGCCCTCGATATTCTTGCACCAAAATATTGTTGGCGATGATATTCAGTAGAACAACTCCTACAGGGAGACCCTTGTCTACTACCCTGGCCGCACAATGAACTAGCACATCCAGCAGGTCCGGAACTACTTCTCTGTATCTGCTATCCTTGATGTGCTAGAAGAACATGGGATACAGCTATTCCCTGGTTTTCCTGACCTCTCGGTGCACCCCAAAAGAAGTTCAGATTCACCGGGAAACAACAGTCCTTGGCTTGAACAAGGTCCTAGGTCAGCCCCAGAGCTCGCTGTACAGCAACCCATCTTCCCATGCTACCTTGAAGCTTTCAACAGCTTCATTTCTCATGTTCTGTCAGATTGAACTAACCTGAATTCCAGATCCCACAGGAGTGATGTACTTTTCTACACTTTTCCATATTCACAGCCAATCATGCACAATAGTGATATGTTTATTAACAGCTGGGGGAAAGGTAATGGGATGAGAGAAAGAAACACTGATGGCATCACTCTCTGGTTGCTCAAGTCTGCTGATTTGCAGTGTTTATAGCAAGAGAAACTCATGATAAACAAATGCTCCAGACCATGCCACCGACCCTGGAATCAGAGCCTGAAGGAAACTTTCTCCTTGAAACTACTTGGGGATGACCCGGGTGTGAACGTTCACACGTATGGACATGCATGGTTCGGAAAATCTGTAATTGACCATCCACTCAGAAGTAAAAGGAAAGAAGGGATAAACTCAAAGTGGGCGTCCATTAGGGAGTATGAACGAGCACATCATGTGATCTGCCGCTGTTTAAATGTTGCTGGAAGAGAATTGCCACCACCAGGTTTTAGTGTGGACCGAATGTTTAATGAATGAACGAGTGCTTACCAGTAGCATATGGGCAGCTTGTGCGAATCAATGATGGAGGGTACCAGAGAAGTAAATGGCTACATGGATCTAAGGAATGGTTTAATGGTTATCGGAAGGAAACAGGACGCGGATGGGCATTAGTGAGACATCTGAGAGTACAGTTCCACTGGTTAAGAAGAGGTATCTGCACCGTCTGCAAAGGGAGCCTTGTTGAATGTGAGTTAAACCCTGGCATGAACCTGTGGCCCTTACTCCTCCAAATGAAAAAGTAGTTTCAATTATTGGGATCCAGCTAGGTGACTGCCTTTGGAGTCCACACCTATGTG
This sequence comes from Lissotriton vulgaris, assembly GCF_964263255.1. Taxonomy (NCBI): domain Eukaryota; kingdom Metazoa; phylum Chordata; class Amphibia; order Caudata; family Salamandridae; genus Lissotriton; species Lissotriton vulgaris. Next base: position 69,736 of record NW_028251479.1, on the reverse strand, counting down.
GGTGGGAGTGGTGAGCAGGGGAACATACAGGAGCGCAGGTGTATCAACAAAGAACCAACTGAATCCGCCACACAGTGATGGATGTATACGGTGGATAGACAACATTCTCCTCCAGAGCTCCCTAGGGCAAGCCATTGTGCTATGGATCCTAGTGGGGAAAATAATCATTATCCCTCAAGCTGGGCGACTACACTCTGATTGGCGGATCTCAAGGGCTGTGCCTGTGTCCTGCTACAACCATGGGGTATTCAAAGTCCACAGTGCAGGAATTTAACCAAAGCATGACACCGTCAGCCATGGCATGGTGTGCATAACAGCACTCTCCCACAAACTCACTGACACTCAGGGTTGGATTGGGATCAAAAATAGGTCCAGCACCCTAAAAAATACGTCTTTTTTCAAAACACTGCTTCAGTGTTTTAAGTATTATACAAAGAAGGAGGGGTAATCTATAAAAGATGCATGTTTTATTAACTTCACTAAGAAAAAAAAATGCAAATGTTGCCAGGACTCTTTGTGCATGGATTAGTTCACAATGGTGAACCACACATGACTTTAAGGGAGGCCACTTCGGCTCAGGCACCTTAGGTAGGTAATAGAGGCCTATCTGTCTCTAGAAAGGCCGCTCAGGGCCCTTCTGACCTGGTGGCGGCACCTGACCTGCACAGACACAGCCCATATCAGCCACCATGCTGTCCAAAAAGCGGCCCAGAGCTGCAACTCGGATACCAGCCTATTGCTCAAGTGCCCACCTTATAAATCCAACCCTGCAGGCATTGCTCTCACCCTCAGTGAAGGGGTGGCACTCAGGGCTTTAAGTGGGCTGAGTACCAGCAATTTTTTAAAGGGGGCCTCGAAACGGGTCCCTAACGGGCTCTTTTTTGTGCCCATGCACAGGCGGTCCATTTTTTTCCAGACTGCAATGACAGCAGGCACATTGATGTGCACATGCTCACACTGCTCACTTCTCGTTAGTGGAGAAGTTATGGCATGACGTTAAGCCAGGTGAGCGTTGTAGGGGAAGGGAAATCCTTTAAATAGTCATTTTCTCTCTGGATTTCCCTTCTCTTTTTGAAACTCAGGAGCAGCAACATTGTCGTGGTGTGACCAGGGCTTTAAGTGAAAGCTTTTTTCATATTATATACAAGCCATGGTTGCTACTTATTTATCTTATACAACTAACAACCATTGACGATTCCAATAGTCCTGACTTGTTTATAAAAATCTGGATGCAATGACAGAAACAGCAAAATACAAGTCGGGCGGCACACTATGCTAAGGGCTCGTCTGTGGCTCACATGCTTTAAGTCACGCCCTTAGTCATATTAAGCTTCCAGCAGAGATATCTGAGACCCAGTGAAGTACTGGAATGTGGATGGGCAGGTACTCAAAAAAACATGGCTCAAACACTCCAAAAAATCAGTAAATGCCTTTCTGCTGGTGTACCTGTTGCAAATGATTAAACACTCAGCTAGCACGTACCTGTCAGGCAAATATGCCCTGGCAACGCCTAGCTCTACCTCTCCCACCACTCCACTTCCCCCACCGGGCCAGCACACATCCTAAGAGAGGGAGCGTAAATGGCTCGGAAACACAGCCCTGGGTGCAGGACGGCCTTAATACACCTGTTCACTTCACGTTGATGCCACCTGCAGTGCTGAATGGTCTCGTCTGATGGTAGAATCTGAGCAGACCTCCTTGCCATGCCGGCTGTGCATACTGCATGGCTTGAAGTATTTCTTCAGAGGGGGACGCCTCCGCAGCCTATCATTGATTCCATCTCAGCATCCTTCTACCACCACCCTACACTTCCTTTCTCGTTATGTTACTCTTGAAGGTTTTTTCCACCTCTTACTTTGTTCCCTACTGATCTCTGATGTTTCTGTCTTTCTCTCGAATGCTTGGTCCAAAGACTGACTATTAAAAATAAGTCCTGGTTCCAGTGGTCCCCAAAAAAGAGTGCAGCGTAGGGCTAAGATTAATGTGTGTCTGTTGTCATTGGAAAAGGCCCAGCCTGACTGGGGCCTGGGGACACATCTCTACTGATGAAAGTTGACAGACTAAGGCAGGGTACCAGCTCGGGCGAGTGTACAAGGGCCGGCTCAGGAAACCAATCCACAGTCCACAAGGTGCTTGAAAGTTGTTACGGGATGCATCGTCCGGACACGAGTTCAATAAACCTCGTATTTTAAAAGGTCGGGAAAAAGGTATTTATGTGGGCTGCCAATGAATACAACAACAAGGCTAGATCTCCACTCTGATTCTTTAGGGGGCTCGGGCTGTGGCAGCTGGGTGTTTCGGTGTCGCGCACAGCTGGAAGCTGGAAGTCCATGTATGGTGCATTTACCTTGCGCGAACCATCGCGATAATTACTAACAGATGGTGCTGCTGCTGGCTCCCGCGAGGTAAATGCCATACATGCATGAGTACTAATAGGAAACAGTGCAAAATATGCACAAGTTTAAAGTAAAGCCTGGAACGATTCCAAGAGGTCCCTCCTAGCAGTGCACTGCCTAGGCGAGACCTAAAAACGAGTTGTGCACACGCGCGCAATGAAAAAGGTGCGGTGCACGTCACGCACATGCTTGTGTGTGCGATAGTAAGCTGGTTGCCGGGAAAGTAGCACTTTCCTAAGCAGTCTACTAAATGTCTCGGCCAGACCAGCGAAGAGCTGGATCAGGCTGAGACCTAAAAATGGAAGGGAGACCCACACCAATGGTGCCAGGACTGAGAGTGGCTAAAACACATGTGCCAGAAACACATGGCCTGGTACTTACAATCTGTACATGTGTGGCTGTACGCAGGATCTGGAAACATGTGGCCTCGTATTTATAATCTGTACATGTGTTCCAGATATTAATATTTTAGGTGTGTGGCTCGTACATGTAATCTGGATAGCTGTGGCTAAAACGTGTAATTAGGGTATGTGTGACTGGTTCTATAAATGTGAACATTTGTGGTTGGTACTCACAATTTGCATAAGTCTGGATGTTGATATAGTGATTATTTTTCTGTGAACAACTTCACTTTACAGAGCTACAGTTGTCATGTGTGTTCTTTCCTCTCTGCAGGGGAAGCTCCAGGACTGGCTGTGTCCTTTGAGGAAAGAGATGGGACACATTCTGGAGTCTAAACTCAATGAGGAGGGACAGTGTAACACCCTGAGGGTGAGTGGCAGGTGTGAGTGCTGCGCAGATAAGGATCAGTTATTGTGTATGTGCAGCTCTGTCTATGTGCCTGTCCAGGTAAGAGATACAGATACAGGTAGGTCGCTCCCTCCCCCCGCTGCAGCTCCACCTGCTCTTGTGCCCTGCATCCCTGGTCTCTTTGCTGCCCATCCCTGGGTGCTATTCTTCCTCGCCCCACCCATTTCCCACTGCTCACTCTCCCACCGCTGCTGCCCCTGTGGCCTGCCCCCCCACACCCATTCGCTTCCCCTGCCTCCCGCCTCCCAGCTGCTCCTCCCTCCCAACTCCAATTTAAATGGTGAAAACTGCACAGCCACGCTGCTGGCGCTCCAAAGACGCGCCTAAGGCAAGCCTGTCCACGCCTGGATGCATTTGGGAAAAAAAACGACTTTTTTTTAAAGCGGTCCCTGATATGGTGGTCAGCTGAGCCCAGCAGGCCACCATTCCTGGGAGGGTCTGCCATTCCCAATGGGGTCGAAAATTGCGAGAGGCTCATTAATATTCATGAGCCTGTATTTGCGACCCCATTGGGAATCGCTAAACAGTGTCATAACACTGTTGTACATGCATATTAGCACTTTGCAAATCATGAGTCGCAAAAAACTCGCAATTTGCGAGGCGCTATTTTGAGTGTTGTACATCTGGCCCTTCAATCCTTCGGTCCATCATAGGACACATCTTGGATTCCCCCTGTCAGCCAGGATCTCTCCAGAGGAGGATGATCTCCTCACACAGGTGGATGACTGAAAGGGTGCGGGAGGGACGTAAATGACATGTTTGGCTCTTGGCCACGCCTTGCTCTTCACAGCTTTATGAACAGAGCAGACCATTTCAGATTCAGTCCTGGGTTAACCTGATCCTACAGTATTAGTTTCAAACTCTGAGTCACTGCAAAGGTCTATTTAAGGTACTTTTATGGAAATATCTAATTGTTTTTATTAGGAATCAATTATAAATTTTTGAAAATGTGGGCAGATCACCATTATCACCTGGATCTCACCAGAGCCGGTCATACCTGAAATAATCTCATAACTCATGTTCGAAGTGGTCTATTTTGCGCTTGCAATAAACTGCTTTTAAGAGGGCAGAGGAGACCTGAATATCACACCCCAGAAGTGTAAAGGTGTTATTAGACCAGGAGCACATGGCGAAGCCTCAGGCCTGGAGAAAGAGCTGGTCCGTAGGTGAAAGCACCATCAACAATACTGAACATTTATCACCACTGGCACGCGACCATCGGCTGCATCCAGCCCGGATCTCCGCTGTGACAGGTGATGACATTCAAGCAGTGGTAGAAGTGGGCGGGATCGGAAGGGCACGGCGTGCCCCTACTTTTTAAATTTAACACAGTCCGTTCCCCTACTTCTTTATTTTAAAAATGCATCCCGGGACGGCAGGGCTGGTCTAATGTAAAAAGTATTGCGAGACGGTCCAGCCCTGTGCGATGCAGATTGAGGAAGGACTTTGAAGTCGCCACAACCTCCTCCCCCTTCCCCTCTAAATCTGGAGCCAGGAGCCTGCCCAACAACACTGTAGGAGAAGTGTTTCACTGGAGGTGTAATCAATCAGCAGCGAAAACGGCTTCCTTTGGTGGCCGGCTGCTGCAGTCATTACACCTCATTAAGTAACGGGCCCCCCTGCCTGCCCCCACTGTGAACAATTCAAAAGTCACATCAGACTGATGACGCCACAAGGAAAGGAAGAGCACTTCAGGTGTGGAATTTGTGACAGACTGTGCCCAAACTTTGGCACTTTTAAAAACAAGCATTTGCAATGCAATAGGTCTCGCATTTGTGAGAGTTTAAGCTATTGCCATTATAAATGACAATGACTTTTATTTATGTTTTAAAAACCAACAAGGAAATAAAAGGCATTGCCATTTACAATGCAAATAGCTCAAACTCTCACAACTGCAAGACCTATTGCATTGCAAATGCTTGTTTCAGTAGGGAAAGGTTTGAGGCAGTTTTCCATTTTACTCCTTAATGATAGTAATAAACAAAACAGTGAGATGTCATGTTGGCTATACCATGCAACACTTTAGTACTTTCTCCACCCTACAGCTAAAGTTGCACTTGCTGCAGTCACACCCTCACAAAAATTAAAAGGCTTTACACTAACCTGCCTACCCGATGGATTAACCTGAAGCAGCGCTTCCCTAGTGCTCCGCAGTGGTAAAATGACGAGGGGTACTTAATCCATTTTTTAAGATTAGGTAAATGGCGGTCCATTCACTTCCACAAATCACACTTGCACAGAGTAAAAACGTGGCAAACCACATCACCTCAGGTGCACTGCTCCTGAAGGAGAACGCAGGGGTTAGCGCTCCATTTAACACATGTGCCAGATCGGATGCGCCATGGCCACGTATGGGATGCACTGCCCCTCTCTGTGCTGTGGCATACATTAACTGGGTACACCATGCGCAGACGGCACACTGCGTCCTTACACATTCATTGCGGTAACTCACACCTGCATTGTGAACAGCGCATTAGTGAAAGGCACGGCAGACCTGATATTTGAAGTCGCTGGTCTGTCTTTTATTGCAGGTGGGTGCCCATCTCAAAGGGGGGCAGATATTCCCCTGCAGATGGGTGCACTGATGCCACCTACCTGCAATCTGGTGCCTGGGTGCCCTGAAACCTTCTTGACCCTCTCACAGGGGGTGACTCTTTGCCTTTGTGCCTGTGGCTTAACATGGCATTAGTGTTAAGGCAAAGGGTACTCTTATTTACATCTGGGTGCACCTTGCTGGGATCACTTTGGTTCACCTTTAGTGCTGGCGAGATCTAATTTACAAAGGAGGCGTGCAAGTGTCTGATGACCCTTCAGTAATCAGAGATGGGCGAGCCACTGAAAGCTCGAGCCAGAGCCTTGGCTTTGGCTCCCTTCGAAGTACTCTTTGACCCTTGATCCCAAAATGAGCTCTGAGCTTTGATGTTGCTTCTGTCTGCCACCACACTAACCTAAAGTGCCAAGAATGAAAGAAAAACAGATTGACCTCAGAATAAGTACAGGAGGGGGAAATAGATGCCCATCTGGACGATGAATGGCACAATGTGAAATCAGAAAACCGAGGAATTTTCCAGGCTTCCTCATTTGACCAAACTGTTGGATCCTAGTCAAATATTTTCCCCATTGCATTTGAGAGCACTCTGAAATACAAGAATTCAGGTATGTATTATACAAGTATCTTTTGTGTCGCATTTATATAAACCACAATGCTACTCAATGTAAGAATATATGGCACATACTGAGTGCACATGACAAAGGACTTGCCTATTATTTTACTAATTTCATGGAAGGGGTTAGAGGGACATCAATATTTGATAAGTTCATATTTTAAAACTGTCATTTTTAATAAATCTCTCAAGGCAGTGATAAAATGTAATGTGCTAAGCTGAAACACTTGTGCATGTTGAAGAAAGGCACTTTTTAATTTTTAGGAATCTTTTTCATAAATGTATGTTTGTTACGCAGTTTACTCGTCAAACATCGTCAGGGCTAGGCTCGCACTGGGCTCCGCTCGGTTCCCCTTGTTAATTTATTTACTCGTTCATCTCGATCTGTAAATCTATAGTGCAAAAATCTGGCCCACACACATCCGCTGTGCCCCGGAGCGCGATATCTATAATATAGCCCCAGTGGCATGAAGCAGCCTGTTTTTTTTAGGTGTATATATTCATTTTTTAGTGCTATTTCTAGACACATTACCAGGAAACCAGGTGGCAACAAATGCTGACTTCATGACATGTTGCGTGAAGCACATAAAAAATGTAGGACTACAATTTTACATTGACAGAGGGGCACAGAATGATGTAATCAACAGTACTCCCCAACACGTCGGGTCTCCTGTCAGAATTTAAACCCAAATTTTATGTTCAGAAACAGTTAAAAAAAATAGAGAAGTGATGATGAAAGAAACTGAATGGCTCGGAGCACACTTGGGTCTGGTTCCACTTATAAGCGTATTTGGGACATTCTGTGATTGAAAAGGTATCCAACATTGTAAATGTATTTTAATGTCATTAACGCATATATTAAACCTCAAATAAACGTGTATCCATTGGTTGTAATTAATAACGTTTGTTATAAGCTGTAACTGGTCAGTAAAAAGCCAAACATACCAAAAGTTAGTATATTTTGCTCTTTTTAGTCACACCTCTGACTCCGCCCCCTGACACAATCCTCTGTTATTCCCTCCTCCTGATGCTCCGCCAACAGTTCCCCTACTTTTTTTCCCCCCACTTCGACCACTGCATTCAAGTGTTCATAGAAAGGGCTGATCTGTAAGGTAGAAACACTATCAGCGATTGTGAACATTTATCACCACTGGCACGCGACCATCGGCTGCATCCAGCCCGGATTTCCGCTGTGACAGGTGATGACATTCAAGTGTTCATAGAAAGGGCTGATCTGTAAGGTAGAAACACTATCAGCGATAGTGAACATTTATCACCACTGGCACGCGACCATCGGCTGCATCCAGCCCGGATCTCAGCTGTGACAGGTGATGACATTCAAGTGTTCATCAGAGGGTCTTCCAGTTGTAGAACTCATCTGTGGCCTGGCACCTACAATCTGTGTAAACCAATGACATCATGCAGTGTTTTTCCTACTCTGTGCCTTTCATTCCATAGTGCTTTTCAACATACTAAGCGCTATTCCACCTGACAGCACTCAACAGCTGAGGGCTTCGTCATTCCTGCAAAATACTGCTTGTCTGATCAGGGCTCTGTGCACCAGTCCTGTCTGGCTCAGGGGGATTGCGCCATCATACAGCTCACCGACTGCTTTCTGGGCACTTTAAATGCCACAGGACATGTGTTACCTAATTAGCCCTTGTGAAGTATTTGGCGCCACTTCTTCTAAGACTTCATGGGTCTGCTGAAAATGTTTTGCCTCAATTTAGACTTTAGTCACTGCTGATAATCTGTATTTGAAAATACACACTACATTTTACTCCTCTGTTTTTGCTTATGATGGTTTTGATGGCCTTGGAGCTCTGCACACTTTGCCACTGCTAACCAGGGCTAAAGTGCTTGTGCTCTCTCTTTTAAACTTACTGAAATTGGCTCCCACCCAGTTGGCATATTTAGTTTACTTGTAAGTCCCTAGTATATTGGTACTACATGTGCTGAAGGCCTGTAAATTAAATGTTATTAGTGGACCTGCAGTACTGATTTTGTCAACCACTTAAGTAACACCAAACATGTCTCAGGCCTGTCATTGAAGCCTGGGTGTGCAGTTTAAACTGCCGTTTCGACCTGGCAAAATAAAACTCTTACCAGGCTTAAGTGTTCATTTTTAATACAGATGTCACCCCTAGGGTGACCCTCCACATCCCAAAGGCTGGTGAGATAGAGGCATACCTCTCTACCAGGACTGGTGAGACAGAAGCATAACCCTCTACCAGGACTGGTGAGACAGAAGCATAACCCTCTACCAGGACTGGTGAGACAGAAGCATAACCCTCTACCAGGACTTGTGAGACAGAAGCTTAACCTCTCTACCAGGACTGGTGAGACAGAAGCATAACCCTCTACCAGGACTTGTGAGACAGAAGCATAACCCTCTACCAGGACTTGTGAGACAGAAGCATAACTCTCTACCAGGACTTGTGAGACAGAAGCATAACCCTCTACTAGGACGTGTGAGACAGAAGCATAACCCTCTACCAGGACTAGTGAGACAGAAGCATAACCCTCTACCAGGACTGGTGAGACAGAAGCATAACCCTCTACCAGGACTTGTGAGACAGAAGCATAACCCTCTACCAGGACTGGTGAGACAGAAGCATAACCCTCTACCAGGACTTGTGAGACAGAAGCATAACCCTCTACCAGGACTAGTGAGACAGAAGCATAACCCTCTACCAGGACTGGTGAGACAGAAGCATAACCCTCTACCAGGACTAGTGAGACAGAAGCATAACCCTCTACCAGGACTGGTGAGACAGAAGCATAACCCTCTACCAGGACTTGTGAGACAGAAGCATAACCCTCTACCAGGACTAGTGAGACAGAAGCATAACCCTCTACCAGGACTGGTGAGACAGAAGCATAACCCTCTACCAGGACTAGTGAGACAGAAGCATAACCCTCTACCAGGTCTGGTGAGACAGCAGCATAACCCTCTACTAGGACGTGTGAGACAGAAGCATAACTCTCTACCAGGACGTGTGAGACAGAAGCATAACCCTCTACCAGGACTGGTGAGAGCGAAGCAAAACCCTCTACCAGGACTGGTGAGATCAAAGCATAACCCTCTACCAGGACTGGTGAGACAGAAGCAAAAACCTCTTCCAGGACTGGTGAGATCGAAGCATAACCAGTTACCAGGACTGGTGAGACAGAAGCATAACCCTCTACCAGGATGAGTGAGACAGAAGCATAACCCCAAACCAGGACTGGTGAGATCGAAGCAAAACCCTCTACCAGGACTGGTGAGATCAAAGCAAAACCCTCTACCCGGACTGGTGAGATCGAAGCAAAACCCTCTACCAGGACTGGTGAGATCAAAGCATAACCCTCTACTAGGACATGTGAGACAGAAGCATAACCCTCTACCAGGACTGGTGAGATCGAAGCATAACCAGTTACCAGGACTGGTGAGACAGAAGCATAACCCTCTACCAGGATGCGTGAGACAGAAGCATTACCCCCAACCAGGACTGGTGAGACAGAAGCATGACCCTCTACCAGGACTGGTGAGACAGAAGCATAACCCTCTACCAGGATGCGTGAGACAGAAGCATAACCCCCAACCAGGACTGGTGAGACAGAAGCATAACCCTCTACTAGGACATGTGAGACAGAAGCATAACCCTCTACCAGGATGTGTGAGACAGAAGCATAACCAGTTACCAGGACTGGTGAGACAGAAGCATGACCCTCTACCATGACTGGTGAGACAGAAGCATAACCCTCTACCAGGACTGGTGAGACAGAAGCATAACCCTCTACCAGGACTGGTGAGACAGAAGCATAACCCTCTACCAGGACTAGTGAGACAGAAGCATAACCCTCTACCAGGACTGGTGAGACAGCAGCATAACCCTCTACTAGGACGCGTGAGACAGAAGCATAACTCTCTACCAGGACGTGTGAGACAGAAGCATAACCCGCTACCAGGACTGGTGAGATCAAAGCATAACCCTCTACCAGGACTGGTGAGACAGAAGCAAAACCATCTACCAGGACTGGTGAGACAGAAGCATAACCCTCTACCAGGACTGGTGAGACAGAAGCATAACCCTCTACCAGGACTGGTGAGAGCGAAGCAAAACCCTCTACCAGGACTGGTGAGATCAAAGCATAACCCTCTACCAGGACTGGTGAGACAGAAGCAAAACCATCTACCAGGACTGGTGAGACAGAAGCATAACCCTCTACCAGGACTGGTGCGATCGAAGCAAAACCCTCTACCAGGACTGGTGAGATCAAAGCATAACCCTCTACTAGGACATGTGAGACAGAAGCATAACCAGTTACTAGGACTGGTAGACAGAAGCATAACCCTCTACCAGGATGAGTGAGGCAGAAGCATAACCCCCAACCAGGACTGGTGAGATCGAAGCAAAACCCTCTACCAGGACTGGTGAGATCAAAGCAAAACCCTCTACCCGGACTGGTGAGATCGAAGCAAAACCCTCTACCAGGACTGGTGAGATCAAAGCATAACCCTCTACTAGGACATGTGAGACAGAAGCATAACCCTCTACCAGGACTGGTGAGATCGAAGCATAACCAGTTACCAGGACTGGTGAGACAGAAGCATAACCCTCTACCAGGATGCGTGAGACAGAAGCATAACCCCCAACCAGGACTGGTGAGACAGAAGCATAACCCTCTACCAGGATGTGTGAGACAGAAGCATAACCAGTTACCAGGACTGGTGAGACAGAAGCATAACCCTCTACTAGGACATGTGAGACAGAAGCATAACCCTCTACCAGGATGTGTGAGACAGAAGCATAACCCTCTACCAGGACGTGTGAGACAGAAGCATAAACCCCAACCAGGACTAGTGAGACAGAAGCATAAACCCCCAACCAGGACTGGTGAGATCGAAGCACAACCAGTTACAAGGACTGGTGAGACAGAAGCATTACCCACAACCAGGACTGGTGAGACAGAAGCATGACCCTCTACCAGGACTGGTGAGACAGAAGCATAGCCCTCTACCAGGATGCGTGAGACAGAAGCATAACCCCCAACCAGGACTGGTGAGACAGAAGTATAACCCTCTTTCAGGGTGCGTGAGACAGAAGCATAACCCTCTACTAGGACGTGTGAGACAGAAGCATAAACCCCCAACCAGGACTGGTGAGACAGAAGCATAACCCTCTACCAGGACTGGTGAGACAGAAGCATAACCCTCTACCAGGACTAGTGAGACAGAAGCATAACCCTCTACCAGGACTGGTGAGACAGAAGCATAACCCATTACCAGGACCTGTGATACAGAAGCATAACTCTCTACCAGGACTGGTGAGACAGAAGCATAACCCTCTACCAGGACTGGTGAGACAGAAGCATAACCCTTTACCAGGACTGGTGAGACAGAAGCATAACCCTCTACCAGGACTAGTGAGACAGAAGCATAACCCTCTACCAGGACTGGTGAGACAGCAGCATAACCCTCTACTAGGACATCTGAGACAGAAGCATAACTCTCTACCAGGACTGGTGAGACAGTACCATAACCCTCTACTAGGACTGGTGACATCGAAGCATAACCCATTACCAGGACTGGTGAGAGCGAAGCAAAACCCTCTACCAGGACTGGTGAGATCAAAACATAACCCTCTACCAGGACTGGTGAGACAGAAGCAAAACCTTCTACCAGGACTGGTGAGACAGAAGCATAACCCTCTACCAGGACTGGTGTGATCGAAGCAAAACCCTCTACCAGGACTGGTGAGATCAAAGCATAGCCCCCTACCAGGACTACTGAGACAGAAGAAACACCCTCTACTAGGACATGTGAGACAGAAGCATAACTCGCTCCTCCTCACGGACAGAGTGGTCACTCCCTGTGCTCCTGGCTGCAACCTGGTATCGTAGCGCCGCTCTGCTGAAGGATCTCTGCCATAACTGCAATTGTCTTCGCCTGCTGTGTGCTAGCGCTTTGCCTTATTAGCGCTATAGATATTGATTTTGGCTGTGTATCGTATTGATTTTGGCTGGGTATCGTAGCGCCGCTCTGCTGAAGGATCTCTGTCATAAATTGTCTTCGCCTGCTGTGTGCTAGCGCTTTGCCTTATTAGCGCTCTAGATATTGATTTTGGCTGTGTATTTACTTTGTCTGCGCGCCTGCCAATAGCGCTCCGCTCTGCTCCTCCCCCGCCTCCATTTTGTTTATTTGTTGTCCTCCTCGTGTGCCCGACCCGCCTCCCAGCTGAGACGCCCTCCCACTAACTTAATACAGCGCTGCTCGGCTGTAAACGCTGTGACTCACTCCTCCTCACGGACAGAGTGGTCGCTCCCTGTGCTCCTGGCTGCAACCTGGTATCGTAGCGCCGCTCTGCTGAAGGATCTCTGCCATAACTGCAATTGTCTTCGCCTGCTGTGTGCTAGCGCTTTGCCTTATTAGCGCTATAGATATTGATTTTGGCTGTGTATCGTATTGATTTTGGCTGGGTATCGTAGCGCCGCTCTGCTGAAGGATCTCTGTCATAAATTGTCTTCGCCTGCTGTGTGCTAGCGCTTTGCCTTATTAGCGCTCTAGATATTGATTTTGGCTGTGTATTTACTTTGTCTGCGCGCCTGCCAATAGCGCTCCGCTCTGCTCCTCCCCCCGCCTCCATTTTGTTTATTTGTTGTCCTCCTCGTGTGCCCGACCCGCCCCCCAGCTGAGACGCCCTCCCACTAACTTAATACAGCGCTGCTCGGCTGTAAACGCTGTGACTCGCTCCTCCTCACGGACAGAGTGGTCGCTCCCTGTGCTCCTGGCTGCAGCCTGGTATCGTAGCGCCGCTCTGCTGAAGGATCTCTGCCATAACTGCAATTGTCTTCGCCTGCTGTGTGCTAGCGCTTTGCCTTATTAGCGCTATAGATATTGATTTTGGCTGTGTATCGTATTGATTTTGGCTGGGTATCGTAGTGCCGCTCTGCTGAAGGATCTCTGTCATAAATTGTCTTCGCCTGCTGTGTGCTAGCGCTTTGCCTTATTAGCGCTCTAGATATTGATTTTGGCTGTGTATTTACTTTGTCTGCGCGCCTGCCAATAGCGCTCCGCTCTGCTCCTCCCCCCGCCTCCATTTTGTTTATTTGTTGTCCTCCTCGTGTGCCCGACCCGCCTCCCAGCTGAGACGCCCTCGCCCCTCCCCCTCCACTATCCATATATGACAGGAGTTCCCGCGCGCAGCGTTTACGCGCAGCGTTCGCGCCCAATCCGCGCCGAAGGTGCGCCAAAGGTAAGCCCGTCTACGCCCGTCCACGCCTGGACCGCGCCCAGCGCCAGACCCCCTGCCCCTCGCGCCGCCCATCCCCCCCGCATTACCTACGACGCCGCCACCCTCCTAGCCCTTAACCCCGGTCGCGCCCCCACCTGCGTCCAAGCCGCTCCCGGACACACCCATGGACCTTTCTCATGCTACTCCTGCAAATACTTCTGCACCGTCAACCACTCCGCTACGATCACACCTCAGATTCCCGACACCAACCACCTACAATGCATCTTGCTCAACACCCGATCGGTCCACAGGCACGCCATTGACCTATGGAATCTACTAGACACCATCTCCCCGGACGTCGCCTTCCTTACAGAAACTTGGATGAACGCCTCCTCCGCCCCAGACATCACCATTGCCATCCCTGAAGATTATAAGATCATTCGTAAGGACCGCACCGGCCACACAGGAGGAGGAATCGCTATCGTCCATAAGAAGTCAATCCGCATCTCAACCAGCTCTGACGCCAATCTCACCAACTCTGAACACCTTCACTTCCAGATCCACATCGACCCCAAGACCACACTCAGAGGCACCCTCCTCTACAGACCACCAGGACCCCGCGCAAAATTCAGTGAAGACATCACGGACTTCATCACTCCTCACGCGCTCCCCTCCAAAGACTACATCCTTCTGGGAGACCTCAATTTTCACCTTGAAAAGATCAACGACCGCAACACCACCACCCTCTTGGACAATCTCGCCAACCTCGGACTTAAACAACTGGTCACATCCCCCACCCACATCGCAGGTCACACACTCGACCCCATCTTCACCTCCAGCAATCATGTCTCCTTCAGCCACACTACGGAGCTCCTCTGGACTGACCACAGCTGCGTTCACTTCACCTACAACAAACCAAAACACACCAACCACCTCCAACCAACTCTGCAAAGAAACTGGAACAAAATCACTACGGACCAGATCTCCGCATCGCTCCTTCTAAACACCCCAGCCCACTATTCTAACGCAAACGAAGCCGCCGCCAACCTCACCCTATGGTTATCCAACACCGCCGACACCTTAGCACCACTGAAGAAACGTCAAAACAAACCTGCCAGCAAAAAGGCCTCATGGTTTAACGATGATCTTAAGAAGTCCAAGAAACTCTGCCGCTCCCTCGAAAAGGCCTGGAAAAAAGACCCAACTACTAGCACCAAGGACGCCTTCAAAAACGCCACCCGCACTCACCACCAACTAATCCGAAAGGCCAAGAAAACAGCATTCAAGGTTCGACTTGACAACAACGCCCACAACAGCAAGGAACTTTTCAACATCGTCAAGGAATTTTCCAATCCCTCGGCCAACTCCAACGACATCACCCCCTCTCAAGCCCTCTGCGACTCCCTAGCCTCATTCTTCCACAACAAGATTGCAGACATCCACAACAGCTTCGACAACCAACCCGGAAACCAACCCACCCTACCTTTTGCTGAACATTCTCCCCCCGTGAACACCCTTAACGACTGGAACCCAATCTCCACTGAGGACACAATCCGCCTGATGAATTCCATCCACTCAGGATCCCCCACAGACCCATGTCCTCACCACATCTTCAACAAAGCAGACTCCGTCATAGCACCGCACCTCCGAGACGTCATCAACAGCTCCCTCAACTCCGCCACCTTCCCGGAAGACTGGAAACACGCTGAACTCACCGCCCTTCTGAAAAAACCCACAGCGGACCCCACCGAACTCAAAAATTACCGCCCCATCTTGCTCCTTCCATTCCCGGCCAAAGTCATCGAGAAAGCGGTCAACAACCAACTCGACGACTTCCTCGAAGCCAACAAATCCCTCGACTCCTCACAATCTGGCTTCCGAGCAAAACACAGCACTGAGACCGCCCTCATCGCAGCAACAGACGACATTCGAACTCTACTGGACAATGGAGACACAGTCGCCCTCATCCTCCTCGACCTCTCTGCAGCATTTGACACAGTCTGCCACAGCACCCTTTTACAACGCCTCAATAACATCGGAATCCAAGGAAAAGCACTTGAATGGATCACCTCGTTCCCCACCGGAAGAACTCAGAAAGTCCACCTCCCACCATTCAAGTCCGAGGCCACTGAAGTCATCTGTGGCGTACCACAAGGATCCTCACTCAGCCCCACCCTCTTCAACGTATACATGAGCCCCCTCGCGACCATCGCCCGCCAACACAACCTCAACATCATCTCTTACGCGGATGACACTCAACTAATCCTTTCTCTCACCAATGACCCCAGCACCGCCAAAACTAACCTACACGAAGGAATGAAAGAAGTTGCCGAATGGATGAAACAAAGCCGTCTGAAACTGAACTCAGACAAAACAGAAGTCCTCATCTTAGGTACATCCCCCTCTGCATGGGACGACTCCTGGTGGCCGGAAGCCCTCGGAAAGGCACCCATCCCGACAGACCACGCACGGAACTTAGGCATCATACTGGACTCTTCACTCTCAATGAATAGACAAGTCAGCGCCGTATCCTCTTCCTGCTTCAACATTCTTCGCATGCTGAGAAAAACTTTTCGCTGGATCCCAACCGAAACAAGGAAAACAGTCACCCATGCTCTGGTCACGAGCCGACTGGACTACGGAAACACCCTCTACGCAGGCATTACCGCTAAACTCCAGAAGAAACTCCAACGAATCCATAACGCCTCAGCCAGGATCATATTAGACATCCCACGCAACGAACACATCTCCGGTCACCTTAAAGACCTCCACTGGCTACCCGTCAATAAGAGGATCACTTTCCGACTGCTAACCCACGCACACAAATCACTCTACGACATCGGACCAGAATGCCTCAACTCACGACTGTCCTTCTACACCCCCTCCCGCCAACTACGTTCTTCCAGCCAAGCCCTCGCCACTGTACCTCGCATCAACAAGACCACCATGGGCGGCAGATCCTTCTCATACCTGGCTGCTAAAACATGGAACTCACTCCCCGCTTACCTTCGCCTTACCCAGAACCACCTAGCATTCAGAAAGCAACTTAAAACGTGGATATTTGACAAGTAATCTTCCTCCCCTCTCTAAGCGCCTTGGAACCCTCTGGGTATGTAGTGCGCTATATAAATTCTCTGACTTGACTTGACTCTTCCAGGACTGGTGAGATCGAAGCATAACCAGTTACCAAGACTGGTGAGACAGAAGCATAACCCTCTACCAGGATGAGTGAGACAGAAGCATAACCCCCAACCAGGACTGGTGAGATCGAAGCAAAACCCTCTACCAGGACTGGTGAGATCAAAGCAAAACCCTCTACCCGGACTTGTGAGATCGAAGCAAAACCCTCTACCAGGACTGGTGAGATCAAAGCATAACCCTCTACTAGGACATGTGAGACAGAAGCATAACCCTCTACCAGGACTGGTGAGATCGAAGCATAACCAGTTACCAGGACTGGTGAGACAGAAGCATAACCCTCTACCAGGACTGGTGAGACAGAAGCATTACCCCCAACCAGGACTGGTGAGACAGAAGCATGACCCTCTACCAGGACTGGTGAGACAGAAGCATAACCCTCTACCAGGATGCGTGAGACAGAAGCATAACCCCCAACCAGGACTGATGAGACAGAAACATAACCAGTTACCAGGACTGGTGAGACAGAAGCATAACCCTCTACCAGGACTGGTGAGACAGAAGCATAACCCTCTACTAGGACATGTGAGACAGAAGCATAACCCTCTATCAGGACGTGTGAGACAGAAGCATAAACCCCAACCAGGACTAGTAAGACAGAAGCATAAACCCCCAACCAGGACTGGTGAGACAGAAGCATAACCCTCTACCAGGATGTGTGAGACAGAAGCATAACCCTCTATCAGGACGTGTGAGACAGAAGCATAACCCTCTACCAGGATGTGTGAGACAGAAGCATAACCCTCTATCAGGACGTGTGAGACAGAAGCATAAACCCCAACCAGGACTAGTAAGACAGAAGCATAAACCCCCAACCAGGACTGGTGAAATCGAAGCATAACCAGTTACCAGGACTGGTGAGACAGAAGCATAACCCTCTACCAGGACTGGTGAGACAGAAGCATAACCCTCTACCAGGATGCGTGAGACAGAAGCATAACCCTCTACCAGGACTGGTGAGACAGAAGCATAACCCTCTACCAGGACTGGTGAGACAGAAGCATAACCCTCTACCAGGATGTGTGAGACAGAAGCATAACCAGTTACCAGGACTGGTGATACAGAAGTATAACCCTCTACCAGGGTGCGTGAGACAGAAGCATAACCCTCTACTAGGACGTGTGAGACAGAAGCATAAACCCCCAACCAGGACTGGTGAGACAGAAGCATAACCCTCAACCAGGACTGGTGAGACAGACGTATAACCCTCTACCAGGACTGGTGAGACCGAAGCATAACCATTTACCAGGACTGGTGAGACAGAAGCATAACCCTCAACCAGGACGTGTGAGACAGAAGCAAAACCCTCTACCAGGACTGGTGAGACAGAAGTATAACCCTCTACCAGGACTGGTGAGATCGAAGCAAACCCCTCTACCAGGACCTCTGAGACAGAAGCATAACCCTCTACCAGGACTGGTGACAACGAAGCATAACCCATTAACAGGACTGGTGAGATAGAAGCATAACCCTCTACCAGGACTGGTGAGACAGAAGCATAACTCTCTACCAGGACTGGTGAGATCGAAGCATAACCCTCTACCAAGATGAGTGAGACAAAAGAATAACCCTCTACCAAGGACTGGTGAGATCGAATCATAACCCTCTGCCAGGGATGGTGAGATCGAATCATAACCCTCTGTCAGGGCTGGTGAGACAGCACAGAAACACAATCCTGTACCAGGGTTTGTGACATCCAGGTCTCAATGACATTGATATTGTCTGCTTCAAACCTCAACTTTCACTGATTGCCCAATCACTTGGATTCACCCTGGACACCCACCTCACCCTCAATGAAGACAGTGCCAGAAAAACAATGATGGCCTCAAACCAGCTCTTTCTACAAAATAAATGAAAACTGTTTCTTCCAGGAAAGTGACTTCATGACAGCTGTTCAAGCCCTTGTACCCTCACACCAGGATGACAGCAATGCCATTCTCTCAGGCATCCCAGACTGTCTATCAAAGGCAGCCTACACGCCGCAGCATGTCTCATCCAGGGCCTGGGGAAATATGATCATAGTGATACCAAAGGGGATGATGGACGGAGCGTTTGAGCAAATCAAACACTCACCCGCAGTCAACTGATCGGGGTTTAATCCATCATCATTCTTTAGCCCACTCAGCCACCCCAGTTCAGACATGGCCATGTGCAAATCAGTCTGACCCTGTGCCTCATGGGAACAGTCCAGCACTAACTGCCAAGCCATGTCTTTGGTTTTGAAATATGATCATATCCCTGCCATCCTGATGGAACCCCAGTCAGTCCCCTTGCCGGCCTGCACCATCATCAGAACCAGCCGCCTCATTCTCAAACATATTACAAACAGCTCCCTGCCTATTTCACAGACAAGCTCACCACTCTGGTGGTTCTCAGCACACAGGCAGCCATGCCATCTTCAGACTGCAGCTCAATAAGTGCAAAAAAGAAGAAAAAACAAGGCAACAGGCCTTTCCGTGCATGCACCCAGGATCTGGTACAACACCCTTGCATTCATCAGGGCCATCTCAACACTGCTCCAATTTAGATAAAAGTTGAAGAAACTCCTCTTTAAAGTATAATTAATTTCAGGGCATTAACTATCCTCAACCAGGCTACCTCTCCTATTGCTCCTTGACTTTACACTTGCATTTGACCCTGTACAGCATTGCGCTGCTCTTTGGCTAAGTTTGTGCTACACAAGTGCTACATACATACATACAAACATGCATACATACATATAGACCTTCAGACTTCCTCCCTTCAATGGGGCCAGAGGGCAATAGCTGATCATATGATGTCATCTGATAACTCAAACCCTCATACTTTACATTAGGGTGACAAAATAAAGAAACAAGCATTGGCATAGCCAATAAAAACATACCTTTTCACCCAAGACTGATCCCCTCCAGCTCGCCTACACTGCCATGCCCTAGTATGTTTCTTATCCCTTACAGAAGCTACGCGCGGAGATACCCCTTCGGGGCTGATTCAGGCGCGATATAAGAATATAAATAAATAAATAAATAAATAAATAGGTCCCACCTTTGGGACCTTATAAGTGCTTAGCCATGCAACAGTCGATGTTGTTGTACCAAGGATATTGTGCTGCATAACTAAACATGTATAAGGTCCCAAAGGTGAGCCCTATTGGCTATGCCAATGTCTTTTTTTTTAAAGGACAAGCAGTGCTATCAGGCTCTGGCTGCCACTTAGTCCGACGCAGGGTAGAAGAGGGATAGAAGAAGAGGGCTAGTAGAGTGGTAGAAGAGGGATAGAAGAGGGGTAGAGGTCTAGAAGAGGGGTAGAGGGGTAGAAGAGGGCTAGAGGGGTAGAAGAGGGCTAGAGGGGTAGAAGAGGGCTAGAGGGCTAGAAGAGGGCTAGAGGGGTAGAAGAGGGCTAGAGGGGCAGAAGAGGGGTAGAGGGGTAGAAGGGGGTAGAGGGGTAGAAGAGGGGCAGAAGAGGGGTAGAGGGGTAGTTTGGTAGAGGGGTAGAGGGGTAGTGGGGTAGAGGGTTAGTAGAGGGGTAGTGGGTTAGAACAGTGATGGAGTAGAATAGGGGTAGAGGGGTGGAAGAGGGGTAGAAGATGGGTACAGGGGTAGAAGGATGGTAGAGGGGTAGGATGGTAGAAGAGTGGTAGAGGGATGGGTAAAATAGGGGTAGAGGGGTAGAAGAGGGGTAGAGGGGTAGTAGATTGGTAGAGGGGTAGTAGAGGGGTAGAAGAGGGCTAGAAGAGGGCTAGAGGGCTAGAAGAGGGGTAGAGGGATAGTAGAGGAGTCGAAGAGGGGAGCGGGGTAGAAGAGGGGTAAAAGAAAGGTAGAGGGGTAGAAGAGAGCTAGAGGGCTAGAAGAGGGGTAGAGGGGTAGTAGCAGGGGTAGAGGAGTAGAAGAGGGGTAAAAGAGGGGCAGAGGGGTAGAAGAGGGGTACTGGGGTAGAAGAAGGGTAGTAGGGGGGTAGTGAGGTAGAGGGGTATTGGGGAAGGGGGAAGTAGAGGGGTAAAAAAGTAGAGGGGTATAAGTGGGGTGGAGGGGAAGAAGAGGGGTAAAATAGGGGTAGAAGAGGGGTAGAGTGGTAGAAGAGGGTTAACGGGGTGGAAGAGGGGCAGAGGGGTAGAAGGGTGGTAAAGGAGGGGAAATGGGGTGGTAGAGGGATGGTAGAGGGGTAGACTAGTAGTAGAGGGGTAGAGGGGTAAAATATGGGTAGAAGAGGGGTAGAAGAGGGGTAGAGGGGTAGTAGAGGGGTAGTGGGGTAGAACAGTAGAGGGGTAGAAGGATAAGCAGTGCCATCAGGCTCTGGGAGCCACTTAGTCCACCGCAGGGTAGAAGAGGGACAGAAGAGGGGTAGAGGGGTAGAAGAGGGGTAGAGAGGTAGAAGAGTGGCAGAAGAGGGGTAGAGAGGTAGAAGAGGGGTAGAAGAGGGGTAGAGGGTTAGAGGGTAGAAGAGATGTAGACGAGGGTTAGTAGAGGGGGAAAGGGGTAGTAGAGGGGTAGTGGGGTAGAACAGTAAAGTGGTAGAAGAGGGGTAGAGGGGTAGAAGATGGGTAGAGGGGTAGAAGAGGGGTAGAAGGATGGTAGAGGAGGGGTAGAGGGGTGGTAGAGGGATGGTTGAGGGGTGGAAGAGGGGTGGTAGAGGGGTAGATGGGTTGAAGAGGGGTAGAAGGGTTGAAGAGGTTGAAGAGGGGTTGAGGGGTAGAAGGGTAGAAGAGGGGTAGAAGGGTTGTAGAGGGGTAGAGGATGGGTAGAAGAGGGATAGATGATGGGTAGAAGAGGGGTAGAAGAAGGTTAGAGGGGTAGAAGAGAAGTAGAGGGGTAGAAGAGGGGTAGAGGTGTAGAAGAGGAGTAGAAGAGGAGTTGAGGGTAGAAGAGGGGTGGAAGGGTAGAAGAATGTCAATAATAATAAGGATTTTAGAGCACCAGCTTCTCAAAGAGTGTCCCGGCACTAAGCAGACTATATGACCCATCACAGCAAAGACCATAGCAAGTTTGGCCTCAGAGGAGCAAAGGATTCTAGCAGTGTGATACAGAAGGAACCTCTTGGCCAAACAAAAAGAGCCAGTACGGCTCTATGGGCCAAACTGAGGCCTTTAAACTGTATCCTCTCTTTAACCAGCAGCCATCGAAGCATCTTATGGTGATGGCGGATATGTCAACCTCTATGGAATTTCAATAAAAGTTGTGCAGCAGCATTCTGTACCAGCAGTCTCCACTTATACCTGATCTGCATAAATGTACATGAGGAAGGGACCTGAAAAACATCTTAACATCCATCCATCAAGTAACAAGCATTTGCAATGCAATAGGGCTCGCATTAGTAAAGTTTGAGGGATTATTATTGTAAATGACAAAGTTTTTTTATTTTTTTATTTTAACTTGTGGAAAATTCTAACTTTGGCATTTACAATGCTAATAGTGTTAATTAGTGGCGTTGCGTGGGTGAGTGGACTTGCGTGGGTGTGATTTGCACTGCGTAGGTGAGAATTGTGCTGCGTGGGTGAGAGTTGCGCTGTATGAGTTTGGTTGTGTGAGTGAGTGGCATTTTGTGAATGAGTGGCGTTGCGTGGCTGAGTGGGGTTGTGTGGGTGAGAGTGAAGCTGCATGGGTAAGTAGCGCTTCATGGGTGAGTGTGGCGCTGTGTGGGTGAGTAGAGCTGCGTGGGTGAGATTGGCGTTGCATGGCTGAGTGGCGTTTGTTCATATTAGCTGTTTTTGAACAAGAAATACTTTATTTAGGTGCTTGAAGCAAATGGAGGACAAAGAACTAACTGTGACTCTCGAGGTGCATTTCATTAGTGCGCACTGTGGTTACAGCAGAGGCGGGAAGCGAGGCAGGGCCTTCGGCCCTGAATAAGTGACTGGAGTCCAGTAGCATGTGGTTACAGCAGAGCCGGGAAGCGAGTCAATAAAAGGGTGCACAGATTAAGCGAGGCAGGGCCTGCGGCCGTGAATAAGTGACGGGAGTCCAGTAGCATGTGGTTACAGCAGAGCCGGGAAGAGAGGCAGGGCCTGCGGCCCTGAATAAGTGACGGCGGGGGGCGGGGCAGCGGAAGCCTTTGATCCAACCCGGATGTCTTCTCAGCCATTCCTCGGGCGTATAACATCTTCCGGCAGGATAGAGTGAAGGGAAGAGGTGGGGGAGTGGCGGTAGTGGTGAAAAAGAGCGTTTCCTGCTCAGTGCTGCCCCTGAACTCCATTGGGAACGCTGAGTCGCTCGCCTTCACGCTCAGACTGTCCCCGGGCCAGGCTTTGAAGGGGTTGTTGGTCTATAGACCACCAGGCCCTGTGGGCTCCTTCCTGGAAGATTTGCAGACAGCTGTCTCTGAGTTGGTGCTGACCACACAGCATTGCGTAGTGGCCGGTGATTTCAACTTCCACCTTGACATGGCGGACGACCCGGATGCGACCAAATTGCTGGATATTACATCTCCGCTGGGTCTTATACCGTTCGTGTCAGGGCCAACACATGAGAAGGGGCATACCCTGGATCAGGTGTTTTCGTCTGTCCTTCTTATGGAGGTTGATACCCTGCCGGTGCTCTGGACTGATCACAGGTTGATCAGATTTTCGGTGCTGGAGAGCACGCGGCTGGATAACAGCGCCTCTACCTTTTCTAGACAGGCCTCGAGAGCGCTGCACAGAGTGACACCTGACATGCTGGAGCAGCGCTTCTGGATCACCCATGCCATCTTTCGGGCAATCTGGAAAGCGACACTGAGGCTTTGCATCTATGGCTCACTGATAGGCTGGATGATCTGGCCCCCAAGGTAGCCCCCCGGTCCACGGTGGCATGGCAATCTGCACCATGGTTTACGGAGGCGCTCCGTGTGGCTCGCAGTCAATGTAAGGTGGCCGAGAGGGCCTGGCGCCTTCTGTATGATGGGGAGGCTAAACTCGCCTATAAGGCGGCGGTGAAGGCCTACCATCGGGACATCCTGGGAGCGAAGAGGGAATATTTGGCTAGGAGGATCGAGGCATCTGCGAACTCCTGTAAGGAGATCTTCACCATTGTGAAGGAGTTCACGACCCCTAGCTCCCAATCGCCCCCTTTAGTTTCCGCGGATGCGTGGGCATGTGATCTTGCCGGTTTCTTTACCAATAAGATCAAGGCGATTCAGGCCTCCTTTGTGGAAGGACCGGAGGATGGAAGCGGCGTCACTGGGGCGGGTTGCGGACCTCCGCACACACCTGCCGCGGTGTTGTCTGTTTTTCCTGTTGTTTCCAGCGATGTGTCCAGGCAGCTGCTGGCCAATCTGAAATCTGGCTCGCCACTGGACCCCTGCCCCGCCAAATTTTTGGCTGGGATGGCAGCGGTGGTGAACCCGCTGGTTAATCCCATCCTCAATGCCTCTTTGAGGGAGGGGAGGGTCCCTAGCTCTTGGAAAAGAGCGATGGTGATCCCCCTCCTTAAGAAACCGGGTCTCGATGCCGAGGTCCTGGCCAATTATAGGCCAATTTCACTTCTTCCGGCCCTCGCGAAGATCACGGAAAAACACGTTCACGGTGTCCTGTCGAGCTTTTTGGAAGCTAACAATCTGCTCCACCCATCCCAATCCGGTTTCCGTCCTAATTTTAGTACGGAAACAGCTTTGCTGGAGGTCACCGAGATCATCAGGGAGACTCTGGATGCCGGCGGGAGGGCCATGTTGGTCATGCTAGACCTATCGGCGGCCTTCGACACCGTCCCCCATAGGGCACTCTTAGCGAAGCTTTATGACATCGGCCTGAGGGGGACGGCGCTCAGGTGGTTCACATCTTTCCTTGAAGGCCGCCACCAGACGGTCTGGGTCTCCCAGAGCTCTGCCGAGATGCCGCCACTGGGAGTTGGGGTTCCACAGGGCTCTGTGTTGAGCGCCACGTTGTTTAACATCTTTATGTCCCCTTTGGCGGCCTTGGTGGAAGCATATGGGGCCCAGATCGTCTCCTACGCCGACGACACGCAACTCCTCTTCACATGCGGGAAAGACCAGGAGTTTGTTGGAGGGAGAATTCGGGACTGCCTCGCATTGGTCTTCGACTGGTTCCAACGGAACAGTCTGAGGGCCAACTCCAGCAAGTCCGAGGTTCTATTCTTTGGTTGCGTTGCCGATCCGGAGTGGCAGCAATGGTGGCCGTCTGACATGAGCCCTCCTGCACAGTCTTCCTTGGTGGCTAAAAATCTGGGTGTCAAGCTGGACAACCAGCTGTCGCTGAGAACACATATCATGGGTCTGGCTGGCACCTGTTATGGAATTTTGAAAATGATCCGTAAATTCCTGCCCCTTCTGTCTGAGGAGCACAGGCGTATTACTGTGCAGGCTCTCGTGGGCTCAAGGCTAGATTATGCTAATGCCCTCTTTCTCGGCCTCCCTGATTACCTAGTTCAGCGCCTACAGTTGGTACAGAACTCTGCTGCCCGGGTTATTTTTGGCCTGCGCAGACGCGCCCGAGCCTCTGGGCTGCTACAGGCGCTACACTGGCTGCCGATCCGGAAGCGGATCCAGTTCAAATCCCTGACTCTGATGCACAAAGCCTTGTTTGGATCAGGGGCTGGATACCTGCGGCAGCGACTGGCCTTCTATCGACCAGTCCGCTCTTTGCGTTCGGAATCTCTTTATAAAGCGGTGGTCTCGCGGGTGAGGAAGGCCCGTGCGGGAGGGCGTTCATTCAGCTGCAAAGCCCCCCAGCTGTGGAATTCGCTTCCTCTTTCGCTTTGCAGCACTGCCAATCTGCTCCAGTTCAGGAAGAGCCTGAAGACCTGGCTTTTTAATCTTTAGGCTGTTTTTACTGTTTCTGTTTTAGTTCTGTTCTTATTTTCGCTGTGTTGTGTTATTTTTACTCTGAGTTGCAGGTGGAAAGCGCCGGGACACTCTTTTCGAGTAGCCGTGCGCTATACAAAAGCGTTATAACATAACATAACATAACATAACATCGTAGCTTTAATTGTGGAGCCGTTTTTGAACAAGAAATGCTTTATTTAGGTGCTTGAAGCAAATGGAGGACAAAGAACTAACTGTGACTCTCGAGGTGCATTTCATTAGTGCGCACTGTGGTTACAGCAGAGCCGGGAAGCGAGGCAGGGCCTGTGGCCCTGAATAAGTGACAGGAGTCCAGTAGCATGTGGTTACAGCAGAGCCGGGAAGCGAGGCAATAAAAGGGTGCACGGATTGAGCGAGGCAGGGCCTGCGGCCCTGAATAAGTGACGGGAGTCCAGTAGCATGTGGTTACAGCAGAGCCGGGAAGCGAGGCAGGGCCTGTGGCCCTGAATAAGTGACGGCGGGGGCGGGGCAGTGGAAGACTTTGATCGTAGCTTCAATTGTGGATGTGGCAGCAAAGCCTTTGATGTGCCAAATGCTGCTGGCAGGGGAAATGATCGTGCAAGCTCGTCCACGAGGAGCTTGTCACGTGATTCTATTTCTCGTGAACTGTTGGGAATCCGGATTGAAGAGAGCCAATCAGCTGCCTGAATAGAGCCTTTGGGGAAAGAAGCAGATCAGCGACATAAGGGCTCACCCCTGTTTTCTATTTCTGCGAAATAGAAAAGGGGCGAGCCCTAAAAACACCTAACGTGCAATTCAAAATGACAGTAGAAGAACAGCAGAAACATGGTCCAAAATACTGAGCCACAAAAGTGGGGTTTATGGCCTTTTACAACTGCTGTTGAGTGTCCATTCTACAATGTCTCTGCCCAGTGCTTCTCTATTAGAACAGACAAACATTTAATTGCAGGCCCAATTCTCAAAATTATTTTAATCTGAGACAAAATCCTAACTTTACCACTTTCGGTATTCACAAAAGGCATTTAGGAGTAGTAAAGTTAGGATTTCTAACTTTACTACTCCTAAAAGCCAATGGTTGCAAAATAAATTCTGGTCACAAATTGCGAATGGTATTTGGTGATTAGTGCTTCATACATCTGGCCCCTGACCATAATTTTGAATGCCTAGAACAATATCATGCACTTATTGCCAGTAAAATAATTACAAATGGCTTCCCCCAGTGTACCGTAAATTAAACGGCATTTCTAACACCTCTACAATAGTTTCCAATTCGGGATAGCCTTTCTGGATATATCCCAGTTCAATAACAGCATGAATGGGTTTTAATCTGAACGAGATTTACTAAGATACTCAGCATGCGCAACCCATGCACACAGGTATTTCACAACAAATTATCTACCCGTACATGTAGGTCATGAATCTTAGAATAATACATGTTCTGTCTACTCTCATGATTGCGTGCACTCCATGAGTCGATCAGTCCCCAGGGAAGCATCCAACTGGGAAAGGAACGAGCCGTTTTACTGACCATAACAGATTTCATTGTAAGGTGTGACTTGTTGAATACAACTTAAGGGACAAAACAAAGGATACAAAAAAGTGATGGATGGAATGCTTGAATTGATCTCAGCCACTGGTCATCACTGGAGGCCGCATCCCAATCCATGGTGATTGTGCACACCATGCCACCTCAGTTTGGACCTAGCTATATGTAAATCAGACTTGACCCTGTTCCTCATTGGAACAGTCCAGCCTGAACTGCCAGGCCAGGTCCTCCCTGAAGCAGAGCACAAGCAAACCAGGACTGGTTTCACCCTTGCTGTGGGCTCTCCAGCCAGCCATAGCTTGGTTCCAGTGGCATAGTGAGCCCGGGAGCCACATATGGGCATACATGGCGCACTTAGGGAGTTAAATGCAAGTACAACAGGAAATGGATGGAATGCTTGAATTAAACTCAGCCATTGGCAATAACCCAGGGCTGCATTCCAATCCCTTGTTTTTCGCCCACAATGTCACCTCCGGTTGTACCAAACATTTGCAAATCAGTGTTAATCCTGTTGCTAATGGGAAAACTCCGGCTAGAACTGGCAGGCAAACCTTCCTTAACGGTAACACTAGCAAACCTAGAACTGTGTTCACCCTAGTTATGGGCATACAGCTAGGTATAGATTGGTTCCAGTGGCACAGTGAGTCCGGGTCCCATGTCTGGGCATACCCAGAAGACTTGTGGCATCAAATGCAAAAACAACAGGGTGATCGATCAAGTGCTTGAATTAATCTTAGCCACTGGCAAACGCTTGGGCCGCATCCCAAACCATTGTTTTTCACATACCATGCTACCTCAGCTAGGAACCAGACATATGAAAATCAGTCTTGACCCTGTTCCTCATGGTAACAGTCCAGACTGACCTGTCAGGCTAGATTCTCCTTGAACTGAAACACAAGCAACTCTGGACCGGTTTCACCCTCGTTATGGGCTCTCTGGCCGGGCATAGCTTGGTTCCAGTGGCACACCGAGCCTGGGACCCTCCTCTGAGCATAGATGTGACTGGAATGGCATGCCTGGTAGTATTCATATCAGTACCCCACAACCAAATGCAGAGCCTGTTGTACAATATGCCCCTACACCCAAACAGTTTTGCAGAGCCTGTCCCTCAGTCTTTATGAAGTGTGTCTCCTGGAGTAAAGCATCCTGGACTTTCTGCTTTTTATGTATGCTTGTCACTTGATATCTTTTACCTGAAGAGTTGAGGACATTGCTAATATTTGTGACTAAGTGTAATCAACACTGCGCTATCGTCTTTGCTCCCATTACGCCGCCCTTTGACACATCATCATTTAAACTAAACCTGCACAATACTAGTCAAACCCCCATGCGTTAACTAAAAGAACATGATAACCACCAACATAACATCCCAATCTGCTCCACCAAGGTCAGATACAGCAGTGTGTAAAGTCCAAATTGTATGGCAACTTGTAACTGTATTCCAATGTGGCCCATTACAGGTCCTCGTCAACACTGCTATGGGAGAAAGAGAACTACAAAAACAGGATACCACTGTGCCCCCGGCCTCCCAACAGAAGACCCAAATAGCTTGTAGGCTCTTAGGCCGTCTGAGCCATGAGCAGTGGGAACAAAAGCAAACTGCGCAATGATCAGTAGCTATGTTTGTTTCGCAACACTAATAAGTATTGGGTGGGTGCGGGGTGTTCAGTTCAGCATCCAAAGTCCATTCTACATCAAGGATATCCCCCCATGATTTGTAGCCCTTGGTACATCCGGCCAAGTACACTAACACCTCCAGCCAGATAAGGGTTGCATCCAGGCAAGTGGCATTAGTGCCGCTGCCCACGTTCTTAAAAGCACTTGGAGGCAGACTGTTGTATCTTACATCTTACTGCTGCTCAGCTTGTATGTATGACGTGTGGAATGTTAGATGATTGGAATGTTGGTGTGCTGTGAATGTCAGTTGGGTGAGGGCTGAGCAGCAGGACACCTGCTCCTGATGAGGTTATCGCTATAACTTATGACTTAACATCTTAACTAATAAAGTAACTTAAGAACCTACAGTTCCAGCTCCTTTCTAATTACTTCATTTGGCGACATTTGGTGATCACTGTCAAGAAGAATCTCCGCATGCAAATTAAAAAGAAAAGAAAAGAGTGAAACGGTGAAGAGAAATAAAAGGTGAAGAGAGTGTAACTGGACTGTAAAAGATCATCGTGGAAAAAGACCAATTTCGAGGTAAATGACTTTTATCTGATGAAGTATGTATGTTTCAAACGTTGTCTGGCACAAAAAGGAAGAACCTCATCAGTGACCTTGCCATCGGTCGCCCTGATACACAGGTGTGCCAGATAAATGTAATTCAAGAGATTAAAGTCAGCTGTGGTCTTTAGTTGTTTAAAAGTTGGCTGGTTGTTCGGGGGCATAAAATCGAGCCTCGGAGAAGAGTGAAGGGCATTTGTCAGCTGTTAAACGATTTGGGAAAGTAAGAGTTTCGAGCCTCGGAGAAGAGTGAAGGGCATTTGTCAGCTGTTTAACGATTTGGGAAAGTAAGAGTTTCGAGCCTTGGAGAAGAGTGAAGGGCATTTGTCAGCTGTTAAACGATTTGGGAAAGTGAGAGTTGCTGCCTCGGTAGTGTTTACATTTAAAGTCGAGCTGCTGTTGAGAACGATTTTGAGGAAAACTAAGCGAGCACAGACTGCAATTGGATTTCTTCGTGCCTATCTTTGATGTCAAACTTAAGAGACCGACAGAATTGTGCTGCAGCGACTGTCCGGCGTTTTCATGTTTTACTATTTTGTGAAGCTGAATGAGAGTGTGATTGACCTCGAGCTCCCTGCCAAGGCGAAGCAAATCCAGAGATGAGGAATCCCTCCAGATTTCCATCCAGAAATACAGTGCATTGGCCATCTGAAGGGAGGAGGTTACAAAGTAGTGAAACTGGGCAGGAGCTCCAATCAGTCCAGGAGGAGAGCCGCTGTGGATTCCCCCCTACGCGGGCATCTTCCTCATCTCCAATCCAAGCACAGGGGCTTCAGCTCTGGGACAAAATCTGCCACCTCTCCGTCTTCAAACTGCCTGCATGGCACAGCTGATCATCCGGTTTGTGCAGCAGGCCTCCGCCAGTGCTGGGTGCCAGATTTCAGCTGTGTGGAGGAGTTGGTGGGGGTCCCGCACTGCTTAGGCCCCCTCACCATCGTTCCCAGACTGCTCGGACAGAGACAACCACACTCGGAGGCCCCGCAGAGTCTCTCCAGCTCACGCAGCTTC
Source organism: Lissotriton vulgaris (assembly GCF_964263255.1). Classification (NCBI taxonomy): domain Eukaryota; kingdom Metazoa; phylum Chordata; class Amphibia; order Caudata; family Salamandridae; genus Lissotriton; species Lissotriton vulgaris. The sequence goes on along the minus strand of NW_028251479.1, from coordinate 39,444 downwards.
AATCCAACACAGGCGCCATCTTGTTTTTCAGTGGCGGCAAAGGCACTCTGATTCTTCAAGTTTCATCATTTTAATATCAGGTTCGCACACAGGCGGCAGTATTAAGAGTTGGGACTCGGGCAGCCAGGAGCTACAGGAAGACACTCCACCTTCATAGTGTTTTGTCTTCTCCAAAGCAAACCTAAGCAAATCACCATATTTATATTTCTTTCAAACAAATGTGAAACATAGGTTTCATATGTTTTTAAAAATACAAATAAAATATGTATAAGGTAAGTTTATCGAACCTTTCTGTGATCATACTAAAGAAATATTAAATATTTTTCAACTGGCAACATAATTTATAAAAAATAACAAAATATAAATATAAATAAAAAAATTGATGTATATAGAATGTTTATTTTTAACAATTTGTTGTGATCATAAATTAATTATGTTCAAGAAATATACAATATTACAAAAATATTAATAAAAGTTATAACATAAGAATACATTATTTGAATTTAAAAATGTAAACAGTATGGAACCATTACATAATTAAACTAAAACTCTAAATTAAAAATAGTTATAAATAAATACATTCTATATCAATTCCAATAATTTATTAATGTTTAAGTAAATATTAAAACATCTTTAAATTCTCCAGAAGGGAACACAATACTCCAGATGGAGCTACAGAAATGGACACGTAGGGCCCGATTCACAGAACTAACTTAAGACAAAATCCTATACTTACCACCATTTTGGTATTCACAGAAGGCACTTACTCATTTTGGTATTCACAGAAGACACTTACTCATTTCGGTATTCACATAATTTAGGAGTCCTATCTTTAGGACTCCTAAATGCCTTCTATGAATACCAAAAGTCTTAAAGATAGGATTTTTCTCAGTTCAGGAGTTGTAAAGTTAGGAGTCCTAACTTTACTACTCCTAAACTGAGAAAAATCCTAACTTTAAGACTTTCAGTATTTACAGAAGGCATTTAGGAGTCCTACAGATAGGACTCCTAAATTATGTGAATACCGAAATGAGTAAGTGCCTTCTGTGAATACCAAAATGGTAGTATGTTTTTGTCTTAAGTTAGTTCTGTAAATCGGGCCCTACATTTTACATATGGACTTCAGAACCTCGCAAGAAACACAAGAGGAAACTCCAAGAAATGGAAACAATAAGGCTGGAGTGGTTTCCAGTACATGAAGGAACACATAAGACATTGTCTCCAGAACTGTCTACAATGGGTCCTCCAGTACATGTCAATGTACATCAAAAGTGGCCTCCAGAACTCTATGTAAAACCTTATAAAGTCTGAGTTATTGTCTTTAGAACTGGACACAACATTCCAGATATAGTCCCTATAAAAAGTTGCACCTTTTCATGGAAGGCGCTGAGCAATATGGGGTTATAGACATTTGACACAATATTCCGGATAGGACACCAGCAATGAATGAGGCACTTCAGATGTAGCCCTTGAAGAAAGTATAATATCAAAGATGCTGCTTGTGTAGTAGCTGCAACACAGGTCCCATGCATACAGAAATCATATGTAAGAAATAAAATATAGACAGAATCAATCTATATTGCGAGTGACATGTCCAGCCGGACAGTGGTCTCCAAAGTTTACAATACAACACAAAGAGTACCTTCCACAGTTCAGCCAGTGTGGAACACAAGCCTGTGCCCAGCACTAGCAGAGCGGGTACAAATGTGGATATAGAGAGCGAAGAAGGGCTTTTTAAGGCAAAGCACGTTATCTGTCATAAATACAGTTGTACAGAATTTTTTAACACAGCACCTTTACAACACATAGTAATCACGTTTATAGTATTAGGTGCTCAGTAAGTCGACGGCGTTTCGGACCCCCTAGTAAATCACGGGGACCATCATCAGGACATTTCAATGAAAGCCTTAACCGAAATGTAGCCTCTTAAATGCCTAAAGAAGGAGGAGGAAAAGGGAGGAATTACATACAATAGGGAAAAGGCTTATAAAAAAGGGGTTTAAGAAACCAAGTGACTTGTAGTGAAAAGGGCAGGGGAGGAGGATTGACTTAAAATACCTATGTGGTTACGAAGTGGCGCAGATGGGCATGCTAGTTTATTTGGCCAGGAAATGAAACAATCCAAATGACATGCACTTTGCGTTGACGTTTTAAGCTGCTAAAAACGGTATTGTGGTTATAACCGTGAAAAAACAGGGGCACATAATCGTGTGGAGCCGGGTGTCTGACTTATCACATGGTTTAAGGCAACACGGAGGGCGTGTGGTGTCAGGTGATGATCGTGACACATGCACGATTGAGGGCTCGACAGTAGTGCATGGAGCGGATTGGTGGCCCTGTGCAGGTGCACAGCTTGCACATGCCTAAGGCCGCCCCTGCATCGAGGGCTGAGCCCAATAACAAGAGCGGCACGGATTTGTTCCAATTTGGGAAGTCTAGCAGTGAGGTGGAGATGAAAGAAACGGGCACTGACTGTGATATTTTGGCCAAATTCCAGAGGCTTATAGACAGGGCCCTCAAACCTCTGCTGGAGAAACTAGAGATCATTGAGAACAAACTTAATGAACTGGGGACACTATCTGAGGAAAGGGGCATTGTTAATGGCGAAGGAAAGAGTCCCTGTGAGGTGGAAGGTCAACATTTTGACCCCGTTGGGACACTGCGCCCTGGCACTGAAGAGTCACTGGGGGAAGGGGGGGGGAGGGGGCAGTAAGACCCACAGAAGATTGTTGGAATTAGTACGGGAGCTGGTGGGTCGGCAACCAGTGCAAAATGCAGGAGGGAGGTAGAAGCAGGGGTAGGGAACAGAGGGGTGTAAATGGCGAAGTACCCGAGGGAAGGGGGGTAGGGCTTGTTCCCAAAACAACAAAGGGAGATGAAAGGAGGGCTTCTGTAAGCAAATTAGAGGTAAGCAAACATGTAGGTGGGGTCTAAGGAACTGAAGGGCTGTTGTGTGTAGATGTCCCACCAACTTCGGAGCCATATACGTTAGTTCTGGTTGTGGTGCCCACCCTGAAGGGGAACACTGTTGAATCCACAAGAATGTTGATTAATAAGGTAGCCCACTGGCTATCTAGATATGCAGGCTTTAGCATGGCAAACCACAGTCAGATCCTTATGGCCAGAAGAGTATCCTGGATAGGCAAGTCTAGTGAGACATTTGAGGGGGACTGCATAGTGGTGAATTTTAGACTTCCTTGGCTTGTACAGGAGACACTTCACCTTTTCACAAGTCGACCAATCAAACAGGAGGAGGCATCGCCATCATCCATAAGAACACCATCAAAATCACGACCAGCTCAGATGATAATCTTACAACCGCTGAACATCTCCACTTTCAGATCCACACCGACCCTAGGACCACACTTAGAGGCACCCTCATCTACAGGCCTCCAGGCACCCGCACTCAATTCAGCGATGACATCACAGACTTCGTCAGCCCACATGCCCTCGCCTCCGAGAACTACATTCTTTTAGGAGACTTCAACTACCACCTTGAAAACAAACACGACAACAACACCAACACCCTTCTGGACAATCTGGCCAATCTCGGACTCAAACAACTTGTTGGCACCCCCACCCATGTAGCCGGACACACGCTCGACCCTATCTTCACCTCCAGCAAACACATCTCCTTCGATCGCACCACAGCCCTCCACTGGACGGACCACAGCTGTGTTCACTTCAGCTACAAAACCACCCTGACCCACAACCACCCACAACCTATTCCTCAGAGAAACTGGAACAAAATCACCTCCGACCAACTCCTCACATCACTCAACCAAAACCCTCCCACCCTCTCATTGGATCCAAACCAAGCAGTCACCAATCTCAAGCAATGGATCACCCACAGTGCCGACGAATTAGCACCCCTGAAAAAGCACCAGATTAAACCTGCCAGCAAAAAGGCTCCCTGGTTCAATGATGACCTCCAAAAATCCAAGAAGCTATGCCGCACCCTGGAGAAAACATGGAGAAAAAACCCAACCACCGACAACATGTCCACCCTCAAGGCAGCCACCCGCAAACACCACCAACTGATTCGATCCGCCAAGAAATCAGCATTCAAGGATCGTCTCGACAACAACACTCACAACAGCAAGGAACTTTTCAACATCGTCAAAGAATTCACCAACCCCACCGCAGCATCTAACGACATCACTCCCTCCCAAGACCTCTGCGATGCGTTATCCTCCTTCTTCTGCAACAAAATTGCCGACATCCACAACAGCTTCGAAAACACCCCCAGCGTTCAACCCTACCCACCCCCCTCAGATCCTACTCCGCCAACTAACAACCTTAGCGCCTGGAACCCAATCACCACTGAAGACACCATCCGCCTTATGAACTCAATCCACTCTGGCTCGCCAACCGACCCCTGCCCCCACTACATCTTCAACAAAGCGGGCTCCATCATCGCACCCCATCTCCGGGATGTCATCAACTGCTCGTTCAACTCTGCCACCTTTCCTGAAAGCTGGAAACACGCCAAACTCAGCGCCCTTCTGAAGAAACCCACAGCAGACCCCTCTGAACTTAAAAACTACCGACCCATATCCCTCCTCCCATTCCCGGCCAAAGTCATCGAGAAAGCCGTCAACAGCCTGCTCGCCGCCTTCCTTGAATCCAACAACTCCCTTGATCCATCTCAATCTGGATTTCGAGCCAAACACAGCACCGAAACCACCCTCATTGCAGCAACAGACGACATCCGAACACTACTGGACTACGGAGAAACAGTGGCCCTCATTCTACTCGACCTCTCCGCCGCTTTTGACACAGTCTGCCACAGCACCCTTATACAACGCCTCAGCAACATCAGAATACAAGGAAAAGCCTTGGAATGGATCACCTCATTCCTCGCTGGGAGAACTCAAAGAGTCCGACTTCCCCCATTCAACTCTGAGGCCACTGAAGTCATCTGTGGCGTACCACAAGGATCTTCACTCAGTCCCACCCTCTTCAACATTTACATGAGTCCACTTGCCTCCATCGCGCGTCAACACAACCTTAACATCACCTCTTACGCCGACGACACCCAGTTAATCCTTTCCCTCACCAAAGACCCTAACACCGCCAAAACCAATATTCACGAAGGCATGAAAGAAGTATCCGAATGGATGAAACACAGCCGCCTAAAACTCAACTCAGACAAAACGGAGGTGCTCATCCTAGGATCTTCCCCCTCTGCGTGGGACGACTCTTGGTGGCCGTCCGCTCTGGGCACAGCACCCACACCCACAGACCATGCATGTAACCTTGGCTTCATCCTAGACTCCTCTCTCTCAATGTCCAGACAAGTCAACGCAGTCTCATCGTCCTGCTTCAACGTACTTCGCATTCTCAAAAAGATCTTCTGTTGGATCCCCCTCGAGACAAGAAAGACTGTCACCCACGCACTGGTCACGAGTCCACTGGATTACGGTAACACACTATACGCCGGAATCACAGCAAAATTACAGAAAAAACTCCAACGCATCCAAAACGCATCAGCGAGACTCATATTAGACATCCCTCGACAAAATCACATCACCGGACACCTAAAAGACCTCCACTGGCTTCCCGTCAACAAAAGAATTACATTCCGCCTTCTCACCCACGCACACAAGGCCCTCTACAATCTAGGACCCGAATGCCTCAACACTCGACTGTACTTCTACAAACCCACCCGCCAACTAAGATCGTCCAATCAAGCCCTCGCCGCTGTCCCGCGCATCCGAAAATCCACCATGGGTGGCAGATCCTTCTCCTTCCTTGCTGCCAAGACCTGGAACTCACTCCCCACTCACCTCCACCTTACTCAAAACCACATCTCCTTCAGAAAAGATCTTAAAACCTGGCTATTCGATAAATAATGAACACCTTCCCCAAGCGCCTTGAGACCCTCTGAGTGAGCAGTGCGCTATACAAGTGCCCGAACTTGAACTTGAACTTGACAGTGGGCTGGGGACTGCTCGAGTATTGGCCTGTAACCACTAGGGTTTATTTATAGACAAGGTCCCAATGGCCCAGGGGGAGGAGATTTACACGGCTGCCAGATAGCCCCCCCGAGGGAGGGGGGTGGGCTGGCACTCCCACTATTTATTAAATACGCCTCACTTTACTTGGGAAGAAATCTTAGTGCAGTGGACTGACTACAGGGAGAGGAATTAGGCCAAGAAAATGTGTCAAATGTGGTTTCCTTACATTTAACACCACAGGCCGAGGAGCATTTAAGATGTGCTATTCCGAACGTGAGCCAGCTTGCTTCTTGTAAAATAAGGCTACCTAGGACAGAGGTCTATCAAAGTAGTGATAGGATTATTACAGGCATTTGCCCCTCTCTAAATCCCCCAGGGAGCCCTCTCGAATTAGTCTCCTGGAATATAGCAGGTCGGTCAGCTAAGTTCCAACATCAGGAATGGTTGGAATTTATTAGTAAATTTAAAATAATTTGTGTACAGGAAACCTGGGCGGTAGACTGCACTAATTTCCACTTAGCTGGGTATAAATCGTTTGGGGTTCCGAAAAGTAAGTCTATGGCCGGAAGAGCGAGGGGAGGCCTTCTAATATGTGTAGACTTGTGTTTGGAAGGGAAGCAGGGTACCATGGTACCCATGCTTTTAATAGCTGGGGACTTCAATTGTCATTTGGGGATTCCTGCAGCGGAAAGCTGGGAATCATAGCTGGAAATTTTTACTTTTATGTTGTTATACTTTTAACTGAAAAACTTACTGCTGTACTTTGCTCGTAGCCGTGCCACTCCTCCTTCCATACCGCAGCCGATTAGGAGCTGCTGGGGGATACAGGAGGGATTTCCCAGCGCATAACTTTGGACGCCATCTTGGGGGGAATCTGAGGCAGCAGGCTAGTCTCTGGGCGCATTACTTGACCGCACCTGCCCGCAACCTATTTAATTAGCTCTTGGTTGCCTGCGCAGTGACTAAGGGGATTCCTGAGGCGAAAAGCCGGGAATCATAGCTGGAAATTTTAACTTTTATGTTGTTATACTTTTAACTGAAAAACTTACTGTTGTACTTTGCTCGTAGCCGTGCCACTCCTCCTTCGCATACTGCAGCCAATTAGGAGCTGCTGTGGGGACACAGGAAGGATTTCCCAGCGCATAACTTTGGACGCCATCTTGGGGGGAATCTGAGGCAGCAGGCTAGTCTCTGGGAGCATTACTTGCCCGCACCTGCCCGCAACCTATTTAATTAGGTCTTGGTTGCCTGCGCAGTGACTAAGGGGATTCCTGAGGCGAAAAGCCGGGAATCATAGCTGGAAATTTTTACTTTTATGTTGTTATACTTTTAACTGAAAAACTTACTGTTGTACTTTGCTCGTAGCCGTGCCACTCCTCCTTCCATACCGCAGCCGATTAGGAGCTGCTGGGGGACACAGGAGGGATTTCCCGGTGCATAACTTTGGACGCCATCTTGGGGGGAATCTGAGGCAGCAGGCTAGTCTCTGGGCGCACTACCTGCCCAAAATGAGCCCATCAGTAGGTACGCGCAGCGGACGCGTGCAGCGAGCGTGCCGATGGTGCGCTGAAGGTGCGCCAAAGGCAAGCCCGTCTGCGCCCATCCGAGCCAGTCCGAGTGGGGGGGCGGGATTCGCTGCCCAACCTACTCTGATACCTTCGCCTGCCAGCTTCCTTTCATGCACGAGTAAAGCGTTGTTGGAGATTAGAACTTTTGTGCCGAATAACAAAGGGATGCCAGACAAATGTCTCACTAAATTTTGAGCACTCTTAGAAGGGCCGGTTACCTGTAACTCCTGTAAGTACCAGTGTTGTACAGAAGGGAAGGGCTTAACTCAAAACCCTGATTATAGCCTGCATACCCCTAGGGGGCTAAGCTATATCTTATGTAATGTCAGATCCCTGGCAAAACATCATACTGAAATCTGGGATATGCTATCCACCTATTCCCCGGAAATATGTTTTCTAAAAGAAACATGGCTAACCCCTCATAACTACCCTGCTATAAATCTAGCAATTCCCGATAACTACAAATGCATTCACTTGGACAGAGGTGGAAAGCAGGGAGGTGGTATTGGGATAGTTTTTAAAGATCATCTAAAAGCCCAATGGTTGGCTACTTCCTGCAATGATACTGCGGACATCGGTATCTTCAGGATTTCCATGTCACCTACAGAGACCTGGGACGGAGCCCTTCTCCATCGCCCCCCTGGACCCAAGCTGAACTTCGTCACTATTTTGACGAAATTCATAGCCACGCAGGCCTTAGCCTCCAGCAACTTCATTTTGCTGGGAGGTTTTAAGTTTTATGGAGATGATATGCTCAATACAGATATCACTCAGCTGACCTCAAACCTACGTGAGATGGGCTTAACACAACTGGTCCGCGGCACCACCTCAGTGCAGGCCATATGCTGGACATGATTTTTACTAATATGGAACACCTAACATTCCTTTCTTCATGTCCTTTGATATGGACTGATCATCATATGATTCTTTTCTTAAATCCGCAAAACATCGAACGCCCAACTAATTGCCTCTTAATCACCTAAACCCAAAAAAGGGAAGATCCTGGCAGAAGCTCACAGTAGAAGCATTTAGGAAGACTTTCCCTAGCTTTAACAGTGACCCAGAAAAGGGTTTGCAGGATAACTCCGCCAGGCTAGCTAGTTTCAACTTGGCGATGGTTCAGACCCTGGACGCAGTCATTCCAGAGCGGAAAAAGATACCCTCCACTTGACGGAAATCGGCTGCATGGTATTCAGGGGATTTAAAATTGGATAAATCTTCATGTAAGGCCCTAGAATGTCGATGGAGAAGAACTCCAGGCCTTGAGGATAAACAAAGATATAAAGCAGCCTTATCCCGTTACCATCATAAAATTAAAAGGGCCAGATGTACACATATTCAATTACTGATAGAACAAGCCGGAAACTCATCTCAGACACTGTTCAATATAGTGAAAGACTTTGTCTCTACCCCTGCATGTAAACAGAAATCCATTGAAACACAGGAACTGTGTGATTATTTAGCGACATATTTTCAAAACAAAATCTCATTAATCTATGATAGCTTCCCTACCAGTAGCCATAAGCACAGTAGAGCTATAGAGGAATTGGACACCTTAAGGTCAGCGTCTGGCTGTCATCTTAAGCATTTTGAAACAATCTCATTAGAAGACTTAAAACATCTACTTCAGACAGCAAAATCGGGATCTCCAAGTGATATTTGCCCTCCTAGCACAATGGCTCTTCTCGCCCCCATCTGTGCTCGGCCAATCCAGGAAATGTTTAATTCTTCCATTGAAACGTGCTGTATTCCAACAGCTTGGAAGTAAGCTTATGTCCGACCAATCCAAAAAAAATTGACAGCGGATTCGCAACTCCTGAGCAACTATAGGCCTATATCCTTGCTACCATTACTAGGGAAGCTGCTGGAGGCGCACATAAATAAACAACTGAGCAATTACCTAGAGATAAATAGCATCCTGGATCCATCGCAGTCAGGCTTTAGGCCAGGCTTCAGCACCGAGTCAGCCCTACTTGCTGCCACAGACTCTATCAGACAAACCTTAGATGAAGGGAAATCCGCAATTTTCATCCTCCTGGACCTCTCCGCAGCATTCGATACGGTCTCCCATCGTCTGTTGTTGGAGAGGTTGCAGGACTGCGGTGTGGAAAATATTGCCCTGAAGTGGCTAAAAAGCTTTTTGACAGATAGAGGGCAAACTGTTAGACAAGGGTGTACCACAGGGCTCCTGTCTAAGCCCTACTCTTTTTAACGTATATACTGCCCCTTTGGCCAAAAGTGTTCGACCATTTGGATTTGAGATTATGACATATGTTGACGATATATGTTCATCAAGGAAGGAGGGATGAGGAAAAAGTAGTGTCCGTTTCTTTCCCCTGGGTATGAGACAAGTTTAATCAAAAAGTGAAAAAGGACACTAGTTACACCTTCTAACCATCGGTTTAAAGGATGAAGAGTACCCTCAAAAACTCAATGCATTCGGAGGTGCGATATATATAGTTCATCCGCCCCGCATTGTAGTTATGGCAGTTATCATCGGGTTGATCTTCTATGTGTAAGCTGCCAGCCTCACCCGAGGCACCTCTGGATTATATGGTGCAGTGTCCAGAGATATGAGGGTTTCCCCACTAAACACAGTGCGAAAAGAAAAACAAAAAAGTGAAAAAAGGTGATGTGCAAAAATTGGTTAAAAAAGGGAAAATTACCCCAAGGATTTATTTAGGGGGTATATTTTCACTATGGTTTAAAAAGAGACTGTACTTTACGTAGACCAAGTTACTGGGTCTACAAGTATTTAGTAAGAAAACGTCGACATGTTTCAGCTCCTTGGGCCCTAGGGGTCTATGGAGCCTTCGTCAGGACTTGTACAAAAAACAAAACACACAAACATAGAAGTTGTACTCACACTATTTGTGCAGTATCAGATTGTCATTTTTCGAATTCTGAAAGAGAATTGCATATTACTACACAGATACATTTTAATCACAAAACATTTTCATCGCATTTAGTGGGGAAAAGTTTAAATATTGTTCTGTTGTAGAACAGGTTTAAGTCTGGCTCTGTTTTTTAAAGAGTGTAGTATACAAGGAGGGAGGGTTGGAGGGTTTCAGTCGTTGCAAGCGGCAGGGAGAGTGTATAATCCTCAGCAGGTTATTATGAAAGGAGTACATTTTTACTTGGGGCCCAAAGGAAGACATTAGTAACGCTAAGAAAACGTTATTCCATTGTAACAAAGCTGTAATGCCTAACACAAAATAAACAGTGCGTACTTTGTAGCGGAGTTATTCAAATGGTAAATACAAGGAGGCAGTGTCCTAACTAAATTAGCGGGATGTCTATCCGTTTTAGAGAGGACATAGAAAACACGGCGCTGTGTTTTTTATAAAGACATAATGCATAAGGCCTGCGTCCTCCCGTAATGGTTATTCACCCAACACAGAATAAAACAGTGCCTAGTTCATAGCGGGGCTTTTCAAAAGTAAGATTCGAGACCCAGATAGCAGGTACAGCAACCTATTTAGAATAGCGGAGTGCCTCTCTGATGCGGATAGAACATAGAAAGCACTGCGCGGTGTTTTTTGGTGATGGACATAATGCGTAAAGCCTGCGTCCTACCTTAATTGAAAGGGTATTTTGCCACTTCAGGGGAATTCGCTAATTAAAGCGCAGAGCTGTTGAGAAGAGACAAATAAACACTGTAGCGGGACGTGGCTTTAAGAAGTATCTTACCCGTATAGCGTGTCGGTCTATCGCAATCGCCATCGCCATTACCCGCGTGTAGGAAGTCTCCTGACTTGTGCTGGCTCTGCCCCCGGATGCAATGGTGTTACGGAAGCGCTGTTTTTAAAGGGGCAAAGTTACGAGTGATGAAATTATTTAAAGGGGCCTCTTTCTTTACTTGGTGGTAGTGTACCTGTGACTTCGTTAATTGGTAGATAATGTTACAGGTAGACAATTGTATATAAATATATAACGAGGACTCGTTGTACACAAGTAGGTACATCATCTCGTTATAGAAAAAAGGGGCTTGTATATTCATAACGATGGGGCCTCATCATTTACAAGAAATGTGCTTTCATATTACTAGGATTTATCTATAGGCTAGTAAGATTAGGAGAAACGGGCCTTGGCAATGTTTATAGTTATTGACTGGGTAGGTAGTGTCGGGAAGCATTTGTATTACTAAAGGCATCAGCATATGTTATATTTGGCATATAGTTGTTGACTGAATGGTGTTTACAGGTAGTTGTTTAGACAGAGAATCTATCGTGCAAAATGGTGCCATGCGATGTCGTCGTTTAGACCATACTCACAGGTACGCAGACGGTCCACCCACCGCTGCTCTTTTTCATATAGCACCTTTTCAGCATTGTTTGACTTGTCGGTCAACATCTCAATCACTGTCCAGTGGATGTCATCACAGGAGTGATTCATTTCTATAAAATGTGAACACAATTTAGTAGTATTTTTCTTCAGCCTAATGTTACTTTTGTGTTCGTGATTCTTGTTTTAATTTTTCAGCATGTCATGCCTATATATTGTTTTTTACAGGGACAGCTCACCATGTATATAACATGGGAGGAATTGCATGTAGTGTGTTGTTTTTGTGTCCATGTTAAACTGTCAGATAACTGTAGTGTCTTGGAGGCAGATGTTGTCTTGCAGGCTGCACAACTCCCGCATGGATAATGTCCTGTTACTGGCATCATTGTAGCATCTCTCGTTTCAGTTGATGATTTTGATTTTTGGGGGCGTGTGTGCACCAGGGTATCCTTAAGGTTTTTTGATCTGCGGTTTGCAAACCTGGGTTTTGGCCAGTCAAATTTACCTGTGTTTACAATATGCCAATTTTTATTTACAAGTTTCTGTATAGCATAAGTTGCTGGACTAAAGGTTGTCACACAGGTGGTAAGGTCTGGTGTTGGTTCCTTTGGGTGCGTTTGTAGGAGACACTCTCTGGGTTGGTTGCTGGCTCTTTTTTTGCATTGCTTGATGGTTTTTTCAGTATAGTCTCTGTCTTTCAGTTTTAAGCTGAGGGCTTCTGATTGGATTTTATAATCCTCACTTTTGCTGCAATTCCTTTTCAGTCGTAAAAATTGACTATACGGCAGGTTGTCCCTGAGAGGTTTAGGGTGAAAGCTTTTATATGATAATAGGCTATTTTTGGCCGTTGGCTTCGTATAGGTCTTGGTTTGCAGTATGTTGTTTTCAGAAAAAATAGTGAGGTCCAGAAAATCCAATGTCTGATTATTGCTGGTATAGGTGAATTTCAGCCAAGGATCCAAGCTATTGAGCCAAATTATGAAGTTGGGCAGATCTTTTTTGATATCCCAAATCAGGAAGATGTCGTCTATATATCTCTTCCAGTATAAAATACTGGAAGAGAATGGGTTGGTTTCGTTTAGGACATACTGGGATTCAAATTGGCTGACATGCAGTCCGGCCACCGAGGGCGCAAAGGCGCTGCCCATGGAAGTTCCAGGACTTGCATATACAGATGACCATCGTACTCAAAAAAGTTCTCTTTTAGAGCCATTTGGCAACATTGTAGAACAAAGTGTCTTGGTGTGTTATAGTGCCATTCCTCCATATACAGTACATCCTCCAGCATCTGTAGAGTTTCGTCCTGTGGTAAGCTTGTGAATAATGACTCGACGTCTAGTCCAACCAGGGTCATAGTGTTCGGATCAAAGGGGGTATCCATGATCTGCAATAAGAGGTCTCTGGTATCTTTTATGTAAGTTTCTGTTTTTGGTACCAAAGGTTTGAGAAACTCATCGGCAAATTTCGATAGGGGCTCCAGGACCGAGCCTATCCCTGAAACAATAGGTCGTCCAGGGGGCGGTGACCTATTTTTATGAGTTTTTGGTAGGGAATAAAAATATGGGATTTTTAGTTCTTTTTGTATAAGGAATTCTGCTTCCTTCTCTGAAATCCACATTTTCATCTCTGCCTCATACACCATGATGGAGATGGCGTTTTGTAGTCTTTCTGTAGGATCAGTGTTTATCTTTTCGTAGAACCTGGTGTCTGACAGGAGGACTAGGCACTGTTGGTCGTAATCAGATTTGTTGAGGATTACTGTGCCTCCGCCCTTGTCGGCTGGTTTTATCACGATATTGTTGTTATTCCTTAGTGTCTCTAGAGCCATACGTTCTTTCTTTGTGAGATTCTGATAAGTTCTTTTTTCTTTTTTAGTTATAGTGTCTACACCTTTGAGGAGGGCTTGTTCAAAATTGTGGAGTTCTGGAGGTATACTCCCTGTTGGTGGATTGAAGGTGGATTTCCTCCTAAGTTGCATGTCACCTTCATTGGGTGGTGTTTCTTTGCCCGAAAAAAAGGCTTTTAGCTTAAGAGTTCTGCAGAACTCTGACAACTCACACTTCAGCTTGAAGGTGTCCGTACTGGGGGTCGGTACAAATCCCAATCCTTTGTTCAGGACAGAGGTCTGTTCCTCCGTTAAGTCAATATTTGAAAGGTTCACAATTAGGGATTGGTCTTGCTGGTTGACGGTTGGGCAGCTGCCATGCTCCGTGTCTGTACGTTTCTCTGTTGGTCACGCCAAGTTAATGAGTTTCTTTTTCCTCTGGGTTGATTGTGGCCCCTGGATAAAAAAGGCTGCTCTTGTTGATGTGTACCTTGTTGATGATCTCCAGTATGCTGCATCTGTTGCATCCCTTGATTGTAGGGGTCTATCCATCCACCATATTGCGGGATGAATGGTGGGTAGTATGGTATGTTATAATTCTGGCGGTATGGTCGTTGCCATCTGTTACCCCTTCTGGGTCGTTGGTATCTGAAGTTGTTTCTTCCTCTCTTATTACTGTTGTCATCTGAGCTGAAAGATGAATTAATAGAGGAGTTTTTGCCAATGGATTCATCATCAGTGGTCTGATCTTGAGGATTATAGTCATCTTTGGTGTACGGATGCATCTTCTCCTGACTGAACTTCTTGAGATCTTTTCCCAATTTTTGGAGTTTACTTTGCATGATGAATTCTTTTGTTTCTTCTAGATCTTTATTAATTTCATCCAACCTTTTCTTAAAAACTGATGGATTTATTCCATTTTTAAGTTTGTTTTCACATTCTTGAATTTCTGCTAGAAGTGCTTCTGAGAGACGTTTAGCTGTCTTGATTATTAGCACAAGATAATCTAAAGTGCATTTCCAAGAAATGGAGGACCAATCTTTGCGGAATACCAAATCGTGGAGGAAAATTCGCGGTGCATTGCTTACCCATAGCCCTTTCGGTGCAGTTTTAGCTCTCAGATACTCAGTCATAATTATACCGTGTATAGCTGTTCTTATTTGTTCACGTTTCTTTTCTGTCAGTGATTCCCAATCATCTGTTTTTGCCAATGCTTCAGCCAGGTCTGTATTCTGTAAAAGGGGTTGTCCTGCCAAAATTTCATCTATATCACTTGCATCAAAACTGAGTCCCGTGTTACCCTCCATGGTACCTTGGTTACTTAGAAAGTTTGGAATTTAGTATGTAGGATCCCTCAGCTGTGCGCTGCTTATATATATGTTCATCAAGGAAGGAGGGATGAGGAAAAAGTAGTGTCCGTTTCTTTCCCCTGGGTATGAGACAAGTTTAATCAAAAAGTGAAAAAGGACACTAGTTACACCTCCTAACCATCGGTTTAAAGGATGAAGAGTACCCTCAAAAACTCAATGCATTTGGAGGTGCGGTATATATGGTTCATCCGCCCCGCATTGTAGTTATGGCAGTTATCATCGGGTTGATCTTCTATGTGTAAGCTGCCAGCCTCACCCGAGGCACCTCTGGATTATATGGTGCAGTGTCCAGAGATATGAGGGTTTCCCCACTAAACACAGTGCGAAAACAAAAACAAAAAAGTGAAAAAAGGTGATGTGCAAAAATTGGTTAAAAAAGGGAAAATTACCCCAAGGATTTATTTAGGGGGTATATTTTCACTATGGTTTAAAAAGAGACTGTACTTTACGTAGACCAAGTTACTGGGTCTACAAGTATTTAGTAAGAAAACGTCGACATGTTTCAGCTCCTTGGGCCCGAGGGGTCTATGGAGCCTTCGTCAGGACTTGTACAAAAAACAAAACACACAAACATAGAAGTTGTACTCACACTATTTGTGCAGTATCAGATTGTCATTTTTCGAATTCTGAAAGAGAATTGCATATTACTACACAGATACATTTTAATCACAATACATTTTCATCGCATTTAGCGGGGAAAAGTTTAAACATTGTTCTGTTGTAGAACAGGTTTAAGTCTGGCTCTAATTTTTAAAGAGTATAGTATAGAAGGAGGGAGGGTTGGAGGGTTTCAGTCGTTGCAAGCGGCAGGGAGAGTGTATAATACTCAGCAGGTTATTATGAAAGGAGTACATTTTTACTTGGGGCCCAAAGGAAGACATTAGTAACGCTAAGAAAACGTTATTCCATTGTAACAAAGTTGTAATGCCCAACACAAAATAAACAGTGCATACTTTGTAGCGAGTTATTCAAATGGCAAATACAAGGAGGCAGTGTCCTAACTAAATTAGCGGGATGTCTATCCGTTGCAGAGAGGACATAGAAAACACGGCGCGGTGTTTTTTATAAAGACATAATGCATAAGGCCTGCGTCCTCCCGTAATGGTTATTCACCCAACACAGAATAAAACAGTGCCTAGTTCATAGCGGGGCTTTTCAAAAGTAAGATTTGAGACCCAGATAGCAGGTACAGCAACCTATTTAGAATAGCGGAGTGCCTCTCTGATGCGGATAGAACATAGAAAGCACCGCGCGGTGTTTTTTGGTGATGGACATAATGCGTAAAGCCTGCGTCCTACCTTAATTGAAAGGGTATTTTGCCACTTCAGGGGAATTCGCTAATTAAAGCGCAGAGCTGTTGAGAAGAGACAAATAAACACTGTAGCGGGACGTGGCTTTAAGAAGTATCTTACCCGTATAGCGTGTCGGTCTATCGCAATCGCCATTACCCGCGTGTAGGAAGTCTCCTGACTTGTGCTAGCTCTGCCCCCGGATGCAATGGTGTTACGGAAGCGCTGTTTTTAAAGGGGCAAAGTTACGAGTGATGAAATTATTTAAAGGGGCCTCTTTATTTACTTGGTGGTAGTGTACCTGTGACTTCGTTAATTGGTAGATAATGTTACAGGTAGACAATTGTATATATATATAACGAGGACTCGTTGTACACAAGTAGGTACATCATCTCATTATAGAAAAAAGGGGCTTGTATATTCATAACGAGGGGGCCTCATCATTTACAAGAAATGTGCTTTCATATTACTAGGATTTATCTATAGCCTAGTAAGATTAGGAGAAATGGGCCTTGGCAATGTTTATAGTTATTGACTGGGTAGGTAGTGTCGGGAAGCATTTGTATTACTAAAGGCATCAGCATATGTTATATTTGGCATATAGTTGTTGACTGAATGGTGTTTACAGGTAGTTGTTTAGACAGAGAATCTATCATGCAAAATGGTGCCATGCGATGACGTCGTTTAGACCATACTCACAGGTACGCAGACGGTCCACCCACCGCTGCTCTTTTTCATATAGCACCTTATAAGCAGCGCACAGCTGCGGGATCCTACATACTAAATTCCAAACTTTCTAAGTAACCAAGGTACCATGGAGGGTAACACGGGACTCAGTTTTGATGCAAGTGATATAGATGAAATTTTGGCAGGACAACCCCTTTTACAGAATACAGACCTGGCTGAAGCATTGGCAAAAACAGATGATTGGGAATCACTGACAGAAAAGAAACGTGAACAAATAAGAACAGCTATACACGGTATAATTATGACTGAGTATCTGAGAGCTAAAACTGCACCGAAAGGGCTATGGGTAAGCAATGCACCGCGAATTTTCCTCCACGATTTGGTATTCCGCAAAGATTGGTCCTCCATTTCTTGGAAATGCACTTTAGATTATCTTGTGCTAATAATCAAGACAGCTAAACGTCTCTCAGAAGCACTTCTAGCAGAAATTCAAGAATGTGAAAACAAACTTAAAAATGGAATAAATCCATCAGTTTTTAAGAAAAGGTTGGATGAAATTAATAAAGAGCTAGAAGAAACAAAAGAATTCATCATGCAAAGTAAACTCCAAAAATTGGGAAAAGATCTCAAGAAGTTCAGTCAGGAGAAGATGCATCCGTACACCAAAGATGACTATAATCCTCAAGATCAGACCACTGATGATGAATCCATTGGCAAAAACTCCTCTATTAATTCATCTTTCAGCTCAGATGACAACAGTAATAAGAGAGGAAGAAACAACTTCAGATACCAACGACCCAGAAGGGGTAACAGATGGCAACGACCATACCGCCAGAATTATAACATACCATACTACCCACCATTCATCCCGCAATATGGTGGATGGATAGACCCCTACAATCAAGGGATGCAACAGATGCAGCATACTGGAGATCATCAACAAGGTACACATCAACAAGAGCAGCCTTTTTTATCCAGGGGCCACAATCAACCCAGAGGAAAAAGAAAGTCATTAACTTGGCGCGACCAAGAGAGAAACGTACAGACACGGAGCATGGCAGCTGCCCAACCGTCAACCAGCAAGACCAATCCCTAATTGTGAACCTTTCAAATATTGACTTAACGGAGGAACAGACCTCTGTCCTGAACAAAGGATTGGGATTTGTACCGACCCCCATTACGGACACCTTCAAGCTGAAGTGTGAGTTGTCAGAGTTCTGCAGAACTCTTAAGCTAAAAACCTTTTTTTCGGCAAAGAAACACCACCCAATGAAGGTGACCCGCAACTTAGGAGGAAATCCACCTTCAATCCACCAACAGAGAGTATCCCTCCAGAACTCCACACTTTTGAACAAGCCCTCCTCAAAGGTGTAGACACTATAACTAAAAAAGAAAAAAGAACTTATCAGAATCTCACAAAGAAAGAACGTGTGGCTCTAGAGACACTAAGGAATAACGACAATATCGTGATAAAACCAGCCGACAAGGGCGGAGGCACAGTAATCCTCAACAAATCTGATTACGACCAACAGTGCCTAGTCCTCCTGTCAGACACCAGGTTCTACGAAAAGATAAACACTGATCCTACAGAAAGACTACAAAACGCCATCTCCATCATGGTGTATGAGGCAGAGATGAAAATGTGGATTTCAGAGAAGGAAGCAGAATTCCTTATACAAAAAGAACCAAAAATCCCATATTTTTATTCCCTACGAAAAACTCATAAAAATAGGTCACCGCCCCCTGGACGACCTATTGTTTCAGGGATAGGCTCGGTCCTGGAGCCCCTATCTAAATTTGCCGATGAGTTTCTCAAACCTTTGGTACAAAAAACAGAAACCTACATAAAAGATACCAGAGACCTCTTGGTGCAGATCATGGATACCCCCTTTGATCCGAACACTATGACCCTGGTTGGACTAGACGTCGAGTCATTATTCACAAGCTTACCACAGGACGAAACTCTACAGATGCTGGAGGATGTACTGTATATGGAGGAATATTTACAACAAGGGGTGGTGAGGAACAGAGTCTCTGAATTAAGCAGAAAGCTCTCACCCAGTCAAGAGATCAGGGCTAGATCCAACACCGTTTTTTAGCTCACTGCACCATCCCAGTTTCAGAACCTGGCTGTATGCAAATTAGTCTGTTCCTGTTTCTGGTGAAGAATTGGCTTGGTAGTTTAGTCTGCCCTGTTCCCATGATGCACTGGGCCAGGGACAGACTGATTTGCATATAGCCAGGTTCTGAGCTGGGATGGGGCAGTGAGATAAATAACAGTGATGGATCAAGCCCTGATCTTTGGACTGGGTAAGAGTGGTCTGCTTAACTCAGACACTCTGTTCATCACCACCCCTTTTCTAAATCGTTTTTGGCCACTATAGGTGTGGCAGGGTATACTCAGACATGAGTCCCTTTCTCACTGCTCCATCAGGATTCAAGCAAGCCGGGCCGAAGAAGGCTGAAATGCCAGAAACCGGTCCCCGGTAGCTTGTCTCCTTTCTGGTGAAGAATTGGCTTGGTAGTTTAGTCTGCCCTGTTCCCATGATGCACTGGGCCAGGGACAGACTGATTTGCATATAGCCAGGTTCTGAGCTGGGATGGGGCAGTGAGATAAATAACAGTGATGGATCAAGCCCTGATCTTTGGAATGGGTAAGAGTGGTCTGCTTAACTCAGACACTCTGTTCATCGCCACCCATTTTCTAAATCGTTTTTGGCCACTATAGGTGTGGCAGGGTATACTCAGACATGAGTCCCTTTCTCACTGCTCCATCAGGATTCAAGCAAGCCGGGCCGAAGAAGGCTGAAATGCCAGAAACCGGTCCCCGGTAGCTTGTCTCCTTTCTGGTGAAGAATTGGCTTGGTAGTTTAGTCTGCCCTGTTCCCATGATGCACTGGGCCAGGGACAGACTGATTTGCATATAGCCAGGTTCTGAGCTGGGATGGGGCAGTGAGATAAATAACAGTGATGGATCAAGCCCTGATCTTTGGACTGGGTAAGAGTGGTCTGCTTAACTCAGACACTCTGTTCATCACCACCCCTTTTCTAAATCGTTTTTGGACACTATAGGTGTGGCAGGGTATACTCAGACATGAGTCCCTTTCTCACTGCTCCATCAGGATTCAAGCAAGCCGGGCCGAAGAAGGCTGAAATGCCAGAAACCGGTCCCCGGTAGCTTGTCTCCTTTCTGGTGAAGAATTGGCTTGGTAGTTTAGTCTGCCCTGTTCCCATGATGCACTGAGCCAGGGACAGACTGATTTGCATATAGCCAGGTTCTGAGCTGGGATGGGGCAGTGAGATAAATAACAGTGATGGATCAAGCCCTGATCTTTGGACTGGGTAAGAGTGGTCTGCTTAACTCAGACACTCTGTTCATCACCACCCCTTTTCTAAATCGTTTTTGGCCACTATAGGTGTGGCAGGGTATACTCAGACATGAGTCCCTTTCTCACTGCTCCATCAGGATTCAAGCAAGCCGGGCCGAAGAAGGCTGAAATGCCAGAAACCGGTCCCCGGTAGCTTGTCTCCTTTCTGGTGAAGAATTGGCTTGGTAGTTTAGTCTGCCCTGTTCCCATGATGCACTGGGCCAGGGACAGACTGATTTGCATATAGCCAGGTTCTGAGCTGGGATGGGGCAGTGAGATAAATAACAGTGATGGATCAAGCCCTGATCTTTGGACTGGGTAAGAGTGGTCTGCTTAACTCAGACACTCTGTTCATCACCACCCCTTTTCTAAATCGTTTTTGGCCACTATAGGTGTGGGAGGGTATACTCAGACATGAGTCCCTTTCTCACTGCTCCATCAGGATTCAAGCAAGCCGGGCCGAAGAAGGCTGAAATGCCAGAAACCGGTCCCCGGTAGCTTGTCTCCTTTCTGGTGAAGAATTGGCTTGGTAGTTTAGTCTGCCCTGTTCCCATGATGCACTGGGCCAGGGACAGACTGATTTGCATATAGCCAGGTTCTGAGCTGGGATGGGGCAGTGAGATAAATAACAGTGATGGATCAAGCCCTGATCTTTGGACTGGGTAAGAGTGGTCTGCTTAACTCAGACACTCTGTTCATCACCACCCCTTTTCTAAATCGTTTTTGGCCACTATAGGTGTGGCAGGGTATACTCAGACATGAGTCCCTTTTTCACTGCTCCATCAGGATTCAAGCAAGCCGGGCCGAAGAAGGCTGAAATGCCAGAAACCGGTCCCCGGTAGCTTGTCTCCTTTCTGGTGAAGAATTGGCTTGGTAGTTTAGTCTGCCCTGTTCCCATGATGCACTGGGCCAGGGACAGACTGATTTGCATATAGCCAGGTTCTGAGCTGGGATGGGGCAGTGAGATAAATAACAGTGATGGATCAAGCCCTGATCTTTGGACTGGGTAAGAGTGGTCTGCTTAACTCAGACACTCTGTTCATCACCACCCCTTTTCTAAATCGTTTTTGGCCACTATAGGTGTGGCAGGGTATACTCAGACATGAGTCCCTTTCTCACTGCTCCATCAGGATTCAAGCAAGCCGGGCCGAAGAAGGCTGAAATGCCAGAAACCGGTCCCCGGTAGCTTGTCTCCTTTCTGGTGAAGAATTGGCTTGGTAGTTTAGTCTGCCCTGTTCCCATGATGCACTGGGCCAGGGACAGACTGATTTGCATATAGCCAGGTTCTGAGCTGGGATGGGGCAGTGAGATAAATAACAGTGATGGATCAAGCCCTGATCTTTGGACTGGGTAAGAGTGGTCTGCTTAACTCAGACACTCTGTTCATCACCACCCCTTTTCTAAATCGTATATGGAGGAATGGCACTATAACACACCAAGACACTTTGTTCTACAATGTTGCCAAATGGCTCTAAAAGAGAACTTTTTTGAGTACGATGGTCATCTGTATATGCAAGTCCATTGAACTTCCATGGGCAGCGCCTTTGCGCCCTCGGTGGCCGGACTGTATGTCAGCCAATTTGAATCCCAGTATGTCCTAAACGAAACCAACCCATTCTCTTCCAGTATTTTATACTGGAAGAGATATATAGACGACATCTTCCTGATTTGGGATATCAAAAAAGATCTGCCCAACTTCATAATTTGGCTCAATAGCTTGGATCCTTGGCTGAAATTCACCTATACCAGCAATAATCAGACATTGGATTTTCTGGACCTCACTATTTTTTCTGAAAACAACATACTGCAAACCAAGACCTATACGAAGCCAACGGCCAAAAATAGCCTATTATCATATAAAAGCTTTCACCCTAAACCTCTCAGGGACAACCTGCCGTATAGTCAATTTTTACGACTGAAAAGGAATTGCAGCAAAAGTGAGGATTATAAAATCCAATCAGAAGCCCTCAGCTTAAAACTGAAAGACAGAGACTATACTGAAAAAACCATCAAGCAATGCAAAAAAAGAGCCAGCAACCAACCCAGAGAGTGTCTCCTACAAACTCACCCAAAGGAACCAACACCAGACCTTACCACCTGTGTGACAACCTTTAGTCCAGCAACTTATGCTATACAGAAACTTGTAAATAAAAATTGGCATATTGTAAACACAGGTAAATTTGACTGGCCAAAACCCAGGTTTGCAAACCGCAGATCAAAAAACCTTAAGGATACCCTGGTGCACACACGCCCCCAAAAATCTAAATCATCAACTGAAACGAGAGATGCTACAATGATGCCAGTAACAGGACATTATCCATGCAGGAGTTGTGCAGCCTGCAAGACAACATCTGCCTCCAAGACACTACAGTTATCTGACAGTTTAACATGGACACAAAAACAACACACTAAATGCAATTCCTCCCATGTTATATACATGGTGAGCTGTCCCTGTAAAAAACAATATATAGGGATGACATGCAGAAAAATTAAAACAAGAATCAAGGAACACAAAAGTAACATTAGGCTGAAGAAAAATACTACTAAATTGTGTTCACATTTTATAGAAATGAATCACTCCTGTGATGACATCCACTGGACAGTGATTGAGATGTTGACCGACAAGTCAAACAATGCTGAAAAGGTGCTATATGAAAAAGAGCAGCGGTGGGTGGACCGTCTGCGTACCTGTGAGTATGGTCTAAACGACGACATCGCATGGCACCATTTTGCACGATAGATTCTCTGTCCAAACAACTACCTGTAAATACCATTCAGTCAACAACTATATGCCAAATATAACATATGCTGATGCCTTTAGTAATACAAATGCTTCCCGACACTACCTACCGAGTCAATAACTATAAACATTGCCAAGGCCCGTTTCTCCTAATCTTACTAGCCTATAGATAAATCCTAGTAATATGAAAGCACATTTCTTGTAAATGATGAGGCCCCCTCGTTATGAATATACAAGCCCCTTTTTTCTATAACGAGATGATGTACCTACTTGTGTACAACGAGTCCTCGTTATATATTTATATACAATTGTCTACCTGTAACATTATCTACCAATTAACGAAGTCACAGGTACACTACCACCAAGTAAATAAAGAGGCCCCTTTAAATAATTTCATCACTCGTAACTTTGCCCCTTTAAAAACAGCGCTTCCGTAACACCATTGCATCCGGGGGCAGAGCCAGCACAAGTCAGGAGACTTCCTACACGCGGGTAATGGCGATTGCGATAGACCGACACGCTATACGGGTAAGATACTTCTTAAAGCCACGTCCCGCTACAGTGTTTATTTGTCTCTTCTCAACAGCTCTGCGCTTTAATTAGCGAATTCCCCTGAAGTGGCAAAATACCCTTTCAATTAAGGTAGGACACAGGCTTTACGCATTATGTCCATCATCAAAAAACACCGCGCGGTGCTTTCTAGGTTCTATCCGCATCAGAGAGGCACTCCGCTATTCAAAATAGGTTGCTGTACCTGCTATCTGGGTCTCGAATCTTACTTTTGAAAAGCCCCGCTATGAACTAGGCACTGTTTTATTCTGTGTTGGGTGAATAACCATTACGGGAGGACGCAGGCCTTATGCATTATGTCTTTATAAAAAACACAGCGCCGTGTTTTCTATGTCCTCTCTACAACGGATAGACATCCCGCTAATTTAGTTAGGACACTGCCTCCTTGTATTTACCATTTGAATAACTCCGCTACAAAGTACGCACTGTTTATTTTGTGTTGGGCATTACAGCTTTGTTACAATGGAATAACGTTTTCTTAGCGTTACTAATGTCTTCCTTTGGGCCCCAAGTAAAAATGTACTCCTTTCATAATAACCTGCTGAGTATTATACACTCTCCCTGCCGCTTGCAACGACTGAAACCCTCCAACCCTCCCTCCTTGTATACTATACTCTTTAAAAAAAAAGAGCCAGACTTAAACCTGTTCTACAACAGAACAATGTTTAAACTTTTCCCCGCTAAATGCGATGAAAATGTATTGTGATTAAAATGTATCTGTGTAGTAATATGCAATTCTCTTTCAGAATTCGAAAAATGACAATCTGATACTGCACAAATAGTGTGAGTACAACTTCTATGTTTGTGTGTTTTGTTTTTTGTACAAGTCCTGACGAAGGCTCCATAGACCCCTCGGGCCCAAGGAGCTGAAACATGTCGACGTTTTCTTACTAAATACTTGTAGACCCAGTAACTTGGTCTACGTAAAGTACAGTCTCTTTTTAAACCATAGTGAAAATATACCCCCTAATTAAATCCTTGGGGTAATTTTCCCTTTTTTAACCAATTTTTGCACATCACCTTTTTTCACTTTTTTGTTTTTCTTTTCGCACTGTGTTTAGTGGGGAAACCCTCATATCTCTGGACACTGCACCATATAATCCAGAGGTGCCTCGGGTGAGGCTGGCAGCTTACACATAGAAGATCAACCCGATGATAACTGCCATAACTACAATGCGGGGCGGATGAACCATATATACCGCACCTCCAAATGCATTGAGTTTTTGAGGGTACTCTTCATCCTTTAAACCGATGGTTAGAAGGTGTAACTAGTGTCCTTTTTCACTTTTTGATTAAACTTGTCTCATACCCAGGGGAAAGAAACGGACACTACTTTTTCCTCATCCCTCCTTCCTTGATGAACATATATATAAGCAGCGCACAGCTACGGGATCCTACATACTAAATTCCAAACTTTCTAAGTAACCAAGGTACCATGGAGGGTAACACGGGACTCAGTTTTGATGCAAGTGATATAGATGAAATTTTGGCCGGACAACCCCTTTTACAGAATACAGACCTGGCTGAAGCATTGGCAAAAACAGATGATTGGGAATCACTGACAGAAAAGAAACGTGAACAAATAAGAACAGCTATACACGGTATAATTATGACTGAGTATCTGAGAGCTAAAACTACACCGAAAGGGCTATGGGGAAGCAATGCACCGCGAATTTTCCTCCACGATTTGGTATTCCGCAAAGATTGGTCCTCCATTTCTTGGAAATGCACTTTAGATTATCTTGTGCTAATAATCAAGACAGCTAAACGTCTCTCAGAAGCACTTCTAGCAGAAATTCAAGAATGTGAAAACAAACTTAAAAATGGAATAAATCCATCAGTTTTTAAGAAAAGGTTGGATGAAATTAATAAAGAGCTAGAAGAAACAAAAGAATTCATCATGCAAAGTAAACTCCAAAAATTGGGAAAAGATCTCAAGAAGTTCAGTCAGGAGAAGATGCATCCGTACACCAAAGATGACTATAATCCTCAAGATCAGACCACTGATGATGAATCCATTGGCAAAAACTCCTCTATAAATTCATCTTTCAGCTCAGATGACAACAGTAATAAGAGAGGAAAAAACAACTTCAGATACCAACGACCCAGAAGGGGTAACAGATGGCAACGACCATACCGCCAGAATTATAACATACCATACTACCCACCATTCATCCCGCAATATGGTGGATGGATAGACCCCTACAATCAAGGGATGCAACAGATGCAGCATACTGGAGATCATCAACAAGGTACACATCAACAAGAGCAGCCTTTTTTATCCAGGGGCCACAATCAACCCAGAGGAAAAAGAAAGTCATTAACTTGGCGCGACCAACAGAGAAACGTACAGACACGGAGCATGGCAGCTGCCCAACCGTCAACCAGCAAGACCAATCCCTAATTGTGAACCTTTCAAATATTGACTTAACGGAGGAACAGACCTCTGTCCTGAACAAAGGATTGGGATTTGTACCGACCCCCAGTACGGACACCTTCAAGCCGAAGTGTGAGTTGTCAGAGTTCTGCAGAACTCTTAAGCTAAAAGCCTTTTTTTCGGGCAAAGAAACACCACCCAATGAAGGTGACACGCAACTTAGGAGGAAATCCACCTTCAATCCACCAACAGGGAGTATACCTCCAGAACTCCACACTTTTGAACAAGCCCTCCTCAAAGGTGTAGACACTATAACTAAAAAAGAAAAAAGAACTTATCAGAATCTCACAAAGAAAGAACGTATGGCTCTAGAGACACTAAGGAATAACGACAATATCGTGATAAAACCAGCCGACAAGGGCGGAGGCACAGTAATCCTCAACAAATCTGATTACGACCAACAGTGCCTAGTCCTCCTGTCAGACACCAGGTTCTACGAAAAGATAAACACTGATCCTACAGAAAGACTACAAAACGCCATCTCCATCATGGTGTATGAGGCAGAGATGAAAATGTGGATTTCAGAGAAGGAAGCAGAATTCCTTATACAAAAAGAACCAAAAATCCCATATTTTTATTCACTACCAAAAACTCATAAAAATAGGTCACCGCCCCCTGGACGACCTATTGTTTCAGGGATAGGCTTGGTCCTGGAGCCCCTATCTAAATTTGCCGATGAGTTTCTCAAACCTTTGGTACAAAAAACAGAAACCTACATAAAAGATACCAGAGACCTCTTGGTGCAGATCATGGATACCCCCTTTGATCCGAACACTATGACCCTGGTTGGACTAGACATCGAGTCATTATTCACAAGCTTACCACAGGACGAAACTCTACAGATGCTGGAGGATGTACTGTATATGGAGGAATGGCACTATAACACACCAAGACACTTTGTTCTACAATGTTGCCAAATGGCTGTAATAGAGAACTTTTTTGAGTACGATGGTCATCTGTATATGCAAGTCCATGGAACTTCCATGGGCAGCGCCTTTGCGCCCTCGGTGGCCGGACTGTATGTCAGCCAATTTGAATCCCAGTATGTCCTAAACGAAACCAACCCATTCTCTTCCAGTATAAATCTTCCAGTATTTTATACTGGAAGAGATATATAGACGACATCTTCCTGATTTGGGATATCAAAAAAGATCTGCCCAACTTCATAATTTGGCTCAATAGCTTGGATCCTTGGCTGAAATTCACCTATACCAGCAATAATCAGACATTGGATTTTCTGGACCTCACTATTTTTTCTGAAAACAACATACTGCAAACCAAGACCTATACGAAGCCAACGGCCAAAAATAGCCTATTATCATATAAAAGCTTTCACCCTAAACCTCTCAGGGACAACCTGCCGTATAGTCAATTTTTACGACTGAAAAGGAATTGCAGCAAAAGTGAGGATTATAAAATCCAATCAGAAGCCCTCAGCTTAAAACTGAAAGACAGAGACTATACTGAAAAAACCATCAAGCAATGCAAAAAAAGAGCCAGCAACCAACCCAGAGAGTGTCTCCTACAAACGCACCCAAAGGAACCAACACCAGACCTTACCACCTGTGTGACAACCTTTAGTCCAGCAACTTATGCTATACAGAAACTTGTAAATAAAAATTGGAATATTGTAAACACAGGTAAATTTGACTGGCCAAAACCCAGGTTTGCAAACCGCAGATCAAAAAACCTTAAGGATACCCTGGTGCACACACGCCCCCAAAAATCAAAATCATCAACTGAAACGAGAGATGCTACAATGATGCCAGTAACAGGACATTATCCATGCGGGAGTTGTGCAGCCTGCAAGACAACATCTGCCTCCAAGACACTACAGTTATCTGACAGTTTAACATGGACACAAAAACAACACACTACATGCAATTCCTCCGATGTTATATACATGGTGAGCTGTCCCTGTAAAAAACAATATATAGGGATGACATGCAGAAAAATTAAAACAAGAATCAGCGAACACAAAAGTAACATTAGGCTGAAGAAAAATACTACTAAATTGTGTTCACATTTTATAGAAATGAATCACTCCTGTGATGACATCCACTGGACAGTGATTGAGATGTTGACCGACAAGTCAAACAATGCTGAAAAGGTGCTATATGAAAAAGAGCAGCGGTGGGTGGACCGTCTGCGTACCTGTGAGTATGGTCTAAACGACGACATCGCATGGCACCATTTTGCACGATAGATTCTCTGTCTAAACAACTACCTGTAAACACCATTCAGTCAACAACTATATGCCAAATATAACATATGCTGATGCCTTTAGTAATACAAATGCTTCCCGACACTACCTACCCAGTCAATAACTATAAACATTGCCAAGGCCCGTTTCTCCTAATCTTACTAGCCTATAGATAAATCCTAGTAATATGAAAGCACATTTCTTGTAAATGATGAGGCCCCCTCGTTATGAATATACAAGCCCCTTTTTTCTATAACGAGATGATGTACCTACTTGTGTACAACGAGTCCTCGTTATATATTTATATACAATTGTCTACCTGTAACATTATCTACCAATTAACAAAGTCACAGGTACACTACCACCAAGTAAATAAAGAGGCCCCTTTAAATAATTTCATCACTCGTAACTTTGCCCCTTTAAAAACAGCGCTTCCGTAACACCATTGCATCCGGGGGCAGAGCCAGCACAAGTCAGGAGACTTCCTACACGCGGGTAATGGCGATTGCGATAGACCGACACGCTATACGGGTAAGATACTTCTTAAAGCCACGTCCCGCTACAGTGTTTATTTGTCTCTTCTCAACAGCTCTGCGCTTTAATTAGCGAATTCCCCTGAAGTGGCAAAATACCCTTTCAATTAAGGTAGGACGCAGACTTTACGCATTATGTCCATCACCAAAAAACACCGCGCAGTGCTTTCTATGTTCTATCCGCATCAGAGAGGCACTCCGCTATTCTAAATAGGTTGCTGTACCTGCTATCTGGGTCTCGAATCTTACTTTTGAAAAGCCCCGCTATGAAATAGGCACTGTTTTATTCTGTGTTGGGTGAATAACCATTACGGGAGGACGCAGACCTTATGCATTATGTCTTTATAAAAAACACCGCGCCGTGTTTTCTATGTCCTCTCTGCAACGGATAGACATCCCGCTAATTTAGTTAGGACACTGCCTCCTTGTATTTACCATTTGAATAACTCCGCTACAAAGTACGCACTGTTCATTTTGTGTTGGGCATTACAGCTTTGTTACAATGGAATAACGTTTTCTTAGCGTTACTAATGTCTTCCTTTGGGCCCCAAGTAAAAATGTACTCCTTTCATAATAACCTGCTGAGTATTATACACTCTCCCTGCCGCTTGCAACGACTGAAACCCTCCAACCCTCCCTCCTTGTATACTATACTCTTTAAAAAACAGAGCCAGACTTAAACCTGTTCTACAACAGAACAATGTTTAAACTTTTCCCCGCTAAATGCGATGAAAATGTATTGTGATTAAAATGTATCTGTGTAGTAATATGCAATTCTCTTTCAGAATTCGAAAAATGACAATCTGATACTGCACAAATAGTGTGAGTACAACTTCTATGTTTGTGTGTTTTGTTTTTTGTACAAGTCCTGACGAAGGCTCCATAGACCCCTCGGGCCCAAGGAGCTGAAACATGTCGACGTTTTCTTACTAAATACTTGTAGACCCAGTAACTTGGTCTACGTAAAGTACAGTCTCTTTTTAAACCATAGTGAAAATATACCCCCTAAATAAATCCTTGGGGTAATTTTCCCTTTTTTAACCAATTTTTGCACATCACCTTTTTTCACTTTTTTGTTTTTCTTTTCGCACTGTGTTTAGTGGGGAAACCCTCATATCTCTGGACACTGCACCATATAATCCAGAGGTGCCTCGGGTGAGGCTGGAAGCTTACACATAGAAGATAAACCCGATGATAACTGCCATAACTACAATGCGGGGCGGATGAACCATATATACCGCACCTCCGAATGCATTGAGTTTTTGAGGGTACTCTTCATCCTTTAAACCGATGGTTAGAAGATATATGTTGACGATATCCAGTTGATCTTTCCTATCAGCTCAAACCTGAATGAGGAAAAAGCACGTTTTTCGGCTGGTATGCTGGCAATATCAAGCTGGATGACAGAAAGCTATCTACAGCTCAACCCAGGAAAAACGGAAGTCATGATCCTGGGTAGAATAAATAATAATTTCGACATGGCCGACCGGTGGCCTGAGCAGTTGGGGAAGGTCCCCACACCATCACCTACTGTGAGGAGTCTGGGAATAAAATTGGATGACAAGTTAACCATAAAGGACAATGTAAGAAACATAACTAGCTCTTGTTACTATAGCCTTCCTCTCCTTCGCAGAATTATCCCATATCTGCCGGTGAATCGCCGTAGGACAGTGGTCCAGGCAATGGTCCTGAGCAAGGTTCCAGGAGAGGTGAGGTACACTCCCTGTACAACACAGGTTAGTACAAGTTAGTTAAGCATTATGGTCACCTACTGGGGATTCTGACCATAAGACATCCTTCTTCTGGGACTCATTGTGTATTTCTGATTTATTTTTGAACAGATTCAAACGATACTGGTTGTTACAGAGGATTATGAAATACAGATGACACACATGGATCATTTGAGTGGTTTAGTTATGTTTCACTTTTTTGATATGCAGTAGCAAACGTTAAGTACTGTGGCCCTGAAGAAAGCCGCGGGATTTGGTTCCCTATAGGCTGAAACATGTTGGCCCGATATATGCAGTTATAAGGTTCGACTGCATTCTTTGCACTGTTCTTGTTTTTAGTAAGGGAGAGATCAAGTTATATTAAAATTGGTTGTATTGATCCTCTATCCTTTTTTAATCTCACCACACTTTATTATTTTTGCACTGCACTTGATTCCATCACGATCATCACACTCATGGTCTTCACGGCAATTGGAGATGTGACCCAGACAAGTATGGGTTATGGACTAGTCTCGATGATCATGAGACATACCATTCCTGTTTGGATGACCAAATGAGAATATATGATCTACATCTGACGTTGATGGAAATCCAGTATTTCTCTGTATGGGTCTACTCAACAATTGAAGTGAATCCCAACATTTAGGTTGTTTATTTGGCATTTTATGAGTGAGCTAATGGTATCTACCTTTAGTAACGCTTACTGACTTTTGTAGGAGTGATTTACAAAAAGGGGGTGGTGATGAACAGAGTGTCTGAGTTAAACAGACCACTCTTACCCAGTCCAAAGATCAGGGCTTGATCCATCACCGTTATTTATCTCACTGCCCCATCCCAGCTCAGAACCTGGCTATATGCAAATCAGTCTGTCCCTGGCCCAGTGCATCATGGGAACAGGGCAGACTAAACTACCAAGCCAATTCTTCACCAGAAAGGAGACAAGCTACCGGGGACCGGTTTCTGGCATTTCAGCCTTCTTCGGCCCGGCTTGCTTGAATCCTGATGGAGCAGTGAGAAAGGGACTCATGTCTGAGTATACCCTGCCACACCTATAGTGGCCAAAAACGATTTACAAAAAGGGTGTGGTGATGAACAGAGTGTCTGAGTTAAACAGACCACTCTTACCCAGTCCAAAGATCAGGGCTTGATCCATCACCGTTATTTATCTCACTGCCCCATCCCAGCTCAGAACCTGGCTATATGCAAATCAGTCTGTCCCTGGCCCAGTGCATCATGGGAACAGGGCAGACTAAACTACCAAGCCAATTCTTCACCAGAAAGGAGACAAGCTACCGGGGACCGGTTTCTGGCATTTCAGCCTTCTTCGGCCCGGCTTGCTTGAATCCTGATGGAGCAGTGAGAAAGGGACTCATGTCTGAGTATACCCTGCCACACCTATAGTGGCCAAAAACGATTTACAAAAAGGGGGTGGTGATGAACAGAGTGTCTGAGTTAAACAGACCACTCTTACCCAGTCCAAAGATCAGGGCTTGATCCATCACCGTTATTTATCTCACTGCCCCATCCCAGCTCAGAACCTGGCTATATGCAAATCAGTCTGTCCCTGGCCCAGTGCATCAAGGGAACAGGGCAGACTAAACTACCAAGCCAATTCTTCACCAGAAAGGAGACAAGCTACCGGGGACCGGTTTCTGGCATTTCAGCCTTCTTCGGCCCGGCTTGCTTGAATCCTGATGGAGCAGTGAGAAAGGGACTCATGTCTGAGTATACCCTGCCACACCTATAGTGGCCAAAAACGATTTACAAAAAGGGGGTGGTGATGAACAGAGTGTCTGAGTTAAACAGACCACTCTTACCCAGTCCAAAGATCAGGGCTTGATCCATCACCGTTATTTATCTCACTGCCCCATCCCAGGTCAGAACCAGGCTATATACAAATCAGTCTGTCCCTGGCCCAGGGCATCATGGGAACAGGGCAGACTAAACTACCAAGCCAATTCTTCACCAGAAAGGAGACAAGCTACCGGGGACCGGTTTCTGGCATTTCAGCCTTCTTCGGCCCGGCTTGCTTGAATCCTGATGGAGCAGTGAGAAAGGGACTCATGTCTGAGTATACCCTGCCACACCTATAGTGGCCAAAAACGATTTACAAAAAGGGGGTGGTGATGAACAGAGTGTCTGAGTTAAACAGACCACTCTTACCCAGTCCAAAGATCAGGGCTTGATCCATCACCGTTATTTATCTCACTGCCCCATCCCAGCTCAGAACCTGGCTATATGCAAATCAGTCTGTCCCTGGCCCAGTGCATCATGGGAACAGGGCAGACTAAACTACCAAGCCAATTCTTCACCAGAAAGGAGACAAGCTACCGGGGACCGGTTTCTGGCATTTCAGCCTTCTTCGGCCCGGCTTGCTTGAATCCTGATGGAGCAGTGAGAAAGGGACTCATGTCTGAGTATACCCTGCCACACCTATAGTGGCCAAAAACGATTTACAAAAAGGGGGTGGTGATGAACAGAGTGTCTGAGTTAAACAGACCACTCTTACCCAGTCCAAAGATCAGGGCTTGATCCATCACCGTTATTTATCTCACTGCCCCATCCCAGCTCAGAACCTGGCTATATGCAAATCAGTCTGTCCCTGGCCCAGTGCATCATGGGAACAGGGCAGACTAAACTACCAAGCCAATTCTTCACCAGAAAGGAGACAAGCTACCGGGGACCGGTTTCTGGCATTTCAGCCTTCTTCGGCCCGGCTTGCTTGAATCCTGATGGAGCAGTGAGAAAGGGACTCATGTCTGAGTATACCCTGCCACACCTATAGTGGCCAAAAACGATTTACAAAAAGGGGATGGTGATGAACAGAGTGTCTGAGTTAAACAGACCACTCTTACCCAGTCCAAAGATCAGGGCTTGATCCATCACCGTTATTTATCTCACTGCCCCATCCCAGCTCAGAACCTGGCTATATGCAAATCAGTCTGTCCCTGGCCCAGTGCATCATGGGAACAGGGCAGACTAAACTACCAAGCCAATTCTTCACCAGAAAGGAGACAAGCTACCGGGGACCGGTTTCTGGCATTTCAGCCTTCTTCGGCCCGGCTTGCTTGAATCCTGATGGAGCAGTGAGAAAGGGACTCATGTCTGAGTATACCCTGCCACACCTATAGTGGCCAAAAACGATTTACAAAAAGGGGGTGGTGATGAACAGAGTGTCTGAGTTAAACAGACCACTCTTACCCAGTCCAAAGATCAGGGCTTGATCCATCACCGTTATTTATCTCACTGCCCCATCCCAGCTCAGAACCTGGCTATATGCAAATCAGTCTGTCCCTGGCCCAGTGCATCATGGGAACAGGGCAGACTAAACTACCAAGCCAATTCTTCACCAGAAAGGAGACAAGCTACCGGGGACCGGTTTCTGGCATTTCAGCCTTCTTCGGCCCGGCTTGCTTGAATCCTGATGGAGCAGTGAGAAAGGGACTCATGTCTGAGTATACCCTGCCACACCTATAGTGGCCAAAAACGATTTACAAAAAGGGGGTGGTGATGAACAGAGTGTCTGAGTTAAACAGACCACTCTTACCCAGTCCAAAGATCAGGGCTTGATCCATCACCGTTATTTATCTCACTGCCCCATCCCAGCTCAGAACCTGGCTATATGCAAATCAGTCTGTCTCTGGCCCAGTGCATCATGGGAACAGGGCAGACTAAACTACCAAGCCAATTCTTCACCAGAAAGGAGACAAGCTACCGGGGACCGGTTTCTGGCATTTCAGCCTTCTTCGGCCCGGCTTGCTTGAATCCTGATGGAGCAGTGAGAAAGGGACTCATGTCTGAGTATACCCTGCCACACCTATAGTGGCCAAAAACGATTTACAAAAAGGGGGTGGTGATGAACAGAGTGTCTGAGTTAAACAGACCACTCTTACCCAGTCGAAAGATCAGGGCTTGATCCATCACCGTTATTTATCTCACTGCCCCATCCCAGCTCAGAACCTGGCTATATGCAAATCAGTCTGTCCCTGGCCCAGTGCATCATGGGAACAGGGCAGACTAAACTACCAAGCCAATTCTTCACCAGAAAGGAGACAAGCTACCGGGGACCGGTTTCTGGCATTTCAGCCTTCTGTTTAATTCAGAGACTCTGTCCCTCACCACCCCTTGTTGTAAATATTTTTGTCCACCCTAAGCGTGGAAGGGTATTCTCAGATGTGAGACCCTTGCTCATTGCACCATCAGGATTCAAGCAAACCGGGCCGAAGACGGCTGTAATGCCAGAAACCGGTCCCCGGGAGCTTGTTTCCTTCCCAGTGTAAGAATTGGCTTTTGTAGTTTGGTTTACCCTGTTCCCATCATGCACTGGGACAGGAACAGACTAATTTGCATACAGCCAGGTTCTGAAACTGGGATGGTGCAGTGAGCTAAAAAACGGTGTTGGATCTAGCCCTGATCTCTTGACTGGGTGAGAGCTTTCTGTTTAATTCAGAGACTCTGTCCCTCACCACCCATTGTTGTAAATATTTTTGTCCACCCTAAGCGTGGAAGGGTATTCTCAGATGTGAGACCCTTGCTCATTGCACCATCAGGATTCAAGCAAACCGGGCCGAAGACGGCTGTAATGCCAAAAACCAGTCCCCGGGAGCTTGTTTCCTTCCCAGTGTAAGAATTGGCTTTTGTAGTTTGGTTTACCCTGTTCCCATCATGCACTGGGACAGGAACAGACTAATTTGCATACAGCCAGGTTCTGAAACTGGGATGGTGCAGTGAGCTAAAAAACGGTGTTGGATCTAGCCCTGATCTCTTGACTGGGTGAGAGCTTTCTGTTTAATTCAGAGACTCTGTCCCTCACCACCCCTTGTTGTAAATATTTTTGTAGGAGTGTGCGTTTCTTTTTGGAGTCCAACCGGCTCTGATATAGACCCCCAGTGTGTTTATGGTTTTTGAATGGTGGTGAGCCGTCTGGACTACAGTAATGCCTTACTGGCAGAGGTGGGAGAAAATCTGATAGCGAAACTTCAGGTTATTCAAAATACAGCGGCCAGGATGGTCCTAAATCATCCCCCGGAACTCCATCCCTCCCATTGCTCAAAGAGCTCCATTGGCTTCCAGTAAAAAAGAGAGCACACTTTAAGATATGCTGCCTCACTTTTAAAGCCATTAATGGTGTTGGTCCCGGCTATTTACAAAAGAAACTCAGCATGCAGCCATCTTGCCGCAATCTGAGATCAAATGCTATGACTTTGTTAAAGATCCCCCGTATCCGACATACCCGATCGGGGGGCAGAGCCTTCTCTTATGTCGCTCCTAAATATTAGAACTCACTACCAGAGCCCCTACGTAAATGTTCCTCCTATCTGACTTTTAGGAAAACAACTTAAAACATTTTTATTCTAATTTGTTAGCTATTTTATGCCCTGCCCTTTCTCTGGTCTCCTGCCTTAGTAGCGCTGAGATGCCCCAGGGTGGGTCAAGTGCTCTATAAGAGCCCATTAACATAAAATAACATAACATTTGTGCCCAAATTTGTCTCCCATTAGAGAGGACTGGACTGCTTGCAGTTTGGAGGAGGGACCACATTTTGAGCACACGCTGGAGGGCAGGGAATTGAGTAGGGTGAAGAAAGATCACACGCTTGAACATACATTGGATATAATGGCCTTGGAGCCTAACAAACCGGTTAACCCTACTTTTAAAGGAAGCGGTTGTAGCTCCTTTATCGATTTCATGCTAGTGTCCCAATTGCTTAAGAAGTGGCTATGGGATTTTCAATAGAACTGACTGGTTTTAGTTACCACAACCCCCTAATATTGTCGGTAGTAGAGATAAACACAAGTAGGGTTACAAAGAGGGGGGTGGGATAAACTTAGAGAAGGTTACGGATCAGGGTAGGCATTTGAAATGGTCAAGGATTAATGGTAAAAGTTTTTATAGGCCTTTTGCAAAAGAAGGGAAACAGTTTTTATAGGAATGTTTAGATTTATTAATAGTAGGACCGTCCTTAGTGGAGGCATTTGAGGAAATAGGCCGCTTGATAGATGGTCTTTTGCCGACGACAGGGCAGGGCAAGCCTAAAAATGATCCTAGATGGTTCGATAGAGGGTGCTCCCTCGCACAGAGGAACTTGAGAGCTGCCCTAAGAACTAAGTCAAGGGATAAAAACAGGGTCACGCAATGTAGGATAATTTGCAAGCAGGCAATAAAGCGTAGGAGGAGTGCACTCCAAACACAAACCTGGAGGACCTGAGAGGAGCTGCCGAAAGGAAAGACATGACCACCTTTTGGAAGATAGTTAATAACCCCTGTTTTCAAGATGCAAATAACCCGCAGATTGGATCCAATGCTCTACCCGAACAGTGGACGGAGCATTTTAGAGGGCTTTATAATCGGGGGAATAGCGAGGTGCAGGTTAATGAGGAGTGGGAGGGGAGGTGGAATGTCACACTAGAATTTACCCTGGAAGAGATTACTATTGGCATCCAGGGTCTCACTAGAAATAAGGCACCGGGACCGGACTGGATCCCCCGCTCCTTTTTCTAAGTAAGGTGGATCTATGGGCACCAATTTTAACAAGAGTAATAAATGCTGCTATAGTTACGGGGCTCCCCCGCTCGTTGTCATCTGCCATAATAGTGCCCATCTTTAAAGTTTATAGATGTAACTGCCAAAGTGCTGGGCCGTGTTGTTTTAACTCACCTGATGAACTGGGCTGAGGAACAACATATTATTATCGACGTCCAGTACGGATTCAGGGCTAGAAGATCCACCACAGATCAATGCTTACATTTATATCTATTGGTGGGTAAATACACCATTGCTAATAATGAAGCGGTTTATTTAGCCTTTATGGACCCAACCGCAGCATTTGACTGTGTTAATAGGGAGAAGTTGTGGGTTCTAATGAGTAACCTATGGGCAGATCAAGATCTCATTAAGATTCTGAGAGCCCTACATTGGAACACCTCGGCTAAAGTTAGGTATAATCTAGAGGGCGGAACCACTGAGTCTTTCCTTTGCACTAGCGGTGTGCGACAGGGGTGCATTTTGGCGCCGTGTTTGTTCTCCCTGAATATAAATGGCCTAGATCAAGCCCTTAGAAGCTTAAATGTGGATTCACCCAGAGTAGGTAGGAGAGCAATCCCTGTCCTGCTTTACGCAGATGATGCTGTCTTGCGGGACGTACCCTACTGGGACTACAGCGACTGATAGATGGTTTTGTGGATTTTATGAATCATTTAGATTTGTCCGCCAACTTGACTAAGTCGTTTGTTATGGAGGCAGGGACTAAATTACGGAAACATTTTAATTATAGAATAGGCGAACACAGTTTAGAGAAGATGCAGTCCTTCTTGTATTTGGGCATTTTATTTGATGGGCGTTTAAATTTTAAAGCACTAATTGAGGAGCGTTGCAACAAGTTAGTGTCCAGCACAGGGGCAATGATGAACTTCGGCCGCAGACTAGGACGGTGGTCCCCGGAGCAAATGATGAATCTGTATAACTCAATCTGCTGCTCAAAAGTTGTATATGGTGCAGAACTTTAGGGGTTCGCCGATTCTGACAAACTGCAGGTTGAGGAGAATAAATATTTGAGAAGGCTGCTCAAAGTCCCACAGTGTGTTCCCTCTTACATCGCTCACGAAGAAATGGGTAGAGCATTTATAGGGGACAAGGTCCTGGTCAGGCCCTGCTAGCATGGCTAAAGATCTGGGTTAATCCCGAGGCCATGCTGACTAGGCATATAATCATGGACTGCCTGGGTAGGGACAGGGGAATGAATATCCTGTGGTTGAAGTATTTAAAGGTCGTTTTTGAAAGCATTGGCTGCAAGGATCTCTTCCTAAAGCTGACTGGAATTATAGGTCGGGCTCAGGATAGAGTGAAGGAGATGTTTTTTAACTATAAAACTTCATGTAGAGAAGAGAGGGAATGGGGTAAACAATCAATTAAACAATGCGGTCAAAACACAGCAGTGCCATCACAACGCAGATTTTACAACGCAAGTCGTTACCACAACTTGCACTGGAGGGCCCTCTAGACTAAGGAATAGTAGATTTACTATTCCAACACCTTCCCTACTGTACGTAGGCTGGAGTTTGAATAGTAAATTATACTATTCCTAAGTCCAGCACCCTACAGCGCAAGTTGTGGTAACGACTTGCGTTGTAAAAGCTGCGTTGTGATGTAACGCAATCATTTTGATCGCGTGGTAAAATCATACATCCAATTAAAGCCTATGGCTTAGTGAGGACCTGTGAAGGAATGGAACCTTATCTTGCCCTTATACACAACACCCAGGACAGATTTTTAATCATACGTTTTACGCTCAACCTTTTACATCATCTACTGGCTGATCCGGCAGATTTTACTAGTTTGGTTGAGCTTAAGGGTCCTTGCGGCTGCGATCAACGATCTCCGCAGGATACCCTTCATTTTGTATTATTATGCCCTTTTTACTCATTGCCCAGGCACCGTTTTTAAGTCAGTCTGCTGAAAAAAATTTAATTTAAACATGCTAAGGTGGCCCTTTTATATTTACAAATGGCCCAAGACCCCTTGACCCTGCTATGTATAACAATTTTTTTAAGGTTAGCAGACAAACTGTGAGAGACAAGAGAGACCTGTTGAAGGAATTCCCCCTAAATTATGTGTTATATGTAGGGGCTGGATGGGGTCTTAATGAATTGTAACTGGAATCGTTTTTGTATTCTTTAAAAAAAAATTATATTATTGTTATTTTAAATAGTACTTTCATGGTGTTTTTGTAAAATACGGAATAAAGTAAAAATATGAATTTGAATTTGACTCCCTCACCATCATTCACACCCTGAAGTCTTGAGTGGAATTCACTGACAGCATAATTCTCTGTTCCCTGTCCCATTCAAGAGACACAACACGGAGCCCCACGTACTCTAATCA